>NC_087205.1:9431964-9446964 GCF_015104395.2 Macrobrachium nipponense | reverse complement strand
AGTTGACTCACTATGTTGGGAATATCTCTAATTTGAGGGTTTCTTTCTCTGAAATATCTAAAAACTTCAGGAAAATTTTGCTGTTGATCATGCAAAATGATCATCTGCCATGCTTTCAAAGAATTTCTTCATTACTGAAAACTTCAAAATGGTCCATACTTGCCAGATTTGTTCTTCAATTTCAGTTTGACATGTTTATGAAAGTCATACATATTTGTAGACAGAAATCAATGAAGCCAACTGGAACTTGAAATGTTGAATTTAAAATATCTCCCATCTCTGGCTCTGTCACACTCCTTACTCACACTCGGCCCTCTGAAACTTCAAGCACGTTGGTTAAGGATTTGGGATTGTTACATCCAAATGGTCATCTTCCCAAGTATCCTGAATGGTATCAGGTCCTGTGAAAAAAAAAATTTGATTTTATCAAACCTCTTATAAGACAAGGACCCTGGTAGTACAAAAAAAAAAAAAATCTGCAGGATTATCATACTGTAACAAAATTTGAAAGTACAGGGGACAGTTTCACATAAATCTCGATTCTGTTCAACCTGTTCATAATAAAAAATACTTAGTTTTCTTAATTTATCAAACCTATTGTTCGAGAATTTAGCCAACTCAGTGCAACTGCACTATCTTGAGAACTACTACCAACTTCTTATGTTAATGGGGGAGACATCTCTGAACCACGGGAGGAAGTTTTCTTTATAATATCAACAACAGTTTCCGTACCAAGCACAAAGAGACTGAAATTCAAGAGAAGGGATAGACTTTAGTTCTAACTGGCGCCCATATTCTATTTTTTTGATAGAAGGAAACTTACCTCCTTTGTTCTCAAGTTCTTGATAAAAGAGCACAACTCCATATATATGCTTGCTAGAATCACAAAAGCAATCAGTTGGAAAGGGAATCATTCCTACGACCACAAATCTCTTGCACTGGAATTTCAGGAACACCATTCACTTTGCTTGCAAATATTAGTCCACTCTCGTAATTCATCATCCGATAGGGTATCGTCCCATCCAACTTCTTTTCTGCACTGTAGCGAATGCATAAATAATCTAGCCCTGTTTAATAAGGGACCTAAATGAGAACACATCAAAATTGGCTGCAAATTGAACTTAAATCCTGTCTTTTGGTTGTTGCATCCTTATCAAGTACCAATTTACTGTCGACAGAGTATCACTACTTCTGTCCCAGATCAACCCCAAGCAATTTTACCTTTGTAGGAGTCTTTTCCTTACCTTCATCTATTTGTGCTGCAGAGAGTCATCATTGTTTATGAATTGCTGTAGTTCAAATTGATAGGGAGAAAATATACTTTTAAGTTTCTTATAGCCCATTTCAACTTTTCAGCATCATTGGTTGTGAAAGCCAAGTTATCCATGTAAGCTAAGTTATATAACTCTTTCTTCAATTCCTTCACATCAATATTGTCCACCTTGGACCTCTAACATCAAAATTTTATAAAAGTGCTAACATTAATAAAGCTGGACTACATGCAAACCAATGGGTGTCTTACAATGTTTTATAAACAATTAAGGAATAGTCCTTTTAGATACATTTCTATACCAATAAAAGAGTAACCTACTTGATCTGAAGGCACCAATTTAAATCATCAGAAATGCCTTTTAATATCAAAAACATATCAACTTTTCATTAAACCTTAACTGTAAAATAGAAGTTGAAATCTTCTTATTCAAACAAGGACCAGCAAAAATTGCTTGATTATGTGATAATGTATAGGTTTACCTGGGTCAGATTCACACAAATTTGGCAAAACAAAATACATTACGACACTTTTGTCGACTCATGGTCCATTCTGAACACTGGGCATGTGAGGTAGAAAGCTATGTTGGGGGTTATCTCCAAGAATTGCTCGAGGTTAGACACTCTCTCTATAATGCCTAGCTGTTTCCTGTTCTTTAAAACCTCATCAATCTTTTATGTAAAGCTTATCCTTTTTACTAAATTTCTTAAATTTGACTTTAATATTGCTTTGTTTTGAACAAACTTTGATTTTTTCCAAGCAAATGAGCTACTTTTCCCATTCCATCACAGAGGCATAACTAACCTTCCTTCACTACTCTAAAGGTATTTTCTAAAGCAAATTCTACTACTTTCCTGTTCTCCCTCCATAAAGTCTTCGTCGTACACTTTAGAATCACTGTTTAAAACAGTTTTCTGCCTTTGAGGAAAGAATTCTCTGCTGCTTTCTCAAGTTCAGTTTCAACAATCTGCCCTTTATCATTTAAAACAGCAAATATTAACATAAGCAGGAAACTTAATTTCTCTGCAAGTCCAAGAACATCCATCTGAATCGAAATGCCGTCAACTTCAAGGGAAAACAATCACCATTTATACAAACTTCAGAAGAATGCTTTATCCTGTTTGGTAATAGAGCAAAGATTCTGCTTATACTCTCAATGTCCCTACTAGCATCACTCCTAAGGGGTGAATCCCAGTAGACCGGGGAAACACCTCAGAACTACCTCCAAAACAGACATCCTTCTGAGGTACTAAATGAGAGTTATCATTTCCCCAAAAGCAATTTTATATCTTCAATTTTGTCCCTACATAGAATGCAAAGTTTTGTCAGCTAATACATAGGCCCCTTATCTTTAAAGGCTTGAGCTACCTCAGATACCCTGGCAATACTAATTTCAAATAATGGACTTTATGGCAATAGCGTAAAAACAATTTTCACTCAATTTGAGCCTTGTATAACCACAGTAGCTAACGGCTTTGAAGAAAATTAAATACATTCACTACCCAAAGAAATAATTCGGATCAACCCCACTTCAAACTGCATACTCTTAGCCCAATCTTCCTCTACAAAAGTTACTTGCTCCCCGAATCCTTTTATACCTCTATCCCCAGAGTCATTCAACGAAAAAGAAGGCATAGCAGTCACCGGGTTACAATAGATTCTCAAAACTCCCAAATCAGGACCAAGTTAGCATTAGAAAACAACAGATTAGAGTTAGATTTCTCTTACTATTCAACCTTTACCTTTTGGTTACTTACTTCGGGGTTATCAGAATCACTTTTTAGGGTTATTAGCATTACTTTTTTGGGTCGTTACGAAATTTACAAGATAGCTGAAATGCACTTGTTACAATATCTACATTTACTGTTAAACTTAAACCTGCAATCTGAAGTTTTATGAATCATAAGTACAGTTTGTACAACAATTCAACTGTTTTAGTTTTTCAATTTTACTCTGTGGAGTTACATATACCGAACACTTATAAATTGGGTGATCAACGTCTCCTTTATCATCTGCCAAACATAAAGAACATTCCTTAACTTTGGATTTCAAATCAACGCTACCATCAACAGCAGAAAGCTAAACAACTTGACTTCGACACATTCCTTTGAACACTTTCTCTGAACATTATTTCCCTGTCTAACATTGAATTTCTTAGATATGTCTTTATATCTCTCTAAAGCAGTAAAGATATGTTCATCTATTGCTGCAAAGAGGCTTATTTGAGCCAGTAATATGCATTAACGGATTCTTGAAACAGTCATTAAATCCATTCCATATGAAAAACTGTAAAATTATGTCTCTATCTATGTTTAAAGCCTCAAATTGATTACAAATAATTCTCATATTACTGATAAAGTCATATGGATCACTCTGATAAGTCAACTTTAACTCCGATAACTGCTTAATAACACTGTATTGTTGAGACAAAGTATCTGCAAACGCTTTCTGTAATAATTTCTTAGCTTCTTCATACGAACGATTACTACAATCTAGAGAACTTACTAGTTTAAGCGAGTCGCCTGAAAGCTGTCTCGTAAGAAGGGTAAATTTAACGTGATACTAAGATCATACTTATCTACAGTCGCTTCAAACTCTCGCAAAAACTTCGAAATATCCTCACCTTCCCTATTAGCAAATGTCGGTAAAGGTAGTTCAGGCAATTTAAGCTGTGAAATTTCAGGACGCGAACGATCCGAAGGAGACACCGTGGTCTTAAGGAGAGAAAGACACTTATTCAAACGATCGTCATAAACAAACCAAGTATCCATTTCCTCACTCACCAATTTATCGCTGTCCGCGAATTCACCTGCGCTATCCCAAATTTCATTTAAAACCTCTTTATTCACTTTGTCAAGTTTTTCTTTAAGGTCCAACAATACGTTCATATGCTCCTTAGCATCGCTTACAGACATCGAAGAAATAACATTTTCTATCAATTACACTTCTTGGTAACTTGCTGCCTTAAAGCTGCACGAGAACTACGCGAAATACTCTTTGGCGGCATCTTGCGAAAAATTAAATGAACTCTATAAAACTAAATATAATATAGGGAAATATTTTGAGAGTGCCGTGACTCTGGAACGCAACCTGCTCAAGGAATGTCAACAAAAAAAAATACTCAAGGCAATGGACCTCGCAACCAATCCCATCCTCGTCGCCATTTTCGAAAAGCAGTTACACAAAGAGCAATTTAACATAAAGGTAAAGCAAAAATATGTTATACAAATTATTTTAATTTACAAAAACTGAAAAAACTAGACAATTGACAATAAGGATATGACTGGCGAATAGGATGATCCTGGTCGAGTTGCAAAACCTTTGTAAACTTAGCGTGGACGTTCTCGCTCTATCCGTCAGAGAACCTGCATTCGGTCCGCACTATTGCCCCTTATTTTCCGAAACATCAAAAGATCTGTAAAAACCATTACGTAACATTATAAAACTTGAATGCAAGGGGCTACAAACATGAATGTGCATATATGTGCTTAGTCTTGAAAAAAATCTTGTACGTTAGTGAACTATACGGAAATATAAACTTCATATCAATAAATTTATCTAAATAACTCCTTACAGTGTCCTTAACGTTCAAAAATGTAAATAAATTAAAGTGATGACTGCATGAATGACAAAAGTTAACGTAATATGAGACCCTTCCGACTATTATATATATATATGGGTTTGGTTGCTAGACACTAGTTATACTAATAACGTAACTATTGTTAAAAGTTTGCAAAGCAAATGCACCGTCATATGCAAACCTTACCTCAACAAATAGACCAGTCATTTAGGTCCATAATAAAGCAGTGACGAAGGTAGTGGTGATGATGGAAGCCTTCTGTAGAGCTCTTGAGTACTAGTGTTCAAGTCGATGACATCATCCGTGAGAAATTACGACCAGAGCCACGGTCCTCAAATTAATTTGTTGCAGCCATTGCTTCTTGGCTGTAATAATTTTTCAAATCCGGAGAAGACTGGTCTGGTCCTGTAGCTTATGCTGAGCTCTCCGTACTGCCTTCTCAGGTCGCTCGCTGCCGACAACGGTTTCTAAGCCTGGTGTTAGGTGGCGAACAACTGACAAACTTAAATATATGGTTCAGGAATGGCTCGTTACTTTTAATTGTCCTAAAAGAGGTATTTAGGGATGCAAATAAAATGCATTTGCTTTTAATATAAAAAAAATAGCTATTCCTGAGCAAACATTAACATAAAACCACAACCAAACTCTATACATATAATATATAAAAACCAAAATGCGCACAAGTGTGCATTTTTCTACCATATATAAATATATATATTATATATATATATATATATATATATATATATATATATATATATATATATATATATAATATGTATATGTATATGTATATGTATATATATATATATATATATATATATATATATATATATATATATTATATATATATATATATATATATATATATATACACATATATCTATATATATATATATATATATATATATCTATATATATATATATATATATATATATATATGCATACAGCCGGGAGAAGGGTGAAATGAAATGACTTAAACCGAGCGCTTTCATGTATTTCTATACCTCATCAGGATTCAGGTACAAGTGCCAAGAAAACAAATACAGAGTCACAAGAAGACTTCGTGGCAAGACAAATGATGCTAAAAAACAAACAACGCTAACAACTACCAGACAGTTCTAATACCTAATAGCCTACTTGTTTTAAAATACCCTTCGTTAAAATCTCATCAACTTTGTACAAACCTAGGCTGATATTCAATAAATTATCACAGTCTTGTTTAATTATACATGATTCTATTAAATTTCTTTTCACCAAATCTCTACAAAACATAATTTCCTCTTTGAGTCTGTCCAGTTAATACCATGATCACTATTATCATAGGTCACAAATAATGCATTTGACATATTACCAGTTCTTACATTATATTTGTGCTGTTTTAATCGAACTGCCAATGTCTTTCCACTTTGTCCACGTAAGTTTTATTACAATTTTTGCACGGAATCTTATAAATACAACCTGTTCCATTTCCAGGTGAATTTCTTATCAGCAAGTTTCTAATAGTTCCTAGAGTTTTGAACACAATATTAATACCTAGTGGTTTGACTTGTCTCGGGATGTTATTAAAGCAAGTATAAAAGGAAGCACTAAAAGGTTTTTGTTTTCGAACTTTTCAGTTTTTGTCAATCCGTAAAACGTTTTTTCGTGCCTTACAATAGGTGTTTTCAATAAAACTGTTTGGGTACCTCAAATTGCCAGCAATTTCACGTATCTTGTCAATTTCATGATCTAAAAAATTCGGGGCTGCTGACCCGCAGGGCCCTTAAAAACATAGCAGAAAAAACAGCAGTCTTAGTTCTAAAAGGATGGTTTGAATAAAAAATGTACATAAGAACAGATATTTGTGGGTTTCCTATAAACAGAAAATTTGAACTTTCTATCAAATCTATGTACCAACACATCTAAAAATGGCAATTTTCCTTCTTCTTCCCTCTCAAGGGTAAACTTTATGGAGGGCACTAGTGCATTTAGTCTACTAAGAAAGTTGTTTACGTTCTTTTTCACTGGCCATGAACAAAAGATGTCATCCACATATCTTATCCCCCCCCCAACACACCTCTTGGCAATAAATTCGGTAAATATTTTCTTTCAAAAAACTCCATATATAGATTGTGCTAAGTATAGGAGAAAGAGGATTTCCCATGGCCATACCGAATTTCTGTTTTCATAATAATTACCATTAAAAGTAAACTTGCAACCTTTGATACACTATTTTATAAGTTCTATTAAAGTTTTGTGTGGCAATATGAACACATGTTTTTTCATTTCATCCTCCAGAAACTCTAACAGGTCATCTATTGGCACCTTTGTAAAAAGAGAAGTAACGTCGAAACTCGCCATTATAAAGTCATAATTTGGGTTAAAATTATTAAGACGACTGATAAAATCAATACATTATTTTCGAGAGAACATCCCGAGACCGTCCCCACTAGTGGTGTAAGTATTTCACAAGCCATTTTGATAGTTTATATGCAAAAAAGAAACAACAGAGCTTATAATAGGTCTTACTGGATTACCTTGTTTTATGCGTTTTTATAGTACCATACAGATAAGGAGAAGTTGGGCAAATAGTTAGAAATTTTTGTACTAAATCCTTATGGTTTATACAAGATTTCTTAATACTTACACCACTAGGTGGGACGAGTCTCGGGATGTTCCTCTCGAAAAATAATGTAGATTTTATCAGTCGTCTTATAAATTTAACCCAAATTATGACTTTATAATGGGTGAGTTTCGACGTTACTTCTCTTTTTACAAAGGTTGCCAAATAGATGACCTGTTTTAGAGTTTTCTGGAGGATGAAATGAAAAAAACATGTGTTCATATTGCCACACAAAACTTTAATAGAACTTATAAAAATTGTGTATCAAAGGTTGCAAGTTTACTTTTAATGGTAAATTATTATGACAGAAATTCGGTATGGCCATGGGAAATCCTCTTTCTCCTATACTTAGCAATCTATATATGGAGTTTTTGAAAGAAAATATTTACCGAATTTATTGCCAAGAGGTGTGTTATGGATAAGATATGTGGATGACATCTTTTGTTCATGGCCAGTGAAAAAGAACGTAAACAACTTTCTTAGTAGACTAAATGCACTAGTGCCCACTCCATAAAGTTCACCCTTGAAAGGGAAGAAGAAGGAAAATTGCCATTTTTAGATGTGTTGGTACATAGATTTGATAGAAAGTTCAATTTTCTGTTTATAGAAACCCACAAATATCTGTTCTTATGTACATTTTTATTCAAACCATCCTTTTAGAACTAAGACTGCTGTTTTTTCTGCTATGTTTTTTTAAGGGCCCTGCGGGTCAGCAGCCCCGAATTTTAGATCATGAAATTGACAAGATACGTGAAATTGCTGGCAATTTGAAGGTACCCAAACAGTTTTATTGAAAACACCTATTGTTAAGGCACGAAAACGTTTTTACGGATTGACAAAAACTGAAAAGTTCGGAAAAAACAAAAACCTTTTAGTGCTTCCTTTTATACTTGCTTTAATAACATCCCGAGACAAGTCAAACCACTAGGTATAATTATTGTGTTCAAAACTCTAGGAACTATTAGAAACTTGCTGATAAGAAATTCACCTGGAAATGGAACAGGTTGTATTTATAAGATTCCGTGCAAAAATTGTAATAAAACTTACGTGGGACAAAGTGGAAAGACATTGGCAGTTCGATTAAAACAGCACAAATATAATGTAAGAACTGGTAATATGTCAAATGCATTATTTGTGCATATGAATAATAGTGATCATGGTATTAACTGGACAGACTCAAAGGAAATTATGTTTTGTAGAGATTTGGTGAAAAGAAATTTAATAGAATCATGTATAATTAAACAAGACTGTGATAATTTATTGAAATATCAGCCTAGGTTTGTACAAAGTTGATGAGATTTTAACGAAGGGTAATTTTAAAACAAGTAGGCTATTAGGTATTAGAATCTGTCTGGTAGTTGTTAGGTTGTTTGTTTTTTAGCATCATTTGTCTTGCCACGAAGTCTTCTTGTGACTCTGTATTTGTTTTCTTGGCACTTGTACCTGAACCCTGATGAGGTGTAGAAATACATGAAAGCGCTCGGTTCAAGTCATTTCATTTCACCCTTCTCCGGCTGTATGCATATATGATCATCACACGTCTACAGTGATTTGGTTGAAATATTATATATATATATATATATATATATTTATTTATATATAGATTATATATATATATATAGATATATATATATATTTATATACATATACATATATAATATATATATATATATATTATATAATATAATATATATATATATATATATATATACATATATATACATATTAATATTATATATATATTAATATATAATATAAAATATAATATATAATTTATATATTATATATATATATATATATATATTATAGATTATACATTTATATTTAGATATACATATATATATATATATATATATAGATTATATATATATATATATATATGTTTATTATATATATTTAATATTTATATATATTTATATATATATATATAATATATATATATATTATATATATATATATATAGTTATATATATATATATAGATTTATATATATATTATATTATAATATATTATTTATTATATTATATATATAAAATTTATTTATAATATAGTATATATAATATTTATATTATATATATGTATATTTTATCTATATATTTATATTTATATATATATATTTATATTTAATATATTGATATATTATATAGAAATTATATATATATCTATTATATAATATTATATATAAATGATATCTATATACATATATATATAATATACATATATATAATATATATTAATATATATATATATATACATAATATATATATAGATAATATATATAATATATTTATAGATATATATATATATATATAGAATTACATTGATAAATATATAATATAATTATATTAATATTTATATAATATTAATATAATATATTATACATATTATATATTATATTTATATAATATATATTCTAATAATTATTTATATATATATATTTATTATATATATATATAATATATATATATATAATATATATAGATATATATTATATTATATATCAAATAATATATATATATAATCTTTATATATATATATATATATATATATATATATAATATATATATATATACTATATATATAAATGTATATCTATATATAGATTTATAGATATATATATATTTCATATATATATATACATATATATATATATATATATAATATATATAATTATATATTAATATAAAATGTATATCTAATTATATATATATACTATATATAATATATATATCATATATACATAATATATTATATATATATATATATATATATATATTATATATATGTTATTATATATATATATATATAATATATATATATATATATATATATATAGATATATGTATATATATATATATATATATATATATATATATATATATATATATATATATATATATATATATATATATATATATATATATATATATATTTCAACAAATCACTGTAGACGTGTGATGATCATATATGCATACAGCCAGGAGAAGGGTGAAATGAAATGACTTGAACCGAGCGCTTTCATGTATTTCTACACCTCATCAGGGTTCAGGTACAAGTGCCAAGAAAACAAATACAGAGTCACAAGAAGACTTCGTGTCAAGACAAATGATGCTAAAAAACAAACAACGCTAACAACTATAATGACTGGTAAAAATGTTCTGTTACAACAGAATTCCATCTAATAAAAGGAACCCATAAAAACACCCAATTATAGAGAGAAAAATACAATATTTCAGAGACTGCTGTCTCCCTCTTCAGGTAGATGAATGAGAAAAGTTTGCAGAAAAGGTGGTATTTATACCAAGAGGTCCATCCACAGGCAAGATAATTTAGGTCCCCCCTGCAGATAATCTTCCTTTAATCTTCTTAAGCTTTGGTTGAATGAAAACCTTGTCGATCGTATCTGAAATCCATGCTCCTTTTGAGATGTTCATTACCTGCCTCTCTTTTATGAAGGCCGATTCCATCATTTGACTCTTGTGCCGGCAGTTGCCACTATAAATTACACGTGACAAATTCCAGTTCATTCTATGGTTATGTTCATGTATAGGTTGAAAATAGCTGAGTTCTGTTGTCCATACCTAACTGACCGTTTGTGTTGTATTAATCTCTGGGGAAGTGATTTACCTGTAAACCCAATGTAAGATTGGTCACAGTCCTAGCATGGGATTTGGTAAACCCCAGTGTCCTTGGGAGATGTGTTTTTTTGGAGGTTAATCCCTAATTAACGTCCAACAAAAGACATCACCCAAGGACACTGGGGTTTACCAAATCCCATGCCAGGACTGTGACCAATCTTACATCGGATTTTCAGAGATTAATACAAAACAAACGGCCAGTTAGGTATGGACAACAGAATTCACCTATTTTCAACCATATAAATGAACATAACCTTAGAATAAACTGAAATTTGTCACATGTAATTTATAGCAGTGACTGGCTTAATAAAAAAGAGGCAGGTAATGTGCATCTCAAAAGGAGCATGGATTTCAGATACGATCGACAAGGTTTTCATTCAACCAACGCTTAAGATGATTAAAGGAAGATTATCAGCGGGGGTGACCTAAATTACCTTGCCTGTGGATGGACATCTTGGTATAAATACCACCTTTTCTGCAAACTTTTCTCATTCATCTACCTGAAGAGGGAGACAGCAGTCTCTGAAATATAGTACTTTTCTATCTAAATTTTGGTGTTTTGATGGGCTCCTTTTATAATATATATATATATATATATATATATATATATATATATATATATATATATATATATATATATATATATATATACGTATGTGTGTGTGAAAATTCGATATTACAATTTACTTACTCAAGATTAATATGTTCCAATCAGGCAAAGAGAGACAACATTCTATTTGTTTGTCATTTAAAATAAATATTGGGATTTGGTTGGTTTTAGGAGTTGGGACACCAAGGCAGTTGTGTAAAAATACTGAGAAAATGACATTAGCTTTAACCAAATTAGTATAGTATTCATTAGTTCGATTTTTATTATACCGCTATGCGCAACACACTAACAAGTAGTTTATAATGTTGTCGAGTGAATGTCCAATGATTTATGAAATTATTTAGTGAAAATATTAAGAAAGGTAATGAGACCGAAATACCGTCGTTTTATTAATGGAGCAAATATGAATGTTTTCTTTTTTCAGATTCAGGTTCCTTCAGATATTTACTCATTCACCTTCTAACTTATTCCAGGAAATATTGTATTAAAAAAGGATTCGTGAAGAGATAGAGAAATTAAATATTCAATTCCACTTTTAAAATAGGAAAGGATTCAATTCCTTTATAATCATTTAGGAATATCTTTAGTGAAACAAGCAGTCCTTGCCAAACGTGACGTCGAGTGAGTTTCGTTCTATTAATAGCTAAATTGAAATTCTTATAGTTATCAGTTCATCTTTTTTTTTTAATTCTTCTGTCATCGCCTTTCATTTTACGGTTCATCAAAAGGTCTTTTTTAATCTTCTTTTCGGAATCAATTAATTACATAGAATTCCTTCGCCATTTACCTTCATTCATTTTTTATACCTACACTTTTTTACGATATGCGTGATTCAAGCACATTAAAAACTCCCTCCTCATCAGAAATGATATACATAACTCATGAAACAAGAAGTGTCATTTTCAAAGCAAATATTAGGAAGGATTTATTGTCACTCAAGTATAATTTTTTTTTAAACTGGTTAGCTTAAATCCTGGAACAGTGTGACCATCTAGGATAAATCTTGCTAACTACAATTACACGAGAATATAATTGAGTTTGGTCTTCATAATATTTTAAACATCTAGAATGAAAAAAAAATACTTTTTTAGGATAATTTAAAGTTTTGACTAAACACTGGGGATATAATTCAGTTTGGTATTCATAATATTTAAAACAATTAGAATTCAGATTTGTTTAGGGTAATTCAAAATTTTTACTAGACCCTAGGGATATAATTGACTTTGGTCTTTATGATATTTTAAACAAGAAAAAAAATGTTGGTAATTTAAAACTGGTACTAGACACTAGTACATATTTGAGTTTGTTTTGTATGATATTTTAAACAACTAGAATTAAGAACTTTTTTAGTGTAATTTAAAATTTTTACAAAACAATGGGGATATAATTAAGTTTGGTCTTTATAATGTTTTAAACAACTAGAAAAAATTTAGGGTAATTTAAAATTTGTACTAAACACTAGCGATGTTACGGGCAAAATTATACAGACATGCTTTAAGATATATACGCTGACATGATGGACGATCTCCACTCACCAACTAGAGACACTTCATCAGCCAAATTTGGAAAAAATTACTAAGGACTGTGGGTACAAAACTCCTTTACTGCCTGTTGAACTATACGTTTAAGTAAGGTAAACGCAGTTTCTGTGGGTTACTTACATCGTTACTGTGGATCTAATTCAGGTTAGAATTGGAAAAGTGGACCAGAAGCCTAATCACATGAAGTCTAGTGTCCAGTTGAGACTCTCTCTCTCTCTCTCTCTCTCTCTCTATAAATATATATATATATATATATATATATATATATATATATATATATATATATATATATATATATATATAGTATATATATATATATATATATATATATATATATATATATATATATATATATTATATATATATATATATATATATATATATATATATATATATATATATATATATATATATATATATATATATATATATATATATATATATATCTATATATATATGTATATATACATTATATATATATATATATATATATATATATAGTATATATATATATATATATATACATATATATATATAGGAGTTGACCGAGTTGACCGAGTTGACCGAGCGCTTTCGTGTATTTTTCACACCTCCTCGGGGTCAAGTGATACAAAAATTCATTATTTGTTACAAAAACACCTCTGTGGCAGCAATACATAAACATAAAAACTATCGTACTACTATTAAAAAACTAATTGTCTAAAAATGTTATTTACTAGAAGTTCATCCAGTTTCCAGTTTGTACATCTCGGGGCTGCTGTTGATCAAATCTACACGATTTTTCTTTGCTATGTATGATTCAACAATATTTCGTTTTATGATGTCTTTACAGAACATGAACTCTTTCGCTTCTTTCCAGTTCATAGTGTGGTTGCATTCATTCATATGTTGAAACAAACTGCTTGCATTATTCCCTGTTCTGACATTATATTTATGTTGTTTTAATCTTGTTTCGAGATCCTTTCCAAATTGTCCGCTTACATTTTCTTACACTGATTGCAAGGGATCTCATCTATGCAGCCAGTCTTCTGTAGGTTTTGCTATTCCTTCTTCGTCTTTAGCCTTGGATGGTTGGTGTCTTGGTTCTCTCTCTCTTTTTACAGTGTTTTAAAGAATTTTTTTACTTTTAACTTCTGCTTTTATTTTTAAACCATTAATTTATAATTTCCTTGTAAATTTTTGAATTCATTTTTATAATGTATTTTATAATGTATGGCCTACTACTGATGTTTTATGGTACCACCCTGAAGTTATTTATTTATATATATATATACGTATATATAATATATATATATATATATATATATAATGATTATATATTATATATACACACATACATATATGTGTAGTATGTATGTATGCGTACGTGTGTGTGTGTTTTATTTTATATCACAAAATACTAAAAATTTGATGATTATACGAACAAAGTTGCAGTCACGAAGAAAAGAGTGAAAAAATGAGAGGTTATGTACTTCCGTCATGTTACCAAGACACGGTCACATCAACTAAAGATATACAGATAAAAAGGCGTTTAAATATGGTGGTTATAAGTCCTTTCAAATCCTTCTGGAACATCTGTTTCATTACATGGTCAAAAAAAAAAAATAAATAATCCTGGCCTTAAATTAATATTATTCTCCCAGGTCAAAGGAATCATAGCAGATTCCAACAGGTTCCGGGATTTGGTTTGATTATATCGTAATATTACATGGCTTTGTGTCCAATTTATCCTTTTGGGATAAACTTAGATGCAAA
>NC_087205.1:9426964-9429464 GCF_015104395.2 Macrobrachium nipponense | reverse complement strand
AATATATATATATCTATATATATATAATAAAAAATATCTATATATATATATATATATATATATATATATATACATATATATAATATATATTTTATATATATATAGACATATATATATATATATATATATATATATATATATATATATATATATATATATATATAATATATATTTTTATATATATAGTGCTTGTGTATGTGTAATTGTATGTATGTTGAATGTACGTATGCCTACTTGTATGTATTGACAATAAGTTTGCTAGCTATGTGGACGAATGACAATTAATATCACAACTTAAAAAAATATTTTAGACGAGAAAACAAAGGAACAACAACAACAACAACAACATTCGAAACTCTTCTTATCAACATCATCTAGAGCAATTAAGAAAATGGACCCTCTGCCTCGCTCCCTTTGCACCAGATAAGAAAGGCTTAAGGGATATTTACGAAATTTGCATAGAAATGAACGAATACAGAGAATACGAAGTGCCCTGGTGAAGAGAATTTATAAATAATAATGAAGGGAACGCAGAGAACAATCGAGTGGTTCTTATCTTTTGTGAGCGACGGTTATGTCTATGAAATATAAAATATAAGTTTAATATTAAAAGCAAGTTTTTTTCATAAAATACAAAATATTACAATAAAGTTAAATACTTCCTTTTCACTGGATGTGTGAATTGTACTCTATAATATTTTCGTCAAGTCATCTATCGGACCAGTGGGCACTATATCAAAGCCCTGGGAATCGGCTTAATGATTTAGTCACATGGTATAAGACGCTATTCGCTGTCAGTATATATATTAATATATATATATATATATATATATATATATATATATATATATATATATATATATATATATATAGATATATATATATATATTATATATATATGTAAATAAAGATATATGCCACGAGGTGGCATATATTTTATTTATGGATTTATCACGTTCCTACCTTTCGTGATTCAGTTATACATATACATATATAATATATATATATATATATATATATATATATATATATATATATATATGTATATATATATATATATTGTATATATATATATATATATATATATATATATATATATATATATATATATATACATATATATATATATATGAGGGCCTCAGAACCACAAGTGGTAAACACCACTTTTTAAAAATGAGTAAATTGCCCTCAAGTTTCTAGCATTCATTACTCTGCTTCTAAGAAAGATATTGATTTAAACTAAGTTTTCATATGAAAGCCCTACCCTTTATACATTTTTTGTGAAAATTAGAAAAAAAATTGTGGTGTGCGCTTGTGCGCTAGCATTCAAAATGTACTCGTAACCCCTCACATTTGTGTATATTTTATTCATAACCAGCACTTAAACCATAATTAAATGTGTAAAAGGATAATAAAGTGTATTATATTCGTGTTATAACAGCAATAGAAGTAATAATAATTATAATGATAATAATAATAACAATAATAATAATAGTAATAATAGCAATAATTATAACAATAATAATAATATTAAAAGAATATATAAAAATAATATCAATAATAATGGCAATACAGTAATATTGGCTAATATTGATAATAATAATAATGATAATAAAATGTGTACTCACCATGAAAATACTTTCGTGGTATAACAATCATGGATGTTATACTGATGATGATGATGATGATGGTGGTGATGATGATTATGATGATGATGATGATGATGATAATAATAATAATAATAATCATAATAGGAGTATTGATAATAATATTATTAATGATAATAGTAAATAATAATGATAATACGGTAATATTAGTAATTATGATGTTGACCATGATAACATTCCATCATCCTAATGTTTAGCCAATAAAATAATCATCACCAATATCATAATAATAATCATGCACAAAAAATTATAGAAAAATAATACTACTGCACTCACTACTACTTCTCCAAGAAAAGCAAATATTTTAATATGTACTCGCCATGAAACTACTGTACATCCGCTAAGGAACTTGAAAATAAGTGGAGGTGGGAGGGCGGGGGACTAATTGTCATAATCTAGATTCTAAACTGTGCGGTGATTGGCCGACACTTACGGGCGCCTTATGGGGAAAAATGCTGATTGGCTTAGAACTGACTACCCGCTTAATGACGCGCGCTCTCATTGGCTCACTCTTGAGTTGCCAACGTGCTTCCTTGTGGTTCTAACTGAGCTCTTATGAGGCTGTAACCTCCGCGCGACACTACGTTCATTCATGTAGACAAAATCGATAATTCCTACTGCTCAAGTAGGGATTTCGACCTTTTTGAAAGTCCTGAATAGCATAGAAATGCAACAAATAGACAGAGGAAACGTTGCCAAATCTACTGGTATGCGTAACTCGATTTTGGTGGGGGTGGCGTTTACAACTCTGTGGTTCTGAGGCCCTCATATATATAGATATATATATCCCTATATATATATATATATATATATATTATATATACTATATATAT
>NC_087205.1:9419464-9424464 GCF_015104395.2 Macrobrachium nipponense | reverse complement strand
GTGTGTATGTTAACATGTTTTTGCCTGAGGGCGTGGTTATAGATATGGCAGTCCATTACAATCATATAAAACTCAATATAAATTCCGTGGGTTTTACTATGTACCTCTGACCTATTTGTCACTATTATTCTCTGATAGACAACGATCATTTAACAATCGACCTCAACTCCTGACATATTCACTCCTTTTGTGTCTTATAGTGTTCATGTTTTGTATCCATAAAGACCATCATTGACGTTAGAGATTCCCACGTATATTTCATGTAGTTTACTAACTTTTATATTCCATATTTCACATTTATATTTTATTCGTAATTCAGAGTATTTTGAACCAAGAAGTTTTATTCCAGAAAAATTCTAACTGATGTTTTTTTACCAAATGGCAAGCTCACTATTAAAACCAGAAATCATGTTTGAATATAGAAGAATACTCATGAATGCTTACTGCGTTTATTTCAAGTATTCTTGCCCCGATAATAAGTGAAGTGTTTTAAACTCTGGTAATTAATTAATAACTTGCTATTTCAACTTTTTTTCTGGAAATATTCACGTCTGTTCGCGTTAGTAAAGCTTGGTCTCTGCAATGCTTTGATAAAAGTCGAAGGTAATCACTAAAAAAAACATAACATACAGGTCATGGTAGCCAATAAGATAGAATTACATAAAACTGATATAGTTTCGATAGAGGAAAAGACTGGTTAGAGATTGAACAAGTGCTAGAGGGAGAAGACGGACACCTTTAATTACGAGGAAGATTCGTAGTTCTGAAATTCAAATCTGACAGAAAGGAGTATGTAGGCGAGAGTGTAGAGATGAAGAAAACATAAAGAAAAATTATATAATTACAGAAATTTTAAATAATGAAAGGTAAAGGTAGACCAGAGGGGCTGAAAAAGTAAAAGACTGTAGTGCCCTGCTACATGGCGTATTGAAGAATTAATGACGAGATGGAAAGCTGGAGGCGCGGTGAAGAGAGAGAGAGAGAGAGAGAGAGAGAGAGAGAGAGAGAGAGAGAGAGAGAAAAGTATTCTGAATACAGGTGACAGCCACTGAATGGCTCTGCGCACGACTCCATCCCCTTTAACCAGCGGAGCACAGAAGGTCACTTACTCTGAGGCCCTGAGAAAATAAGTAAGTCCTCTTCCTCGAAGTTCCTCAGATGCTGGAGTCATTTTTATTGCAAAGTAACTGTCGGGAGTACTTTGTCAAAGGACCGCCTTGTGAGCTCAGATGGGCAACTTGGGCGTCTCTTGTGATTTTGTCAATTTGGAAGTCTTCCATTGTGTTATATATATATATATATATATATATATATATATATATATATATATATATATATTATATATCTATATATTATATTATATATATATATATATATATGTATATATATATTTACTCCAACGTGTATTCATGTACGTTTGTGTGCTCCTATATCTTGCATTGAATTGATTCAGTAAATTTTATAGTTAGAATTTCTGAGTACCCAAATTTGATAATTCAGGGGGCTGGTTCCAATACCCTTAAATGGTAGATCGTCACTGGGCACTTGTGTTCACGGCGCCCGACAATTCTTGGCTGTCTTCTCAATAGGACAGCGCATTTTTTATTGTAACATTTTTAATATTTTATTTTCGTGTTCAAAAAGTAAATGCCTGGTCCAGGCTCTAATGGAATTGCCCACCAGAATTGTCAATGTTATTTTGCAGACTGACATCCGTTGACAACACTTCAAAACTATGACAGGTCAATTTTGGGAACTGAATTATTCCTGTACTTTCATCGCGCTTGTCAGGTGACAAGGAGACCTTGAACAGTGTGGACCCGAACTTTCACAAGAAATCGAAGGTTATCCTAATTTAACAGGTATTGTCTCAGCGGTAGTGAAAGTTGAATTACAGCAATGGTGCCAGTCTTTATAAAAAGGTAATGATGAAAGTGAATTAACTGTTTGTACAGAAAGGTACAGTCGTAGAGGACTTACTTATATATAATATATATATATATATATATATATATATACTATATATATATACCATATATATATACATATATATATATATATATATATAGATATATATATATATATATATAGATTTTATCATATTGGAATATGCCGTTTTTTCTACCAGGAAATTTCTTCAAGGTGCTTTTTCCTTTTACTACAATGACATTATTCCTATACAATGATATTAGTCTTTTAATTCCCAATTATATTCCCGATTATTCATATACGTTCCTGTACAATGACATTAGTTCTATACAATGACTTTAGTCTTTTATAGTCCCAATATTATTCCCAATTATGCCTATACTTTCCTATACAATGCCATTATTCCTGTACAATGACATTAGTCTTTCCAACATTTTATTCACAATTTACCATATTTTACTAGTTTATCAGTGGGAATCTCTGTTGTCATGGTGCATGACTGTACCTTATCAATTATTACTTTAATTTTGAGATATTGCTTCCCTTTTTCTTGGCGAGAGATGCCATTATTTGATATTCACCCTGTGCATCAGATTATGCCTGAAAATGGTTCCTGAGTCATGATGGTTCTGGAAGCGATTGTATGGGGTAACAGGTTTATTACCAGTGCCTGTGTTAGCGAGGGATTGTAGTACCAATCCCAATTAGTAAATATAACTATATCAGTCAGATCTCCGTTGTGTTGTTTATCAGTGTCACTGATGACGTCAGCTTAGAATTATAATTACTCTTTTGTGTTTCCTTGTTTGGTGGGTCATAACTGACGTAAGTATAGCACAGATATGGTTTTCAAGTCTTAATTGGCACTTTATGACTTACTATACACCACCAAGTAATAATTAGTTTTATGTTTGTTTGTTACTTTACATAATTTTAGATTTTTTTTTTATTTGGTCTGTAATATTTACTCCCTCGCCTATAACTTTTCATTATCGTTTCCAGCCTATTTTTTTACAGTAGAATTTTCACGTTAATGGCTCCTATAATAGTCATTTCTTTGGTAAGACGTGACCAATCGAAAATCTTGTTTTCATTCCACGTTCACATTATTTCTATAGACCCTCTTCTCTCTCCTATTCAATGAAGGTCCGACTCATTTATTCTGTGATCAATCCACTTCACTTTCTGTGGCTCTTTTTTTAATTTCTTCATTTCAAAGGTCTATCAAAGGCTTTCTAGCCTCAGACCCTACGTCTTTGATCCTGCGTTTCTTTCATTTGGACCAAGATTTTCATCACCTTTGCAGTAACACGTTCTTTATCAGTTATAATAACTTCCTTTACCTTTTGCTGATAATTAATTTTCATTTTGACCGCAGCACTAAGAAATCTTCATATCCAATTATAATGAGATTTTTCGACTGACTAATTGCTGCTGGTGCTCTATATAAACCTATTAAAATAATAAGCTTTCTCTTTCAGGCTTAACTCTGTTCTTCTGGTACCGTAGTGTGCTCAGCGTCGCCTCTTCATTAGAAGGTCTACCCAATGAACTCTCAGCGCTGACAAGATCTACAGCGGATTAAACTGTTCCCTATAGGATCAGTCTTCGTTGTAGTGATCTTTACTACACACTGACATTCGTTATCTCTTCTACTCTTGCACCTTAAATCAGTTCTTGACACACGGAGCTTTACAGAAGACCTTTATGATTTTCCCATGTCGCGTAAACTCCCGATAAGTTGCCAGAAAGTTAATAAATATGTGAAAATATTTTTGTAATTCTGAGCCATGTTTACGGTAAAATTTTCTGAACGACCAGCCAACAATATTTTTTTGTATGATTCTGTAAACAAATAGATAAACAAACCTGGTCAAAAATATAACCTAATTGACAATGTTGATAAGCAATTCATCAAGTAGGATAATGCATAATATCAAGCTTACGAAGCAATATAATAATGAAAGCCTCATTGTAAAATGTTTGATTTTTCACGTCGTCGAAACAGTATCACCATAAAGGAATCAAGCGGTTTATATATGTGTGTATATACATATATATATCTTTCGTCAGGGGAAAAGCTAAAACAGCTAAAAAGACTTCCCCGCGCCGTGAGAGTCCTCAGGTGTTACAAACATTTTTGTATTTGTGAGTTTCTGCTCCACTTTGTCAAGCAAGGATGTACTTAAGTCAAAAGTTTGTCCGCCATTAATCTTCCTTCTTCCCCGCTTCCATTCAGACTAATGTCTTTCTTCCCTTGTCGTTCTGGGCAGCCTCCTGGCATCACTTGGAGAGATAAGAATCATTTTCTTCTTCCTCTTCTTCTTCTTCTTCTTCTTCTTTTTCTTCTTCTTCTTCTTCTTCTAGTAGTTTTAGGAACTCTTTTAGAAATGTTCTCATGTGATATGATTCTTGTTATCCACCTTTTGCCAGCATTTCTGTCATTAGGTTTTGACAGGAAAATACTACAATAGAGACAATATCTAAAACTGAGTTATTTATTAAGGTTTCTTATGAAATGATAAGAGAGGTTTCTTTAGAGAGAATGAATACAATAAGAAAAGGCTGTTTTCATTAAAGGGGTAAGAGAACACTGGCCCGGAAATCCTTCGTATCTTGAGAAATGAAAAGAAAATGAAACTGATAAATCCGAGCATAAAGCCTCTAAAATGCACGACGGTAATACAGAAAAATCTTTCAAAAGAAACAGAAATGTTCTTTTTTTTATTCTGCAAGATTGCATCTTCCATACTGATATTTCGGTTACCTGGAATTTAGTCAGAGCAGAAAACACCAGTGCAACGAAAGACGCAGTTTAACATGAAATGTCGTAGAAACTAATGGTAAGTACCTTTTTTGAGGGTAATCTATCGAAGGATGTAGAGCTGTCATGCAAATAATTTAAGGAGAAAACTTAATAGATTTTCATTGAGAACCTGCTACAATTAATCAGTCTAAAAGATCTCATTATAATTGGATATGAAGAGCACAGTATTTTCCAATGTAGTATTTTTAGTGTAACTGATAACTAACTTAGTGTAACTGATAACTAAGGTTGGGTGGGGCGAGTT
>NC_087205.1:9411964-9414464 GCF_015104395.2 Macrobrachium nipponense | reverse complement strand
AAAATTACTGCGGCTAGAGGGTATGTTTGATGATTGCAGGGTGGATGATGAACATACCAATTTGCAGCCCTCTAGCCACAGTAGTTTTTTAAGATTTGAGGGCGGACAGTCAAATACCATCTCAAAAGTTTTTATTTACAGAAAACTGAAAAAAAAGTGGATGACAAAAGAGAAAAATTCGTGCCCGGATATGTGAAAAAAAAAAAAAAAAAAAAAAACAGTGATATGAAAAGTGTCATCGACAAAGACCTGGTTAATGTAAGCTGATAATTCAGAGACAAAAGATACTGCTCTTTTGTGAAGTCTTTTGTGCAAAAACAAAGGTTAATGAAGAAACTGAAATCTGGAAAAAAGACGCAACTGAAATGAAAATAAGATGTTATATGATTTTTATGAGAACAAATTACTTCCCTTTCCGAATCATCTACTGAGAATTGTTTGTTTTATTAAAAAAAACTTCATGAAAAGTATGAGTGAATAAATTATCAGATTTGTGTGATGAACATTACCTTAGACGTTACTTAATTTTGCCATGCTACAATTAATAACAAGATGAGATTAACAAAAATCCAGAAATTATGTCTTGGTAAAATAGTCAAACTCATTTTCCTAGATTTTTCTGATGTAAGAGAAACTGCGGTTGTAAAATATTCATTGAAAATATTAACAACATGACGTGTTTCGTGATAAAACAAACACGCACAATATATATATATATATATATATATATATATATATATATATATATATTATATATATATATATATATATATATATATATATATATATATATATATATATATATATATATATATATATGTATGTATATATATATATATATATATATATATATATATATATATATATATATATATATATATATATATATATATATACATACATATATATATATATATATATATATATATATATATATATATATATATATATATATATATGTATGTATGTATATATATTCATGATAATCAATACAGTCTTCACAACCAAGAGTAACGTGTAGCAACTAGATCAGCGGACGGAATTAGGATCTCACACGATTCCTAATTTATTACGGACCATCTGGTCCTTCCGTTTATCAATGGTAAGTGCGTACTTGATCAAGGACGTATAATGTCTCCCGACCAGGAGGGCTATCAATTGTAGGATTAAAGGGACCATTTCTCTCAAGTCCCGTATATTGTTGTCACACTCAGACGCTGCAAATCACGCGGTTAATGCATATGGCCTCATAAGTAATCCCACTTTAGAATCCAGTGTAGGCTTCGCAGACACTGCTAGAACCCTACCTGAGGTTCAAGGAATGACACCAGTTATTTACTGGAAGCATAAACATGAGAAATATTTACCTGACATTATACCTGTGAAAACCATTCAGACCTAATCTAAAATTCCAAAGGATGTTCACCAGTCAAGAGGTAGAAATGTCAATATATTCCTTGTAATAAAACGTAACTCTGTCACTGTTATCAAAGATATGGTTTATTATGTGTCATTGTTATCAAAATTATGTTTTATTTTGTGTCATGGTATCAAAATTATAGTTTATTATGCGTCATTGTTATGAAAATTATGGTTTATTATGTGTCATTGTTTATTGAAAATAATCGTCAACGCCATATTATTTAGTCATACTCTCAACAACTATACAGACAACAATTATTTTATATCTTGAATTTTGGTTTCATAATACGTAAATGAATGCAAATTAATCATGTATAGTAAATTCTTCGAAATATGACCAGTGGCTTTAGTTTCTGTATTACCAGACCTTCTGCATACATTTGTCATGAGTGAGAAATGATTCATAATTGTCATAAAGTACTTCACACACATCTCAACTTTTTTTTTTATTGTGTCAAAACGTTTCTTATCATATCAGCATACTTACATCTATGGACTTGACATGTTTGTTTTATTTCAGATGAGTTCAATAACGTATCTTTCGGAATTTCCTTTACTGTGACACAGAATGATATATAAGCTTAATTAAACGCTCATCTGTTTCCAGCAGTCGGTAGAGGAAGTATGTAAAGTTCTGAGATCATTGTCGTAATAAATTATCACACAGATGAATGAATGAATTATGTCACGAGTAAAATTATTCCGGTAATGTTCCTCGAATTACCGACACCGGGTGCTAATATAATTCAATAAATTATTTTTATCGTCATTATGAAGACTGATGCAGTTCGAATGATCTGAACGCATATTATATTAATATTAATTGGTACGTATCTATCACTACTGAAACGGTGAGGTTCTTCTTATGTACTAAAGTAGGATTAGGTTATCACAAATAAAATGGGGACTTGTTCTGTTTCCTTAGGAAAGCAACGATGGGTCATTTTTGTCATTTTAGCTCTTATCATCGTTGCTTTAGACATTTATTGAGATCATTCTCAAGAAGCAGATAATGAAAACTGGCTATAGTGAAAGCGAGAAAGAAATAAAGATCAATTGGACGTCTTCACGCATTGAC
>NC_087205.1:9396964-9404464 GCF_015104395.2 Macrobrachium nipponense | reverse complement strand
GTGTGTATTCCATAATAAGCCGATGACCCAAGGGGTCACTGACGAGATAGCAAGGAGTGTGATAGGAACTGATAAAAGAATCCAAGCTAAGCCTTGGCGTGTTGTATCAGCGTCCTGGTTTGCATTCGCCTGTGGTAATCAAATCCATTGTTGTGTAAAACAGGTCACAGTGCTTTTGTTTGGGAACATGTTGACCTATAACCCACAGACGTCTACGTGACTTCCTCTCATATGTTCGTCTGTCTGTATGTTAGTATGCTGAGCTAAGGTTTGCTCTCTTATGATTTTGTAAATGCATTGTAACTCAGAACACTGCTTACTCTCCTAGAATCAAGTTCTCTGAACCACTTCTTGTCTCTATTCAAGAGATGTAGTTTCGCAAATATATTGTTAAGTTTACCAACATGAGTTTGAAACGTCTTCGCCTTCATACCCAAAGAAGATACTGACGAAACTTAGAAACTCTCAGCGCAATTGATGATACTCCAACGAGGATGGGAAGTATACAACCAGATACTTGTGTATAACATCGCAGGTCTTAATATCCAAAGGGGCGCCTTGTTAGGACATAGGACCAGCCCCTACATATATATAATATTTTATATATAATATAATATATATATATATAATATATATATATATGATATATATATATATATACTAATATATATATAGATATAATTATATATATATATATATATATAGATACGTGTGTGTGTGTGTGTGTGTGTGTGTTTATGTGTTTGTGCATATATTGCTTATTTTTCATGTCCCGTTAACGACCAATGGATGTTAATTCTAAGCCATCTTAAATTACTTTCTTCCATTCTCACATCCATACGTAACCTGTGACCTTCCTTACTGTTATTACTTATTATTTAAAATAGTAGATCACCCAAAATTTCATATGAAAAATAATCAATCTACACAGTAGAGTAATTCATTTTTATGAATTAATGAACAACAGTAATCCTCATTTCCATAATGATCAAAACACAACTTGTTTTTTGCAATAACCCAAAACAGAAAAATGATGTTATCACAATTTAATGAATAAATTGGTTTTAGCTTTTTTTTGTTGCCGAGGTATTTATCTCCAAATGCAAAATATACTTTCTGACTATTATGGCGTACTTAAAATTCAGGAAACAAATCTATGAATTAATTTAATTATGAAGGCCTACCTTAGACAGTGAGACTTCAAGTTGGAAAATAATTATATATAAAATATGCTAAAGTGTAAGAGTAATATTAAAAAAAATCAAACATATTTGAAGGTGAAAATTAACATGTATATAGTAATGAGTTTTCAAATTGGTTTAATAACGATATAGAAAAAAAAATTGTTTAGATATCTTACCAATAATAATAATAATAATAATAATAATAATAATAATAATAATAATAATAATAATAATAATAAAATAATAATGATAATAATAATAATAATAATAATAATAATAATAATAATAATAATAATAATAATAATAATAATAATAATAATAATACTAACAACAACAGCAATATTAATAATAATAATAATAATAATAATAATAATAATAATAATAATAATAATAATAATAATAATAAAGGAGAAACCAATCCTTGATAAGGGGAACCGAACAGTTTCCCAAAAACTATCCTTGCTGTGTTCAAATTTAAATATATGCATACATAAATGGGATTGTTTATCCATTTGAAGACTCGTGCTATATGAGGATTTTTTTTTAATAATAGTAAAATAAAAAAGGGTGGATATAGGATGTGTATAAAAAAAAGGTATAGCAAGCTCAGAGAGATAGAAAAAAGAAAACACATATGGTGACTTTCGCTCATTTCCCACAACGAACAGTGAGGAATTAGGAAACTTTCACTGAGTCGAGTTGTATCATAAAGAGAGAGAGAGAGAGAGAGAGAGAGAGAGAGAGAGAGAGAGAGAGAGAGAGAGAGCGTGCTCTCCAGACTTGAAAAAAATAACTTGTGAAACCCACCTTTCAAGGACTTGTATTTTTTATTTATTTTTTTAATAATCAGAAACAGTTTCCCATTATCAGCCTGGTTTTGAACAAGTAATATCTTACCAGAAGGAATTTCGGTATTTTCCTAAATAAACTAATACAATTAAAAAAACAATCGCCCGGTATATGATATGTAGAAAATTATGTGTTTGCAACACTACCGATGCCGAAATACTGGTGTAGAAACAGTTGTTCAATTTTTCATGATTAATTGTAAACATTATATATATATATATATATATATATACATATATATATATATATATATATATATATATATATATATATATATATATATATGTATGTATATATGTATATATATGTATGTATATATATGTTACGCATAATGTGGATAATTGCCTAATGTGAACATTAGGCAGAGAAAATTGCCTAATATGTACATTAAGCAATCAGTTTGCATAAAGTTTACAATTTGTCAACATTAGGCCAAATATGCCTGTTGTTCAAATTATGCAGCTCAGTTTTGCCCGATGTGAATACGACTGCTAATCTAAACATATATTATGGTTTAGTGTAGAAATGGAAATTAATCCTGCAGACAACCCACGGGAGGTTACAAGAGAATACAACAGGGTTAATGTAGAGGCAGTTTAAAGAAATCCAATTATTTGAATAGACACAAACATAATTAATGCAATATCAGTAAAAGAGAAATAAGTCAATAGATCTCAGGGTTCAGTTGAGTCGAATCAGAAATTTTTGCATGATCTGCCGGGTGACGGCGTGAGTTGCATTTAAATTTTTTTCTTAGGCAGCTGCATCGTCCTGATGTACATTGAGTAGTACATTGGCACTTTATATATCCTTGCCCACCCCCAGTTGTTTCTTGACTGTTTGCTGTTTTCTAAAGTCGATAAGGCAGATATCAGGAACCTCTTCAGACTTTATCAGGGGCTCTTGATTGCATTTATAGATCAGCTGCTGTAAATTTTGGTCCAAGAATCCCTCCCGACAACCTACAGTGTATAGTTCATTCTTGTTCCCAGAGGACGACCACTAACAGATTTTTAAGATCTGTTGGACCATGATCGACATCCGGGGACCCTCAGCGTAGCACACTGACCAAAGGATAATGGCTTAAGTGACAGACCCAAAGTTTCGAACAACATTCGAACAACATCTAGTTACAGTGGTTCGTCATTCAATTCCACATTAGGCAAAATACCCTCGCCTAATCTGAAAATCATGCCTATGTTGACAATAGGCAAGTAATTTGCCTATTGTCAACATTGTGCAAAACAAATTGCCTAATATGGAGATTAGGCAATTTTTTCTGCCTAATGTTTCACATTAGGCAATTATCCACATTATATATATATATATACGTATATATATATATATATGTATATATATATAGATATATATATATAGATATTATATATATATATATATACTTTTTTTTTTAATATACGGAGATATACGTATATATATTATATAATATATATATATATTATATATGTATGATATATATAAAGAAGATTTATTATATATAATATATATATATATATATATATATATATATATATATATAGATAATAGGATATATAATATATATACGTATATATATATATATATATATATATATATATATATATATATATATATGGTATAATGTATATATATAGATATATATATATATATATATATAATATATATATATATATATAGATATATATATATATATATATATATATATATATATAGATATATATATATATATATATATATATATATATATATATATATATATATATATATATGTACGTATATATATTATATCTATATATATATATATATATATATATATATATATATATATATATATATATATTATATATATATATACGATATAATATATATATATATATATATATATATATATATATATATAATATATATGCGTATATATGTATATATATATATATATATATATATATATATATATATATATATATATATATATATATATATATATATATATAAAGGTTTTTGCCACGAAGGAAAAAAATGAAAAACACTTTCGGTCTAGTTCGACCCTTTGCTCAGGCACAACTGATCTTACAGAGGAAAAACATAGTCAAAGTTAGGCTTAATATCCAAACTGACACTACAAGATTAGCAATAAGGTCGATTTTACTCTACAGAAACGAGGAAACTGCAGTGTTCCTGTCTTTTTTCATATTTAGCTTTATTGTCTAACATTAATAATTGATAACAAAGGAATGCAACGTATCCAATTAGGGCTGTATTAAACAACGATTCTAAAAACATGAAAACTTAGTATGTACTTTGGGCGATGTGGATTGGGGTATGAAACTAAAATTTAATTTAAAGAAAAATTTTGCGTTGCAAGGTAGCATAATTTACAAACCCGAGATCATGAATTACAAAAAAAATAATAATTGTTTTTTTTAGTCATTATCTATTAATAAGGTCATAAAACAAAAAGGTTAATGCAACTCAATCTTTTCCACGAAACTTTTTCACGTGTTACCAAATCTGGTGTACTTAAATATTTTAATAATTTTTTTGCAGTTTCTGTTATTATCAATATATTGATCAAACAAAATAATATTTATTTATTTTGACATTTTATACAATAGCATGATTTACTTCATGGACAATGTTTTTACCCTGAAAAATTTGGATTTATTTTAGTTTACTGCGGAACTGAGTTCTGAATAATAGTGTAGGAGGTATACGGATGTCAATTCCCAAAACTGTATAATGTCATTCTTAAATTATATTAAGTATAACTGGTCTTTTCACGTCGTTAGTTCCCTGCCATTATGGCTTGAGCATTACCATACTGTTTTTTTTATTCACATTCATACTAGACAACCCTCGGTTGTTTTATTTTCTTATTTTTCACATACGATTAGAGCAAAGAGTAATTTTATTGTCTAGTGATGAAAATTGCAAAGTTAATTGCAGTGAATTTACTGCTTACAAGGTTAATAAAAAATATATATAGACACGAATTCATTGCAGTAAATTTCCCTCGTGTATCATTTCTTTTAACGCTGTTCGAAGGGGAGGAAAAATGAACCTCCATAAAACAATGAATATAAGATTTTATAACATACACAGACCAAAAAAAAAAAAGGTGGGGTGGGGGCAGTGAATACCCCGTGAGCGTGCAGATAATGACGATGGTGCGGAGGGAGGGGTAATCATGACCACTGACCTAAAATAGGAGGAACGTCTCCACCATTTATCGAACTTGCCCTTTATCTCCTTTTGGGGTCAATGACCTAAGATCTTAGCAGGCTCTTTACTGATTTGCAACGAACGTCATATAGTTTCATCACCTCACTGCTGTATATATTTTGTTTTATTTTTTTACGCAATTTTCCTTTATTTTCGCTCACTCGGGGAGTAAGCCTTAGGAAACCCTAAATAGGTCTGAAGAAGGTGTTTTGCGTTGAGTTAATACAGGAGCTTTAGGATGATTATTTTGTTAGAATGGAAATGAACAAAAATTAAATAATGTGCAAGTTAAACCGTACAGAAAAATTTTTCCTAACAAAATATAGCGTATCTATTTTAATTTCCGTTGGTAAAAGAATGCTCTACTTGACCGTAGATTTTAGCACGCGCGTCGAGTACGCTGAAAGTCGGATCACTCTTTGTTTTCTTCTGGGTTTTACTTCATTAAATTACAATTCATAGTCTGAAAAATCAATTCCTTTACCACCAACGCAGTTTGGAGTTTCATTTATACCCCTAAACTTATAAAATAAACCTGAAGTGGTTGAGTAATATCCTTGCTATATATAGTGCATAATATCGCCTAGTATTCTTTTAATTTGAAGTAAATTTGTTCCTTGCTTATCATATTTTATATATATATATATATATATATATATATATATATAGTATATATATATATATATATATATATATATACATATATACATATATATATATATATATATATATATATATATATATATATATATGTATGTGTATGTATGTATATATATATATATTATATATATATATATATATATATATATATATATATATATATATATATATATATATATATATATATATATATATATATATATATATATATATATATATATATCATATATATATATATATATATATATATATATATATATATATATATATATATATATATATATATATATATATATATATATAGGCATTACATCAGAAAAACACATTCACAATGTATAATTACCAAATAACACCAATCATATCAGTGAATGTAATTACATACGTGATTAGTTGGCCATTTATTAAATGATATTCATATACTTATCTATTTCAAAGGCTCCCTTACGTATAACAGTTTGATTCAGACACTATTACAAAATCATGTTCCATACAATACCCAAATCTGATCATATGTGCTTCGTTTCAGTTTAATTGTCTCAAATAATAAAGGTTGTATATTTTAATATCCCAAAGATAAATGAATTTGTTTTACTAACCACCAACTCAAGAATTTTTCCAGTACTGAGAGATAACTTGAAAGTAACAGATAGTTCTTCAATTATGGGCCAATGTCTTATTCTCTTTAAAAAATTAAGTAAAAGAATCTCTTCATAACATTTTGCTAAAATAATATATTTCAGCCAGTGCGGAACAGCTATATCATTAATTACTGGAAGTTTCAGGCGTTTCGTGAAAAATACTGTTTTAAATTTCGAATTTAACGCCAATGACCCCCCCACGGCCCGCCCCCCCCCCCCCCCACACACAAAAAAAAAAAAAAAAAAAAAAAAAAAAAAAAAAAAAAAAAAAAAAAAAAAAAAATTCAATTTCATGAAAGGCCTGGAAGTACTCTTGGGATTTTAATGTTACTTTGAATAGCTTTGTTGCATCTGCTATATGTATTTGTTAGCAGCTTAGAAGAACATCAGGATAAACAGTTTTACCCAAGTAAGATCAGTCAAGTCTACCCAAGTGTAAATCCTTTGTACCAAACGTGATTGTTATGGGAAATACTTTTTGAAAATGTCCCTATTTCTGCCTACAGAGAAACATATCTTTTACTCCAAAGATTAAATTAATATTGCGAATATTTATCTTTGTAGTTGGCTTGAATATAGGTGATACGTACTTGCAAAGGTAGCCAAGTCCTCATTTTCTGTGTGTTAGAGTAACAATGAAATCAGCAATCAGCCGGAATTAGCTGATCGATGCCTAGCTAGGAGGTAAAAAAAAATAGCTTTCTAGCCTAAATTTCACATGTCTAGTATAATTTACTGCACAATGACCGATGGCGGACTAATTGAATACAACATATATCTCTGTGTTTCTCGTTCATTATTACTGGCAGTCGCTAATATGGTAAGAACTTGCCATTGTGATTCAAACTTACTGTCTGTTTGTGGTATTCAAACTTCCGGTGTGTCTTTCAATTGTTACTGTTAAGCTTTGCTTTCTTCTGTGTGGCGGATGGGGTCTTAATGTTAAAAGGATA
>NC_087205.1:9389464-9391964 GCF_015104395.2 Macrobrachium nipponense | reverse complement strand
GTTGAAAGAAGCAATTGTCCCATGACATTTAGAAATCGGCCTCTATGACACAGACTTTGATGGTCAAACGTCATAAACAGTCTTTCTGACTTCCATTAGTGCCATTTTATCTCTTGTCAAGTCTTTTTCCTTTGTCATATTTTGTTTAAGTTAACATGCACGATGCCAGATCAATTCAGTGTGGAGATAGAAATGTCATACAACTTTATGAAGGATTATTTACTATGAGATTCAGGGCCTCTGTAACACGGTTTTTTCGCAATAACATTTTATCTATGCATTTCATAAATATAACGCTTATTCAGAACACATATTATCAAAACACATAAATTTTGAGTGTATTCTGCACTACGTAGGTTGAATAAATTTGGTACTATAATGTAAAGTGACCTTTTTTTGAAGACGGGCCCAACTTACTCAGAGAAAAGGTTTCGAACGCACTCGTTACGTAACTTATGAAAGCATTTCTTCCCTCTTTCTCGATGGATGATTGGCTATACGTAACGAAGGCTAAACCTCTGGCAACAATGACATACAAATTTAAATACAAGCAAAGCAGTACACCTTTATGAACTCTGGAACCTCTCCACTGATAATTGTCATAATGAACAAACCAACAAAATATGTTAATAAATACAAAAACACTTCGATTATTAGTCTAACTCCCAAAATAAGTTTTCAAAGAAATTACAGTCTACTTTATAGGTCACAATCAGATTGACGAGATGTAGGGAATAGTTGGTAATTATCAAAAACATAGTAGACAAGCTTGATTTGATATCTGCTATATCCAATGTCAAGCAATTTTTATTTATTGGCTATCTACCTATTTACTGAAAAAAAAAAAAAAAAATAGCCGGTACCGTATATTGGCTTTAAACCTTCACCAATAATTATCGTCAGAATGGTGACTTCATGAGGCTCCACCCACTTTCGCCTCGTTATAATTCAGGATAACACTGAAGGCTACCATGGGCATTGTTGGATTAGAAAATTTAACTTCTGGCTATAAAAACTAATTTCTCGAGTAGTTGTAAGAAGTGCTAAATGATCCTCAAGGATCCCAGCAGTTGGCCTAAACGTTTAATTCATGTATATTACTGCTATACTGTTGCGGCACTGCTGCTACAGTAGTATTACTACGCTAGCACTGATACCCCACCCACATCTATGTATCGTTCCGCCATTCATAAAGTCTTTGGGTTTCAGAGCCGATGGAATTTCTGTCTGGTGGATGGGCGGGGCAACATTTAGTCAAAAGGTGTTTGTTTACCTTGCTTACGTAATGAATGTTTTTCGACTCTTGGCTCGTAATCATTGGCCATGGTGTCGGCTAGTCATTTTTACTATAAAAATAAAAAACTATCGGGTTTAGGTTATTGACAATGCTGACAAAATTTGTGTGTGGTTGTAAAATATACATATGTCAACTTTCAGCTACATCCGATGCTTTGACAAGGAGCAAAGTCCAAAAAACCGTGTTACAGAGACCCTGAATCTCATAGTAGGTATTTGTGTGTGTTTGTGTCTCCGTGTGTCTGTGTGTCTGTGTGTGTGTGTGTGTTTGTGTGTGTTTGAGAGAGAGAGAGAGAGAGAGAATGGTAATCTTCGAATTAGCTTAATATGATTTTTATTTCTTCCTATTGCCCAGGAAATTTAGGAGCAATTCTTGTGATGTTAATAAGCACGCGATGAGAATATTAATTGATAGTTTATGATGGTACGATACAAAAAAAATAATAAAAGTAACTAGAAAAAAAGAGGCAAAGATAAATTGTATAGGTTTGCAGACGTGGTGCACTGTTCGAGATAAAGGAGAAAAAATCAAGATATTTCAATTTCGTTTCTATGGCAATTTCTGGTTGACTTTTTAACTTTCATTCAAGTTGATGTAACTCAGTGCTACGAAAAATAAGTTTCATTTTAAGCATGCGCTATCTAACCCTTCATTTCGTTCAAGTATTTGTTGTGTTTTCAAAGCATTCCAGGATTATTGATATATGCTGATCTTGCAAAAGACAACTCACGAATTTACAATTGCTAATCGAAAAATAGATGAAATTAACATTTCACTGGTATTCACCCAAAAATAAAGGTAACAGCGGCAGAATAAATAAATATACAAATAAATAAATAAATGAAATAAATAAATAAATAAATAAATAAATAAATAAATAAATAAATAAATAAATAAATAAATAAATAAATTAATAGACAATTAATAAATAAACAGTACAATTAATTACAAATCGATTTATGGTTTACCATTATATTTTCCATATGAATAATCCCCATTTTAAAACACTCATTCAATTATGCGAATGAAAACAGCAAACAACTATTCATACATGTCTTCTGTTCACTTATTTTTTTTATTTATTGTTAGAACCAAATATGAGGGTACTAACTCATCCCACAGACCATATGGAAAGAATTCCGCTGCATTATTTTCCATTTCCAGTTACCACTCGAGTAAACATTAGGTTGTCATTGGCCACAT
>NC_087205.1:9379464-9381964 GCF_015104395.2 Macrobrachium nipponense | reverse complement strand
TATATATAATATATATATATATATATATATATATAAATGTGTATCTATACCTATATATAAATATATATATATATATATATAGATATTATATATAAGAATATATATATTACATATTATATAATTAAGATTATAATAATATTATAAGAATTACACAACACACACATATATATATATATATATAGATATATATATATATATATATATATATATATATTATATATATATATATATATATATATATATATATGAGTGTGTGTGTGGTGTGCCTAAGAATCTGCTATGTCTGATTGAAAAAGAACATCAAATATGCTAGCGTTTTGTTTGACAAGTTGAGTATGAATGTCATGAGATCTGACAGACTTTCTACATGCAAGCGACATCCATGCACACGGCAAGCAAGAAATGCTGTTAGACATATAAATAATAAAGAATTATTTATATATATATATGTATAGTATATATATATATATATATATATATAGATATAGATATAGTATATATATATACATACATATATATATATATAATATATATATATATATATATATATATATATATATATAGAGATATATATATATATAGTGATCTGTTATATATAGTATATATATATTATATATATATATATATATATATATATGAATATATCATAGTATATAGATACACACACATATATATATATATATATATATATATATATATATATATATATATATATATATATATATATATATATGAGTGTGTGTGTGTGCCTAAGAATCTGCTATGTCTGATTGAAAGAACATCAAATATGCTAGCGTTTTGTTTAAAACAAGTTGAATGTATGACTGTCATGAGATCTGACAGACTTTCTATCATGCAAGCGACATCCATGCACACGGCAAGCAAGAAATGCTGTTAGACATATAAATAATAAGAATTATTTACGTAATTACCCATCTCAAATTGTTGTCAGGGTCCTTGGAGCTCAAATTACTTTCGCTTAAAAGTTATTATTTTTATACGTCATTGGTAAATAATTGACACATTCACTGCATATTATAAATATTCATTTCAATCTTATATCTTTATATCGTCTATGTTTCTGTGTGCTTATGCTGTGCGTCTATACCACACTCTTTAGTTACTATAATTACAGTTTTGTAAAATAACAAGAAAAAGTACTGCAAAGAGTTTCACAGCTAAATTGATATAAGCACTTTAACATTTACAATATAGCTTGTGCGGTTAAAACAAGGAAATACTTTGAATAAATAGCAAAACCTTCATAATAATTTTGAGGTAGTTATATCGAAGTTATTTTAGGTTTCAGTGATTACATAAATTAAATTTGAGATAGTTATATTGAAGTTATTTTTGCTTCAGTGATTACATAGATGAAATTTGAGATAGTTATATCGAATTTAATTAAGCCTTCAGTGATTACATAGATTAAATTTGAGATAGTTATATCAAATGTAATCAAACCTTCAGTGATTACATAGATTAAATTTGAAATAGCTACATCAAAGTTATTTTTGCTTCAGTGATTACATAGATCAAAATTGAGACAGTTATATCGAAGTTATTTTAGGCTTCAGTGATTACATAGATTAAATTTGAGATAGTTGTATTAAAGTTATTTTAGGCTTCAGTGATTACATAGATAAACATTGAGATAGTTATATCGAAGTTACTTTTGCTTCACTGATTACAGAGATTAAATTTGAGAATGCTATATCAAATGTAATTAAACCTTCAGTGATTACATAGATTAAATTTGATATAGTTACATCAAAGTTAATTAAGCCTTCATAGATTATATAGATTATATGATCTAAAAACATAAGAAGAAATTTAGTATACTAATCTGAAGTGAACTGTCCCACGAAGTCTCAGGTTGTCCTAACTTTCTAATAATGTCAATTTCCTCTCGAGCTAACGACTTGGTCTGTGAAACTTGCCTTTCTCGATGAATGAGAAGTGGAGTGAGACTCAGTTTACTACATATGATGAGGTGAACCTGCATTTTTCTCTGAAAAGTCAGCTTTCCACTAAGTTTATTTTTCAGAACTGTTTCCTGATGTCATAACAGATGACACTAGCCCCTCTCTCTCTCTCTCTCTCTCTCTCTCTCTCTCTCTCTCTCTCTCTCTCTCTCTATCTCTCTCTCTCTCTTTTAAGCAGACCTTAAGCAATTTCTGCTGAAAAGGATGATAGATTAAAGAAGATACACACTGCTATAAGTAGGTCGTTTCCATAGGGTAATAATCATATTCTTTAACCAGACAAAAACTTCTTTCAGTTTTCTTCCGAAGATAAAAAAAAAAAACCAAAAGACTACTGAGTATATGTAACTTGTTTAATTGTTTAATTCACATAGTATTTTACTTAAATCTTTGTAAATAAAAGGTATTTAAACAGTGTTAAGTTAAATACTATGTAAATACTAAGGGCAAAGAGGAAGCCTGGTTCTAGTAATATTATTATTATTATTATTATTATTATTATTATTATTATTATT
>NC_087205.1:9349464-9371964 GCF_015104395.2 Macrobrachium nipponense | reverse complement strand
TACATAATCAGTTGAATATTCATGAATGAGTTACCTGACAGATATGTTTTTGCAAGTAAATTGTTGTGTGCTTTAAGCAAATCGAAACCTATGCATTTCCAGATTATGTTGACCAAGTAGTGGAGCATTCAGTTGGACGTCATAATAATGTACAAGCGTCGGTTCTAATCGACATAGTGAATGCATGCTTCCGTTCTAGGATTGATTGATTTTGCTTGGAAATGCTTGTGGAGGAATTAGGTTCTATTCATATCCTAGATTATTATTCCGGGAATCAAGAATATGCACGAATAATGCAGCCTAAGTTTTCATTACTATTGGTTGATGACTCACAATTCATATTCTTTTTTGATTTGTGTTTGGTCGTGCTGTGGCCATTCATGTTCATTTTTTTCTTTGCTCGCACTGAAAAAAGTAGCATTCAACTGTTGTTCAAATAAAGTTTTTATTTTGGCAATAGACGTCTGGCAGTATCATCGCTTTTGTCTTATTTCATGTCATTGTAAGTTATTCGGCTATATTATGAATAAAACCCAGATTAAAGGAAACAATATGCCATACTTTTTAAAAGTAACTTTGACGAAAGAAAGGAAAAATTAAAAGGTACAGGTTTTCAAGAAAACAAACAAATAATTCCCTGTCAATGCTCCATCAAGATATTACCATAATTCGTAAACCGGGACAATAAGTTGACAAGTAGCGACTAATAACGCTCAAAGTATACAAGCCTTCCATTTTGACAATTGGAAACACAGAGTGTCTCATTTAGGATGAGTGCGACTTTATATATCCATAGTTATATACTCGGGAAAATATAAGAAGAGAATAACAATATCTTATTGTTACGTTTGTTAGGATGTGAACACAGAAAAACACTGAACAGGGAACAAAATAAAAAGAGCTACTATTCTCATTCCCTGATTTATTATTGCCACAGAAAATAACCTAGATTCAGTCCATCTGCCCATTATCATCTCTCTCTCTCTCTCTCTCTCTCTCTCTCTCATCTCCTCTCTTCATCTCTCACTCTCTCTCTCTCTCTGCTCTCTCTCTCTCTCTCTCTCTCTCTCTCTCTCTCTCTCTCTCTCTCTCTCTCTCTCTCTCTCATACACGAAGAAAAAACAATGCATATAATGTTCGCTTTTACACATTAACATTAAAAAAAATATCCCAGACCATCAACAATTCCCTTTGGTTTCTCTCTTTCCACTGATTATGGTAGAAACTTGAATATAAACTGAGGCAGACATATATAGTTTTCAGGCTATCATGAGTCTTAAGGTATCAGAAAGACAACGTGATTCTTGTGTGTATTGCTCCATGTTTCGATTGAAAATTTACTGACGCCGAAATCATTCTGACGCTTCCTAACTGAGAGGTCCATAAGGGATGATGGCGCTATGCAAAAAAAGAAAGAAAGAAAGACAGAAAGAAAGAAGAATAAATATAGTATATATATATATATATATATATATATATATATATATATATATATATATAAAATATATATAATATATATATATATATATATAAATATATATATATATATATATATATATATATATATGATCTATAATATATATATAAGTAATTATATAATTCTCTCGCTTGCGTCGGACGCATAAACTGGTCCATTCGCTGGTGATGATCAGAATTAACTATTCGTCATTATCGTCAATGAGTCCTAATTATCGTCGCACTTTGTTTCAATTTCGAAAAATTCCTCGCTGTTACAATCATCATTGACATGACCAGTTTTATAAATAGTTAGTATACAATGAATTAGCATCGCTTCTCCGACATTTCCGCTTCATGCTAGATTGATATCAGTTATTGGCGTTATGTAATCATCTTGCTGATAAGAAACATTTCTATGTTCTGATCGCCATTGCGTATTCTGTTCAGAATGGTTTGTCCACTGTCTTCATTCTTTTATTTTTAATTATGCATGGTGAATACATAAAAACTTTCTGCTTTATATATATAGATATATATATATATATATATATATATATATATATATATATATATATATATATATTGTTATGACCTTATTTATAGCAGTAATATCAATGGTTCTTGTCTCTGCTCAGAATTTGCAGTCAGTTGAAAATGCAACACAACAAATTATGAACAAAAGAACATACCTCAACAAAAGTTACAATAATTTATTTTTTATACAAAAGAAAATATAATGGTTGGTAAAGATAAAAATAAAAATGAATATATATATATATATCAAGGGAAAACCAACCTTAAGATCACCTAAAACTAAACTAAACCCTAAACCAAGAAAAAGGATATTTTTAAATATGACCTCAGGTAGGTACCTTTCAAATAACTGGCCAGATGAAGCTAATCTAAGAAAATAAAATAGGCAGAAGGAAGCAAGAGAAATTAAATGGGGAAACTTAATATTATTCCTACCTAACACAGACAAACTAACTTAAATGCTAAACTTAAGTTAATAAACAATGAATCACAAATATAATCTTACAAATTGATGCAAAGGGATTGTCTCATCAGGCCATACAATGATACAAGGTCCAGAAGACCTTACTGCAAACAGGGGCGTACAAATCTACAGGTACTCAGCGATCCACAATCGTCTTAAATAGCTATAAAAATATCTCGTACCTGTAGAAAGCCGCTCTACTTGTCTCCACGAGTTCCAAGAACTCACTGACGCTGAGGTCAATCGGGTCAAGCTGCAATGCCTGCAGGCAACCCAAAATACCACGGTAACACCGAGGGTGGTAGCCTCCGAGAATCCGGGACGTCAACGGATCTCGCACGCCATAAACTGCACCGTTCTCAGTAGATAGGGGCCAACTCGTTCGGAATCCTTCTGACGAACGAGGGAAGGGGCGTGGCTATTGTATGTCGCGGGTGACAAACACCAGCGACCACACACATGGCAGCGAAGGAATAAAGAAGCCGTGATCCCAAAACTCTAGAAGTGATCAAAAATTAAGTGGCAAAGCGTCAGGCTGTGAGGAGGAACTCGAACTGACTCTCTCACGTATCACCACCCTTACGATCAAGCCTTTCACTCGAGTCAACACAGCTCATAGAGGAGAAAAAACAACGATCGTTAATATGGCACTTCAGTAGTTCACTAATACCGGGGGAGAAGGTGGTAAACAAAACGCCTAGGAAAAACTAAGCAAAACTGCAACGTCATATGACTTTCTTACAGAGTTCATCAAACTAAGAAACGATACTAACTTGTAAAAAAAAACTTAACCTAAAATAAGATCAAATGGTTGGACAACTATTAACAAATTATAATTAGCAAAATAAGGAATTACTTTCATCTAATATATATATATATATATATATATATATATATATATATATATATATATATATATATATATATATATATATATACATACATTTGTGTATGTGTGTATTATTGTTTACCTTTCTTTGAACAGGAGACTGACGTCGAGTGCAGAACAAGCCTCGTGATAAAAAAAATAAGACTAACACTCTTCAGTCTACTTCTAGCGCAACAATAATAATAATGGTAATAGCAGTAAATAATATTGACTAAGAACAACCGTATCATAATAATGCCGTCGAGGATACACAATGTGAATAAAGTTTGAATTGTTCATTTTACAGTCAGGCTGTGGTCAGGGTACAGGTCTAATGAATGATATTTGTGACTAACAGTATATAAACACCTCATGGATTTGTGCACAGCTAGGCCGTCATAGAAATCACAACTTTATTATTCCAGTTCATATCTGTATTATTTCGCTACGATTAAATACGTTCAATAACTTTAGTGAAACAGAGGCCACGCGGTACGATATATTCTATTTTCATGAATACGCTACAATTTTTTATTATTTATTATTTTTTTAAGCAGAGAACACTAAACGCATATTCATCACTCGTCCTATTTTTAGTAGTCAGATTTGGTAACATCCAAACAAATAATGTTAATTACATTTCGTGTGACCCAATAGCATAAACTTTAAAATCGATAATATTACATAAACATATTTATAGTATATATATATATTATATATATATATATATATAATATATATATATACATATATATATATATATATATATATATATATAATATATATATATACTAATATATATATATATATATATGTATGTATATAGTAGATATATATATATATGTGTGTGTGTGTGTGTGTGTGTGTGTGTGTGTGTCGTGCGCGCGAGCGTGTGTGTGTGTGTGTGTATGTGTGTGTATTGCATTGATGCGTGATTTAACTTCATACACGTATCATTGAGTCATTTGATTTTAATTTCTGCCTCATAATACATTTCACATTATTATCTGAATGTAAATACATATTCATATAATGCATTTACAGATTAAGTTTATATCATTATTTCCTATTAGGAATAGCCCTACTGGAACCATTGACTTGAAATTTAAGTTTCCAAAGAATATTGTGTTCATATTCAAGAAGTTAGATAAAAGAAGATAACATGAAATATAGGATGAAGAGAGATGTTATTAGGAAAAAAAGAAGATAAGATCGTGAAGTGAAATAAAACATCACTTCAACCAAAAAAATCATTTTCTCGACTTTAAAGTTTACGTTGTCGAATCATGAACTATCTGTGCTATTGGGTCAAATGAAAAATAGTTAACGCTATTTTCAAGGATGATATTAAATCTGACAATTAAAAGTCGGGCGAGTGCTGTATATGCTTTTTTTCGTTCTTTCTGTGGAAAAAAATGCTTCGTATTCATGAAAAAAAATATGATATATTTTGCTGTGTGGATTCTTTTTCAGGAATTGTTGACGGCAATAATCATAGCAAAATGATAGAGACATGAAATGGTATAGTAAAGTTATGCTTTCAGTTACGGTGTATACATACCCATGTGGTGTGTGTATATAGTTGGCCACTAATACCATTAATGGACTGTCTGTGTAATTAGAAATTCAGACTATCCATTTCGCCGTATCGTCAACAGGATCATGATGATTCTGCAGCCCTCAGGCGATGTTATCCATCTTCAGCGACTTTATATTGTTCACCTCAGGACATGATTTGTTTAGTCATTCATCTGGACTGAAGATGAACCCATAGAAGGGTTCGGAAGCTTTTTTAAAGAGATTCTAAATCATAAACGAACTTTTAACATTGTTATTATTGTGGACCCCTTAGAACATTATTATTATTAGCGCATGCGATCGGTGTGGTGTCCTTATTACTAAAGGGATAAAGGAAACACGAAAATACCAAAAGTAGGTTCTTAAAGCTAGTGGACTTAACAAATTTACAGAGATGCAATCATGTGCGGGCACTGAATACTGGGTGGTACCGTGCTGGCGAAACATTACTGCCAGACGGACGAGGTTGGTTTTTTAAATATCGTACGTAATACCTATAAGAATGACGTACATTTAATACATTAGGGAGTTATACGTATATTTGCTTGTATGGTGCTTTTACGTTACATGGAGCCAGTGGTTATTCAGCAACGGGACCAAAGGCTTTATGTGATATCCGAACCACGTCGAGAGTGAACTTCTGTCACCAGAAATACACATCTCTCACACCTCAATGGAATGCCCGAGCATCGAACTTGCAGCCACTGAGGTGGTACGCCAATGCCATAAAGACCACGCCACTGAGGCGCTACTATACCTATGTACATGAAATATAAAAGAATTTAATACATATTCATAAAATTTCAGATATCGTACTGATTAGCATTGTTATTATTATACAATAATCGAAGGATGGATTGTCGTACATGATACCTTTTGGAATGACATACATTTAATACATTAGAGGGGTATACGTACATGCATGAAATATAAAAGAACTTAATACATATACAAACAGTTCCATATATCGTACTGAATATGTATGTCAAGTAGTACCTATAATTAGCATTATTATTATTATTATTATTATTATTATTATTATTATTATTATTATTATTATTATTATTATTATCGAAGAATAGATTGTTATTTTTTTTTTATCAAGCCAGGCACCGAACTGAGGTCATTATTCGGGTCGGTCTCATTCCATCTACTGGAAGCTAAACAAACATCTCGTGGTAACGAACAAACAAAACCATTATTAAAGGAGAATAAAATTCCCTCCCTCCGCATTTCGAACCTGCAAGTCTCCTCAAGTCTTTCCACAACTGGTTTCCTTTGTTCAGTGACTTTTGAACTGCTTTTGCATGAATTGGCAATTCGCATGCAATGGGAATGAATGTTTTCGTTATCAAAACAGTATTGAAATATATATATATATATATATATATATATATATATATATATATATATATATATACTATCATATATATATATATATATATATATATATATATATATATATATATATATATATATAAGCGAATTCCACAGGAAAATTATAGTCAGAAATCCAAGCGCTTTCATCTTTACTCAGACATTGTCAAGGAGTTAATGAGGTACAATTGGAGAGAAAGTTCTCAGGTACAACACAAGATCAAGAATACCAGATGGTTAATTGTCAAAAGGGTAAAGATTAAAAGGGATAATCCAGGATTATCGGATATCACACGGTCACAAAAATAAACAGATTGACCCTAACCGAAATTACAAAGTTTCTTTACAGTCCAAAACATGTAAAAACTGAATATATTAATTTTTTTGCTTATATTTATCTACAAATTTTTTCATTATGAAAGCATCAAGTTTAAATAAACCAAGACTTAAAATTTAGTACATTCTATATTTGACTTGATGAAACAAGATTTAATGATATTCCTTTTAACTGTGTCATTACATGGGATTAAGGCGTCTTGCTTGACTGCAGATAATAGGATGGTCTAAATCTTTCATATGTACGAATAATACATTCAATATTTGCCCAGTTCTCACAGAATACGAATGCTGTTTGAGACGTTGTGAAAGAGATTTACAGGTTTGTCCGTAATAGACTTTATACACTAAATGTTTTATCACACTAGAATTTTATTGTGATAAAACATTTTATCACAATAAAATGTTTTATCACACTAGAAAAACATTTTATTCAACTAATGACAAACTTGAATTTAGTAAGAATAACATTCTAAAATTACCCTATGATGAAAGGTTTTAGATATTCCTAGAATTTTAAAGGCTTTTTAACATAAATGTTGTTTTCAGTAATATTAATGTCAACAGTTTAATAATAAAAAATTCTCCTAAAGATCTTCCAAGCTGCATATATGAAATTATGCAGCTTGGAAGATCTTTAGGAGAATTTTTTATTATTAAACTGTTGACATTAATATTACTGAAAACAACATTTATGTTAAAAAGCTTTAAAATTCTAGGAATATCTAAAAACCTTTCATCATAGGGTAATTTTTTTTAGAATGTTATTCTTACTAAATTCAAGTTTGTCATTAGTTGAATAAAATGTTTTTCTAGCTCTTTTCCATGCCACATCTACAAAAGTCCTTGAGTATTTAAGTTTCATTGCAATATCATAAATAGTTTTAATTTCAGCGTCAATAAACTGCGGGCTACAGACACGTAAAGCCCTTAGAAACATCCCAGAAAAAAACAGAGAATTTACATTTTGATGGTGATTGGAGTAGTAATGAACAAAAGAGGCAATGTTAGTTGATTTTCGAAAGACTGAAAGGGTGAAATTTCTATCATTTCTATGAACAGTTATATCAAGAAAATTCAAATTACAATTTCTTTCTTCATCTACAGTAAATTTTATAGAAGGGACTAAATTATTGAGATTATTAAGGAATTCCTGGTGATTTTCCTGACCAAATACAGAAGATATCATCCACATATCTAAACCAAATAACTTTTTGGGGCAAAATTCTTGGTAAGAGTTTTGTCTCAAAAAACTCCATGTAAATATTGCTAAGGACAGGAGATAAGGGATTACCCATAGCCATGCCAAACTTTTGTACAAAAAATTCCCCATTAAAACAAAATTTAATATCTTTGATACATAACCTTATGAGACTAATGAGGTTTGTCACACTTAAGGGAATGTCATGACGTTCTAATTCCTCCTCCAAATATTTAAGTAAGTCATCTACAGGCACTTTTGTAAATAAAGAGACAATATCAAAACTAACCATATTAAAATCAAAATTCAAACAATTTAAACATATTCAATATGTTTATAAAATCAACATTGTTTTTAACATTCGTGTTAGAAATGTTTCCTACCAAAGGAGTAAGAATTTTTACAAGCCATTTAGATAAATTATACGTAACAGAGCCCACTGAATAATATATATATATATATATATATATATAGTATATATATATATATATATATATATATATATATATATATTTATATATATATATATATATATATATATATAAATATATATATATATATATATATATATATATATATATATATATATATATATATATATATATAATATATACATAATACATGTTTTAGACTGTACGGATACTTTAGTTTCGGTTAGGGTTAAATCTATGTTTAGGTTTGTGAACGTGTGATATCCGATAATCCTGGATTATCTCTTTAATTTTTACCCTTTTGACAATTAACCATCCGGTATTCTTGATCTTGTTGTGTACCTGAGAACTTTCTCTCCAATTGTATTTCATTACTTCCTTGACAATGTCTTAGTAAAGACGAAAACGCTTGGATTTCTAACTATCATTTTCCTGTGGTATTCGCTTATTTAATGAAGTCACGTGCATCTATAGTGATTTTTTAAGTATATATATATATATATATATATATATATATATATATATATATATAATATATATATATATATATATATATATATATATATATATATATGATATTAATATGTATGATATATATATAGATATATATATATAGATATATATATATATATATATATATATATATATATATATATATATATATATATATATAAATATATCTATATATATATATATATATATATATATATATAATATATATATATATATATATGTATGTATATAGATAGAATTTTTATCATTTTCAAACACTTCCATAAACTTCCATGTCCTGAAATCTTGGCTAAAATCACTACTTTAATTTTTGACTTTGACTCCTTCAGAAAATGTATAAAAGTAATCAGTACGACAGATATATTCCGAATTTCTTTACAGCAGATTCGTATTATATATATTTATTGAATTATTGCCTTCACCATGAATATACGGCTTCGTTTGAGACGAGATTGGGAGAGAGAAGAGAGATTGAGAGAGAGAGAGAGAGAGAGAGAGAGAGAGAGAGAGTTTGATGAAAAATGATTTGTCCCTGGACCGAATCTAGACAGGACGGCCGATGCATTGACAAGATATGCCAGACTGACAGGGCAGTAAGATGGGTATGATAGGGTGCCTCGCTCGGGGTGCATAGAGATGAGTTTGGGGCTCTTGCAAATGGACCATATGTTGGAATAAAAACCACGGCATCTCTATTCTGCGCTTCCTTTTACTTCCTTTTTTTTTTTATTGAGAAAAACCTGGTAAAAATAGATGACTCACAACTATACAAAACTCACAATTATACAAAAAAAGGGGGGGTAAATAAAAGAAAAGGAATTTAAAAACTGTATTCATATAAATTTTGCACAACTATTTCATTTTTTACACATACATTAAAAACACGTAGACTTAAACGCGCAAATGTACATAACATTATGTATGTAAGTATATGTATGTAAGTATATAATTGTTTTATTCTTATTACTAATATATTATATATATTGAATATTATAATTATATATATATATATAATAATATATATATATTATATAAATATATAATTAAGGTTATATCTAATATAGGTTTTAATAAATAAATTATTATATTATTAATATATTTATATTAATTTTATAATATATTATTATATATTTATATTATATATATAGGTTAAATATAATAATATCTAAATATGGTATATATAAATAGGTATATATATATATTATATAATATATTTTTTATATTAATTATTTATATATATATTATATAATATACCTTATATAGATATATATAATATAATATATACGCCTAATTATAGATATTATATTATTATATATATATAATAATATAATATTATATTATTTATAGAATATAGATTTAATATATATACCTGATTATAAGATAATAGATTAGATATATAAGATATAGATTATATAATATGAAAATATATATAGTATAGTTATTATAAATAATAGGTATATAATTAAATATTATAATATATATAAATTATATGATATATAATATTATATATATATTATATATATAATATATATATATTATATATAATTAATATATATATATATATATTTCATTTGTTTTATATTGATCCCAAATTCCTTTGCATTGAACAAACGGCAAATTGGCATCATTACACGGGAAGCATTTGGGATGTTTATTCAGTTTCACTGACCTGGCACAGGAGAGGCTGTTTGGCACTCAGATCCCTAAATTATATTGCAACGTTGCATAGGACTCCATGTTTTCCCATCTTATTGTGTCAACAAAGAATTCAATTACCTTCATCAATTTAGTCTTATCCTTTTTAACTCGCTGTTGCTAAATAATTCTCGTCTATTTTCTTCTTCTTTTTTGTGGATGCGTTTGTATGTTATTCGTTTTAAAACCGTATAGTTTTTGCAGTAGTCTTTGTTACCGGAAAATAGCAGAAGTATCTCTGTTGTATATTGGATTCATATTTCCAATTAGTTTTCTATCCCGTCGATTTCTACCTTAAAAAGCTGCGCCCAATAAAGGTTTTGTATGACATTCTTTTGCATTTTTAACTGATGTTTCGTGTCTGACAAAACGGGGGTCTAGAAATATTTCCCTTTGCGTGTTTGAAACGTTTTTTTTTCACATTTTTATTACCTTGCAAGCGGTGTACCGAGTTCTGCAGGATGTTTTTTGGCACTCGTTTTCCCTGGTGGATTCTGTCATTGCATTGATCCTTTCTCGTATTTAATCAACACGTCTATATGCATATTGTGTTTATTTGATGCTCCTCGTTTTTTTTAGCACTAGTTTTCATTCCTAGAATCAGCTATACTTATAATGTATTTATTTCATGCTCTTAGTTTTTTAGCACTAGTTTTCATTCATAGAACATCTGTTATCTTTAAAGGAATTTTTACTTTTAATTCAGAGTGTGTGTTGTCTCCACTATATTCAACTTTAATTAAAAAGAACTTCCTTCCTTCTGTATGATCATTATGAACCAAATTTATATTTGAAATTTTTATGTTCTACAAATTCAAAGATTATTATTAAACCAAATTTAGGTTTGAATTTTCTTCCACAAATTCAAAATGACAGAGAAAGAAAGGTTATTAAGAAAGAGATGACTAATCTAACAAAAATAATAAATTAAGTGAATCTTTGCAAATATGCACAGTACTGTCCAATCCATGTATGAGAGACGCAAGCAATTTGTAAGCTGTATGAAGTAATAACATTTTGCTGGTACAGAAATATATCCTCTCTCTCTCTCTCTCTCTCTCTCTCTCTCTCTCTCTCTCTCTCTCTCTCTCTCTCTTCTCTCTCTCTCCTCTCTCTCTCTCTCTCTCTCTCTCTCTCAATGGTAATTAATGCCCATATTCCAACGGGATATGGAACGTGCTTTAGTCCCACATGGGCACTGCATAATCCCCAAGTAGCTTTATTGTAGGTTTGTATTAAAGAACACTTCTTGCTTACGACTGCATTTCCTTTCGGTTATTATTGTAAGTAGAGTATCATTTATTTAATATTCCGTAATGTCATATGCTTTGGGTGGCATGTTCTTAGCTGACAGTCACGTAATATATGGAAGTTATAGAAGCGAAGACAGTAATATATGTTTTTTTATATTCCAAAAAACCGAAGAAGTTGATAAACAAACTTATAAGTTTTCATCCCAAAGGTTAAGGCACGTAATGTGAAAAAGTACAGCTACCAACGCATCACTAGAGTATCGTCAGTTCAGTAAAGGAGAAATATGCATACTTGAGGTGACGGGTCAAAAAGGTTCATTTGGAAATGTAATGTCCAGTTTGATTCAGTTTTCATCTAGATCATTCACGAAGTCTAAAAGAAGTAACGTCGTGTGATTTCTTTAATCGAGTTACGCTGTTTGCTATGTTGGTAATAAGGTTTTTAAAGTGACACGGGAAATACTCAAACACAGCATACGTACAATGAGTTACAGGGAGTTACAAGGATTAGGATATCTCAAAGACTTTTTAGTCCATCCGAGGAAACATCGTGAGCTTAGTTATCTGTAGGAGTATGTTTTACTGTGCATTCACAGTGTCCTAAAGATTTTGTCTAGCTTTCTTTTAAACTCTTCTACATTGTTGCTGTTTACAACTTCTGGTGGCAGTTTATTCCGCGTGCCACATATCTTGTATGTAAAGAAAGTCCCACAATAGGATGTGTTGTATCGCTTCAGTTCTAGTTTTAGTTTCCAGAGAGAGAGAGAGAGAGAGAGAGAGAGAGAGAGAGAGAGAGAGAGAGAGAGAGATGTCATGCACCGTGTTTTGACATTCAAAACCGAATATATACATCAATGCTTTTGAACATCATTTGCATGTCAAACGCCTCTATGAGCTTGTCTTTTTTTTTTTTTTACACCCAAGAACTTGTTTTTCATAAACATGAGTACGAGTTCAGGTTCTTCAAAGCACTGCATGATGAAATCCTTACGGAGAAACAGGATTCATTGCAGGTCGTAATCGTGCTCAGGCAAATCCAGGTCAACTTATGTGCGTATATCGCCGGAAAACTTCTTCAATACTAGGTGGAAGATGCGCATATCATTTATCAATCCCCTGGGAAGGATTCTTCTCCTATAAAGGGAGAGAGAGAGAGAGAGAGAGAGAGAGAGAGAGAGAGAGAGAGAGAGAGAGAGAGAGAGAGCGACCAGGGCGTTGGAGAAATGAAAACTGGCAAAATTCGAGAGATTGTTTACAATAAAGAATATTTGGTTTAAATTTAAACTATACATTAAATAACGTAAATTATTATTATTATTATTATTATTATTATTATTATTATTATTATTATTATTATTATTATTATTATTATTATTACAATCCACCAAAGGGGCCATTGACCTGAGATTCAAGCTTCCAAATAATATGTTGTTCATTAGGAAGAATTAGGATGAAATAAAATGCAATACAAAATGAAGAGATCCCACGTATCAAAAATAAGAAATTAGCAAATAGATAATAAAGAAGTATTAAAATAAAAGAAGAATAATATTAAGGTAGTAATGCATTGTATTTTTGCTTCAAGAGGGTGTTGCAATAATTAGGACAATTTTAACCTAGATACCTAAGTTCTGTATTTAGAAATGAACTGAATGTGCTAAAAAATGCAGACATTGTGTTGTTATAGTTTAGCATCTTGAGTGATAAAGATTTTCTACATGCACTATCAACTTCTATTGTATTTCCTGTGAGTTTTCTCTATCATAAAAGCATAGAAATGTGTAAAAAAAAATACAAAGATATATGTAGAAACTCAGTTCCAAATAACTACAAATAATATTTTGTATAACGTAACTAAGATAATAGGAGGAACACTCAGGTTCAGGGAAGCACTTAAATTTACAATATTGACGTGCTACTTAAAAATTCTGAATTTGTTGTTGTCTATGAGACGATTTTATGTGTTACGACATCTTGAGAGGCAACTTGATAAATTCCTATAATAATCCATAAAAGAAAAAAAAAAACTCTTCTGATAACTTCTTACAGTTTACCTAATGCGACGAAGGAGGCGTGGCTGTAAGTATGTGCGTCTCTCATACATAGAAATTTACACCATACTTACTTTTTTATGGCGTTAAAAATGGCACAGTCATCGTTTTATTTCTCTTAATAGTCTCCTAACGTGAGTTTACAGCTCTTCTGTTTGATTTTCATGCCATTATGTAACCTTGGGCGAAGGTCTCACGTTTCAAGTACCTTGATGGGGTAGGCTCCTCTTTGGAGGGGTGCCGATCGTCCTACCCCGCTTTGTAAGGGGGCCGATCGTAAAAATATTTGCCAAAAATACACTAATCAAGACAGGCTAATGAAATTATCAGGCCTTATTAGCACTATAATATCGCATATTCTCTGTGAGTTTTATCAACCTACAGGGAAAATAAATGATTTTATGAAAAAAAATGTGAAATTCGGTGCCCGTCGTACAAAGGGATAAATTTGGTGATCGGTAAAAAAATACTCTCTTGAATAGAAATTCGGTTTGTAGGCATGTTGGTATATCCACCTGGAACATGCACTTAAAGTATTATCAAAATAGAACAATAAATAAGCACGTATTAACAAAAAAAATGAGCAACAACTTCAGCGAAAGCCACGCCGATAAATGAGATAATAGCTAGGGAGAAATATTCAGAAAAAATTCAAACCTCGATTTAGGGACAAAACCTTTTGAGAGTTTGTAGTTATTATGTCACTTGATAGCCTAAAACTTCTAAAAATTATATTATTTAGGACAATCAAAGAAATACCCCCCCCACCCCCCCCCTGCACGAAAAAAAAACAAACCAGAGAAAAAGCGAAGAAGCGATTTTTTCTTGGGACAAGAAACTTGAAAAATTAGTTTAGATACCCCTGATAACCCTAAAGCTGTTTTATGTGATGAAACTAATCTTAGAAAACGTAGAAAACGACATAGACCAATTTTTGAGAGATAAACTATAAAATTTGTGATTTGTATATATATCGGCGATGCTTTCGCTGAAGTTGTTGCTCTTTTTTTTTTTTGTTACGTGCTTATTTACTGTTCTATTTTGATAATACTGTATGTGCATGTTCCAGGTGGATATACCAACATTCTGTCAGACCAGTGTCTCTTGTACAAGAGACACTGATTCCGTGTAGGATGATAAAACTCACAGAGAATATGCGTTATTATAGTGCTAATAATGCCTGATAATTCCATTAGCCTGTCTTGATTAGTGTATTTTTGGCAAATATTTTTACGATCGGCACCCCTCCAAAGTGGAGCCTATCCTTATCAAGGGCAAAAGTATCTATTTAGACATCAAGGAAAGAAAATATATAAATATTTAAGACACAACTTGGCTTACTCCTGATGTGTAAAATAACGCCCATAGTAGATTCACTTACGACCCTCCTGATCGGCTGTTGATAAGCCACTCTCAGTCAAGATGCATGTTCCACCTCTCCTGAGGGATACTTTTGAAGGAAATATCCCTCAGGAGAGGTGGAACATACATCATACCTATGTGAAACTCTCTCCTGAGACTGAGAGTTTCCAGCGTCGTAAGGGACTGGCCGGTTGATGTGAATCTAATATAGTAATGAAAGATGTCCCTTGCAACAAGAACAAAGAGTTGATAAGCATATAGTTTGCAGTTGTTTTTTTTTAAATATAACTTAACAAACCACAGAAGCCCAAAATAATCGTAAAAAAAGCAGTTATGTTTTTTCCCAACCACCTCCGTAATTGGGAAACTTTAACAACCCTCCTTATTTTTTCAGTTACACTCAACTTGATGACATCAGTCACGTAATGCTTGCATTCGTGAAGAACATGATCGTATATATACTTATAAGAATTGTATATATATATATATATATATATATATATATATATATATATATATATATATAGTATATATATATATATATATATAATATATATATATATATAATTCTTATAAGTATAATATGATCATGTTCTACACGAATGCAAGCATTACGTGATTGATTTCATCAAGTTGAGTGCAACTGAAAAAATAACGTGGGTTGTTAAAGTTTCCCAATTACGGAGGTGGTTGGGAAAAAACATAACTGCTTTTTTACGATTATACAAGCAACATTAAAAACTGTCATTATTAGGTTGAAATTAAAATCTTGTAAACTTAGGATTATTAAGAGACCACTGAATGTTTTGTTTTACGTAGGTTTGATGTTTGAAAAAATCTTAGATTTCAGCTTCTGGAAGAGAATTGCGAATAATCTTTTGCACGTTATTCCTTTAGACTGAAAAAAATTGAATTACGTAAATAAGAGTTTATTTCACATAAGGTATATTCAGGTTTACGTTAGCTTTCAGTAAATATACTTTAACAACGTTTGTAATGATAAATGAAACAATTTATGCATATAACAATCTCTCTCTCTCTCTCTATCTCTCTCTCTCTCTCTCTCTCTCTCCAGGTATTCATATAAAAGTTCTCATATAAAAGTATCTCTCCACATATTCATATATAAAAATTTCTCATATAAGTTCTAACTCTCTCTCTCTCTCTCTCTCTCTCTCTCTCTCTCTCTCTCTCTTTAGGTATTCATATACAAGGATTTCTCTTTTGTATGTATATTCACAGGCGTTTCGCGTGATGATTGATTGATTTCCCTCGGGCGTAAATTTTAAAGGCGGGGTAACAATGGGGATTTGAGCGACTGCTTCCTTTTCAAAGCACAGTCGAGACCCGTCCTGTATCGCACTCAGCAAGTAATAATAATGCCAATAAAATTAAATATTTCTCTTATCAAGAAGAGAATAGAGGCAATACATAGATGCGCCACTCACCATTTTGAAAAAAAAATGAAAGACTGTAATTGGTGCTTATTATCTTCTACCATTTCAAATATCTGCATTATCGGACATATCTTCAAATGTCATCTGAAATGACTGGCTATTTTTGACAGATGAATATAAGCTTGATATGTCTTAGCATCATAGATACATCTTCTAACAGAATAACTTTGAAATATTTAGCAATGGTAAATTTTTTCTTTTATCTATCACAGTATTAGATTTGGCCAAAGTATTTTAAAATTATTGATTGAATTTTACTATTTCATAGGAAAGGCGCATAAATTTAGCATATCTTATTAAAGTTATTGATTGAATTTTATTTTTTTAAAAGAAAAGTGCATATATTAGGATATCTTTTTAAGGAGAGAGAGAGAGAGAGAGAGAGAGAGAGAGAGAGAGAGAGAGAGAGAGAGAGAGAGAGAGAATTTTACTTGATCATAATAGTATTCCATGTGTGTGAGAATTTTGAGTAAAACAAACTATTGGAAGTATTCACCAAACCGAAATAATTGGTAAACGCATTACTTTTTTATTTAAAAAGTTTTAAATTTCCTAGAGGTATAGAATCTCCAGAAATATAAACAATATTGACTGTGTAGCCTCACCTGAAAATTACATTTAACTAGCCTCCCTGTACTCACGAAGGTTGATGACAATTTCTTTTATGCTGTGTACACACATAGCGACAGTCATCTCCGTTACTACGAACTGTATAATTAGATAGACAAACCAGTCCGAACCATGTAAGGCATTAAAATGTATGCTAAACTCTACGGTCAAATAGAGCGTTGTTTCACCAATGAAAATTAAAATAACTACTCTCTATTTCATTAGATGGCCTACTGGTACGGATACGGCATAGAATTTATTAAGATAATGGGAAGAGTATGATTTTATTTTGTGTGATTAAAGAGGTCTTTATAAGATAAGATGGTCAGATATTTTCACTTGAATGAAGTAAATAAGTAAAAACATGTCAGATTATGAGTAATGTAATTTTGCTAACAAAATCACTTGAGCAATCCTGGCTGGCTCCAGTTAAGTAAAGGATTATTTGTTAATTGTGAGGGAATAACAAATTAAAGTTTAAATTCTAATGTATTCCTTTTACTTTTGGGGGGAGGGGGGGGGGAGGGTAGCAGGTTAGAGTGGTTGGAAGGGAGAGTATGAGGATTGATTAGAGTCGAAGTTAAATTCACTGTAACATCAAGAATTAAACTGCCATTGGATGGCATTGTTTCCTTGGATATGGTGATTTACACTCTCAACAATAACATACACAAATTGTGACTATAGGCTCGAGCCTTCAATTCTTCCCAAATACTCAGATATTAATATTCTGCGAGCATAATTTCCACTCGTTTTGGTAAATGAATCATCACGCCATTAACACCTGGAGCGAGACATACTCAGAATGATAATTAGCAGGCTTATAATCCTCGGGACTAAATTATTTCATTACTTATTGCACTGTTTATGAAGCTTCGGTAATTAGATAAGTCTCTTTCTTATTTTGGTTTTTAGTATTTTTTTTTTATTTTTTGTTTTTGTTTTTTGTTTTTAGTATTTGGAATCTGTCGTTGACTACAAATTAAAAGAATTCTAGGCGTTAAATGATTAATTTTCGCTTACTCGGGGAGTAAGCCGACAAACTACTTTGATGCTGTTGTTGATGGGGAAAGGGTTGTTTAGGAAAGCCTAAAAAAGGTCAGAAAAGGGTTCTTCCCCTTTGAGTTAGAGATACAGGAATTTTAGTATATGATATTTATTATTAATTTATTAGAATGAAAATAAAAAAAATACATATATAATGTGCATGTTGAACAGTATAGAAAAATCATTCCTAATAAAGTACAGCATATTTATTTTAATTTCCGCTTTTGAAACAATGTTCTATTTGACTGTAGATTTTAGGAAACGCCCCGAGCAAGCTGGAGGTCTGATAACGCCTTGTTCTATCTGTGTCTATTTGGGCCTGATATAGAATTTACACACTCTTTTTTTTTTGATAGAGGGGGAATGAAAGATCTGCTAGGCTTATTGACCAAAAATCAAATGGACACGTACCTTACGTGAGTGAAAATTTCTGCCCTTTCACATTCTACTATGACGATAGTAACTATTAGGCTGAATAAACATTGTACACCGATGGTTTCACAATGACTGGCGATAATTTGAGCCACTGTTATTTCACGGACGTAGTTTGTCAGTACTAAATCGAATTGTTTGCCATATTTCAGATATTTATCGCTGAATTTTACCAGTTAATTTTGCTATCGATATATTGTCACATTCAAGTGATATAAGATCGGCCTAGGTACACAAAATACCGATGCTATTTGCGAAAAGGGAATTAGGGAACAGGAAAGTACGTTTTTTTTTTCAATAAATGGAAAAGAATAGGACATATTACGTTACTACTTCCATCTCGTATTCGTAGAATATTCTATCCAATCGGATTCATACCACTAGCGCTAGAGTGGTTTTATTATTCTGTTTCTATGTACTGGTATACCAGAGTGGCGTGTAAAGATTAGATTTACCTCGAACTCCCCATCACTTCAGAGATATAATCTGAATAATGGCATATTAGAAAGAGATGGAAGAAATGTCAATATATCTGTCTATTCAAGCATCATTTTCAGTCAATTTATGGGCCAGATTCACAGGGAGACTTAAAATCGTAACTACACTAATTCAGGCACTTAAGCAATAACGAAGTAAAAAATAAGAATCGGTTATTTAGGGCTATATTACTATGAGAAAGTTAATGATTATACAGTGCTTATGAAATGCTGAGTATTTGGCCCTCTACTCTATGCCGTGGTTATATGACCTGAAGGACCACTAATACTTCTCTTGATTTACACAGAAGCCCATCACATACAACCTGAAACTGAGAATATGGCGGGATAAGAGCATAATACACATCGAAGGAAAGAAATACGTTTTAGTCAAGATTATTTTTCGGTTAATGAAGTAGACAAGCACAAATAAAGAGGCACTGATTAAAATGTAGCTAATAATTAAGCTTTTCGGTCCTTGAACTAATTATGAAAATGGAGAATTCATACTTGGTTGACCACAATACCTTGAGACCAAAGAAGACAATTCGAGTATCACAGAAATCTCAGAGGTTTGTGAAATTATTCTTGATATTTTCCATACGCAGTCGATTTCCTTTATTTTATTTATTTACTTTTTTTTTTAAACAGTATGTATGTTCCTTTATTTCCGAACACATCTGGATTCTAAGAATTGAGAGTCAGATTTGGACGCGAAATATCCCATCCTAAAATATTAGAGGTTTGTGAAATTATTCATGATGTTTTCCATACACAGATGATATTTTTTTCTTATCGTTTTATATGTTTGTTTATTTTCCAACAAATCTGAATCCGATAAATAGTCAGATTTAGACGCGATCATAAGGCCTCTTATTTGGTATTTGGACCAACACTCCAGGCTATAGATCCACTACCATATATTACGAATCGCTTCAGATACAGTAGCGATCGCAGCGAGGGAACGATCTCCCCCTTGATGTCTCTGTAACATCCAATACTCGAGGAAAAATGTGTGTAGTGAAGTGTCATAACTTCTAATACCTGTTTGCTACGAAAACCTTTCGTCATATCTGTGCAGGGATTTTAATTTTTTATATCACAATGGTGCTCGATTTAGAGCATAATTTCACGAGTATTTCCTCTTTGAGAACGAGTTCTCCCGTCCGTTACATTGCAACTATTATCAGGCTTTTAAAAAAAGAAAGAAATCCGATAATTACAGACTACAGCCTCTAAAACTTCTTAGGGAAGAATTTATTGCCTCCCGATCCATATAGTAGCCAAATAAAGATACAACCGCGTAAACTTTTATTTGAGAAATGCGTGTAACTTGTTAGCCGTTACTCGTAGCACAGTGCCTAATTTTTCACGCTTTGTAACGGAAATGTCTTTCCCGACACGGTGAATTGGATAATTAGATTGAAAAATGGCCTAATTGGCATTCTGAACTGCGTCAGTGCCATTAAAAGTTAATGACCCACTTGGACGCATTTGACGCATACCTTATTATGGTAAACGGGAGGAGTAGCACATTTTGGTGGCTGGTAGAAAAGTAATTGCAGGTCATAATGGTTTCTTGTGTACATTAATTAAACTATAACAGCTCGAAATAGAATAAGTTTCTTAATCATAACACTTTAATCGTCTTGAATTTCCTTAAGGAATTTACTTTATTTTTTTTTTTAGATAGAAGATCCTCAACATAATATCGGTTTCTTACTAATCATCTTGGATTTTCGTAAGGAAATTCCTATAGTTTCTTTTTTCGTAAAAATAAAAGATTCTCAAAATAATATCGGTTTCTTAATAAAGAACATTTTAATCATCTTGAACTTTCTTAAGGAATTTAGTGTAGATTTTTTCTCGTTTTTTTTTCATTCGGAGCTTTCAAATATTTTTCCTGATATCAGTTAAATAGAACTTCATAAGATATGGCTCTTAGTGAAAATATATACCCCAAGATATAATGATACTCCAACATTATTCCTGAACTGATGTTCGTCCATATCACTGGCCTTATCACATGGAAACTGCGTCTCCTCATGAATAGACAAATCTTAATATTCTGGATGCAATATTTCCATTGGTTGTAGTCGATGAATCAGCGCGTCATTTACAGCTGAAGAGGATGGAGATTAACATTATAATTAACCAGCTTAAAATGTTTCCATCATGAATTCAATTGCTTATTCCATTAAGGTATTAACCATTGAACCTCTGATGACTAAAGTTAAGTTTATTTATTTTTCTTTTAATGGGGCACTGTTTCTGACTTTGATTAACCATTAGATGGTCATCCTTCGCACATTTATGAATATCATGGATATATGTTTTAGGTAATATATGAATAATCACTTGAAGCATTCATCATACCAACTCAAAAGACATGAGTTGAAGTTCTTCTTACGGGCAATGGCTTAATTCAGTCATCATTAATATATTTAAACTATATGTAATAAATAAATAAACATAATATGCATACACACACACACACACACACACACACACACACACATATATATATATATATATATATATATATAAGATATATATAATATATATATATATATACATACAAACATATATGAGCATTAAGCTAGATGAGTAATTTAATATCATATTAGCTCTACCTCGGAATTAATATATTTTCATATGGTTTAATCGAAGGGTTAAAATCTATGAAAATATATTAATTTCGAGGGGGGGGGTAGGAGGGGGAGCGAATTATATATTAAAGGAAAATTGCGTATGCACACACACACACACATAAAGTATATATATATAAATATTTAATATATATATATATATATTATATATATATATATATATATATATATACATATATATATATATATATATATATATAGTATATATATTAATATAATATATATATAATCGTTAACTTCACTTCCTAAAAAAACGACAATACCTCTCGGGTGCTTTTCATGTGAAGACCTGAAAAGGTTCAGAAAAGGGTATTTTCATCCTTTGGGCTAGAAATGCTTTTTGAAGGGCATGGATCCGGCATAGGAAGCTTTAAAAAGAGCCTGCCCTATATAGTGACAAAATACCTCGAAGCGACTAGTTTATTGAAAGCTGCCGTTTCTGTGTTTGCAAAGATTCCATTCGACCCAAGGACGTGATACTTGCCGTGCGAGTCTGGAAATATTTCTGACCGTTCTTTATAAGTGGGAAAGGTCATATTTCCGTTAAATTCTTCCGACGATGAAATAATTATTATAATATATATATATATATATATATATATATATTATATATATATATATATATATATATATAATATATATATATATATATATATATATATATATATATATATATATATAATATATTAT
>NC_087205.1:9341964-9344464 GCF_015104395.2 Macrobrachium nipponense | reverse complement strand
CGAATTAATTATCAGCTAAAATATTCCCCTTCGGTCGACATATGTGAAAATAAATATTAATCCCGAGGTAGAGAGAATTAGATATCAAAAGACATTTGTAGCTTAATGGGTATATATGAATCACGGTGATGTTATAAGACACAAACACACACATACACACGCACACACACACACACACACACATATATATATATATATATATATATATATATATATATATATATATATATATATATATATATATATATATATATATCACACTATAGAATTGATCCTATGTGGTGATAAAAAAGATATATATATATATTATATATATATATATATATATATATATATATATATATATATATATATATAACCTTATCCTGAAAAGTAGAGTATTTGTTTCAGATAACTATCCACTAACACACTAATTTTTCTCAACCGTGAGGTCAGCTCTCAGATTTAACCTCTTTGACAAGGAACAAAATTTAATCTAGCACTATTTTGTAAAGATGTATGATTAAGCTTCTGAAATATTTTAGCTAAAACAACAAATAATTAATTAAAAGGTTCTCCTACGATGTATCCAATTGGTAAAAGAAAAAAAATGAAAAATGAAACAGCATGAGAATGTTTTTACATGGCTAATGATCATTTGGCATCGCTAGAAAATATTCCCTCGCTGTCACGAAGAATCTCTCATTTGGAGCATTATAAATATTCTGTTTTTAATCTTTCTTTCCCGAGAAATGCTTTCAGTCTAGGATGCAAAATAACATCTATCTGCTGTAACGTAGATGTTTAAAAAAAATAAATACAAAAAAAAAAAATTAAAGAAGAAAAAATTATCATCGTTTTAATATTCATTCGAAAATGATAAGAGACGAGAAATACTTCATTAAACGCCAAAAAAAAAAAAAAAAAAAAAAAAATTAAAAAACTAAATTTTTTATCAGAGCAAAGTCAGGTCATTTAGGTCAAAGGGAAAATGAAAGAAAACAGCATGAATTAAAAAATATATATCATCCGTGATGAGGATTTTAAGGTAATAATATGGAAGAAAAATGTAAGCATCTGTTAAGGATATTATTTATACCTGAATTTTTTTTATATTATTATTATTATTATTATTATTATTATTATATTATTATTATTATTATTATTATTATTATTATTTTATTATATTATTATTTGAGGGCAGTAGCATTGTATATTATAGCTGTTTCAACGGCATTTAATTTATGTAGAATCCTCTCAATTCTTCTTATTATCTTTTTCTCGTCAGCATATAGCTTGTGTATCAGGTTTCCTAAGGACATATAAAGATTTCAGTTGTCTTAGGTTTATTTCCTCTAACGTGGCGACAGCCCACAGGCAGTCATCTATGAGAGTATACAGTAAAGTGAATTAAGATACGTTTTTACATGTATTTATAGCATGCAAGTTGGTGTACAATCGGTGGGCGGGATTTTAATTGGTCGTTGGATGATGACGAAATCTATCCCTGCGGCGTTGAGATCTTCTTGGTCTGGCGGGGGGTGATGGCGTGGGATAGGTGTTGGTTGGGGTACTCACGACATGGGTGGCACGGTACAGTAAGCCGTCCAGGTGACATGTCATCCTCTTGTTCTCTCCCGCTTTCTCTCTCTGCTTCTTCCTCTCTTGCTCTCTCTTACTCTCTCTCTTTCTCTCTGTAAGTTCCTCTCTCTCTTTCTCTCTCTCTCCCTCTCTCTTTCTCGTTCGCTCCTTCTCACTCTCTCTCTCTCTCTCTCTCTCTCTCTCTCTCTCTCTCTCTCTCTCTCTCTCTCCCCCCTCAATCTCTCCTTTCTCTCTCGTGACGGTATATGAAGTCGGTTGGTTTCTTGTGCTATTTCTTCTTATGATGGTAGGAAGAAATTCTGTTTATTTTACCGTGTTCATAGTCGGTTTTTTCTCTAATATGTGTAGCGCCTTGAGATAACGTAGACGTTTCCGGTCCGGTGCATGGTCAATAATTTCTATGTTCGTTATAAGTTCAGCTCTTTCTGGTCTTCTGTTATGCTTTTCTCTGTAGTGAATTAAAATCCCTGCTTACCGACCCGCCCACTGATTGTACACGACCTTGCCTGCTATAAATACATGTAAAAACGTATCTTAATTCACTTTACTGTATACTCTCATAGATGACTGCCTGCGCGCTGTCGACACGTTAGAGGAAATAAACCTAAAACAACTGAAATCTTTATATGTCCTTAGGAAACCTGATACACAAACTACATGCTGATGAGAAAAAGATAATAAGAAGAATTGAGAGGATTCTATATAAACTAAATGCCGTTGAAACAGCTATATTATTATTATTATTATTATTATTTTTTTTTTTATTTTATTTTATTTTTTTTTTTTTTTTTGCTCTATCATAGTCCTCCAATTCGACTGGGTGGTATTTATAGTGTGGGGTTCCGGTTTGCATCCTGCCTCCTTAGGAGTCCATCACTTTTCTTACTATGTGTGCCGTTTTTAGGATCACACTCTTCTG
>NC_087205.1:9314464-9331964 GCF_015104395.2 Macrobrachium nipponense | reverse complement strand
ATTAAAGAACTAGCCAGCGATGACACGTGGCAATAGCTACTGAGGGGAGAGCTCGAGAAGGAAACTGAAGGAATGATAACAGCGGCGCAAGATCAGGCCCTAAGAACCAGATATGTCCAAAGAACGATAGATGGAAATAACATCTCTCCATTATGTAGGAAGTGTAATACGAAAAATGAAACCATAAACCACATAGCAAGCGAATGTCCGGCACTTGCACAGAACCAGTGCAAAAAGAGGCATGATTCAGTGGCAAAAGCCCTCCACCGGAGCCTGTGCAAGAAACATCAGCTACCTTGCAGTAATAGGTGGTACGAGCACCAGCCTGAAGGAGTGATAGAAAACGATCAGGCAAAGATCCTCTGGGACTATGGTATCAGAACAGATTGGGTGATACGTGCAAATAGACCAGACGTGACGTTGATTGACAAAATCAAGAAGAAAGTATCACTCATTGATGTCGCAATACCATGTGACACCAGAATTGAAGAGAAAGAAAAGGAAAAAAATGGATAAGGATCAAGACCTAAAAATAGAAATAAGAAGGATATGGGATATGCCAGTGGTAATTGTATCCATATTCATAGGAACACTAGGCAAGATCCCAAGATAACTGTAAAGGAATCTGGAAAAACTAGAGGATGAAGTAGCTCCAGGACTCATGCAGAAGAGTGTGATCCTAGAAACGGCGCACTTATCAAGAAGAGTGATGGACTCCTAAGGAGGCAGGATGCAACCCGGAACTCCACACTATAAATACCACCCAGTCGAATTGGAGGACTGTGATAGACCAAAAAAAAAAAAAAAAATAATAATAATAATGGAGAAACAAATCCAAACTTATGTAAATGTACATATATTTAAATTTAAAACTTTAGGGATAGCTTTCTGGAGTCTGTTTGGTTCCCCTTGAGATTGATAAGGAGAACCGAACAGATCCCCGAAAGCAATCCTTAAAGCTTTAAATTTAAATATATGTAAATTTACATAATAATAATAATAATAATAATAATAATAATAATAATAATAATAATAATAATAATAATAATAATAATAATAATAATAATAATAATATTAACGTGGGATTCAAGAAAAATTATATCGCACCATCTCTGTGTATTTGAAGCAGGGATGAAAGCAACTATCAAAATATGAATTGGCCTCATAATGTAATTGTCACGTCTCAGCTTCTCATAGAATCTGCAATTCAGCCTGAAATTAAATTCATAAAAAAAATAATTAATTGAAGTCTTTTCATTTATGTTTTCTATCCGATACTTGCTAATCCTTATGATCCCTTAAAGATAACTTTAAATAACAGGGCATGATCTGACCTCCAGCTTATTCCGGGCGGCTAAAATCTACGGTCGAATAGAGCGTTGTTTCATTAACAAAAATTAAAATAAATACTCTATTTTTAGCAGAAATACTTTTACGTACTTTTTAACATACACTTTATTTATTTTTTTATATTTGCATTCTAGTAGATATATAAATATCCTTGTCCTAAAATTCCTGTATAATTCACTCTACGTAAAACACCTTTTTCAGACATTTTTAGGTTTTCCAACAACCCTTTCCAAACCGCCCCCTCCCCCCCACCCCCCCAAACAAGAAGAGGAACAAAGTAGTTTGTAGGCTTACTCGGTAACGCCCCCCACCCCCAACCACCCCCCCACAACCCCACACAAGAACAAAATAATAACAGTAGTTTGTAGGCTTATTCTCCGAGTAGGCAAAAAAAAAAAAGAAAAAAAAACTTCGCATGGAATGCATGTTCTTCCATGGTCTTTAAGTTAAATAAGATACGCTTTATTTCGCCGACATGCCTCAGGGGGAGGGGGGAGGGGGATGTTGGGCTAAAGTGCATAATTCCATTCCTGTCAGGACCATCAACAGAGATTCTTCCATCCGGCCTCCTCCTATGTGACCTGTGAGTCAAAGCTCGGCGGATAAAAGACATTCCACAGCAGCTCGTCTCCCGTGTTTGTTAGCAGAGGAGTTATTTTCCCTGCCCCCAAATTGCAGCTCCCGGAAGGAGTGTTTTCCGGCGTAGTTCCGCTCTCTCTCTCTCTCTCTCTCTCTCTCTCTCTCTCTCTCTCTCTCTCTGTTTAACGTATTGTATGTTATTTGTGATTGTAATGAAAGAATTGTTATTGATATTTCTCGCACAATTGCATGACCACGCACCAGTGATACCGTAGTGAATATTATTTGTAATGAAAGAATTGTTATAAATTTTTCTCGTTATTAATGTTCGTACAATTGCGTGACTAAGCACCAATGACAAATGAAAGATTAGCATCAGTTTTCGCTGTGTTTTGATGGTTTTGCTAACTGAAATTTCTCCCTTTACTTATAAAATTAAGAAATTTAGTTTAGCAAAAAGAAATGTAGGCTGATATCCAATGAGTGAAAACAACCAGTAAAGACCATATACTCTCTCTCTCTCTCTCTCTCTCTCTCTCTCTCTCTCTCTCTCTCTCTCTCGTCTCTCGTCTCTCTCTCTCTCTCTGTTTAATGTCGTATATATTATTTGTAATTGTAATTAAAGAATTGCTATTGATTTTTCTCGTTATTAATGTTCGTACAATTACTTGACCACGCACCAATGACAAATGAAAGATTAGTATGAGTTTTCATTGTGTATTAATGGGTTTGATAACTTAAATTTACTCCTTTAATTATAAAATTTGGGAATTTAGTTCAGTAAAATGAAATGGACGTTGATATCCAATGAGTGAAAACAACCAATAAAGAATATATACTTTACAAATTCAGCCACATATTCCCTCTAACTTATATTCTTGTATATATGTTTGCTGGCTTGGCATCCAAAGGATTAAAAAAGTATCTGAAGAAAAATAGCAACCATATTCTTTGAGTGACTATTTCAAGATGCAATCAAATTCATTTTTCTCTTTCCCGAGATGTCGAGTTTACACAGATTCGCAGCTCTTGGTCTTACAGCAATTGGCCGTTTATCTATAAAGAATTAATTTAAAGACCAGCGGCTTCCTCACCACCATCCACTCATTCCCACATCAAATAAACTTATTTCCATTCACGCTTTATTTTCTTTATTTCAAGCCACACATTTCTTAATCACATATATCCTTTTTGCAACCCATTTTCCACTGCTCTCTCTCCCTTCTTGTTCATCTCAGCGCCCACCCCCCCCCCCCCCCACACCCCCCGCCCAAAACCTATCATGGATGCCATTTCATTCCAACTTCATCTATCTTTGCTTTCACCCTTCCATATCGCCTCTTCCTTCAGCCATCCATTCTCTTCCGTTATTCGCAGTTTGGTATTCCCATTCCTTCATTTATCAACTCCGGTCTTGTTCAAACGTGGAGTCCATAACTTTGTCAATATCACGGCTTTTCAAGGTCTCTTCCGTGTACCTATATATATATATATATATATATATATATATATATATATATATATATATATATATATATATATATATATATATATATATATATATATATATATATATATATATATTTTTTTTTTTTTTTGGGGGGGGGAGGGGGATAGGGAGGGGGAATGGGGAAGGGGTTGTGGGTGGGGTTCCTGTTTCAGATAATTCTTTAAAAGTATTTTTAAGGAAAATTTTATGTTTTCTAACTTCTGTGTACGTTTTGAAAAAAAACAGTTAAATATTTTGTTAAATATTTTGTTCAAATACAATACTTAGGAAGGTTTTCCATTTCATGTCAATATCGCGGTTTTCAAGGTCTCTTCGTAAACCCCCTTTTTTTTTGTGGAGGGGGAAGGGGTTGTGGGTTGTGAGGGCTGAATGGGGTGGGGTTCTATTTCAGACAAATTTTTACAAATTTTTTAAAGAAATTGTTATGTTTTCTTTTTATTTCTGTGCAAGTTTGGAGGGGGTTGTGGGTGGGGGGATGGGGTCCTACTTCAGAAATTTTTAAAAAAATCTTGGAAGCAAGACATATATATATATATTTCTTAGTACGTTTTGCGAAAATAGTTAATATTTTTAATATTTTGTTTAATTACAATAGTTAGGAAGGTTGTCCATGTCTTTATTTTATGTCAGACTGCTTCATTTATAACGATAAATTTTTATGGTATTATTCCTATTATTAACAGGCCGACGTTTGAATAACTTAATGCACCTTGAGATTAGTAAGCACTTGAAGTACGTGTTTGTTTTGAGAACCTTATAATTAAAAGTGATGATCTTCGGACCGCGTGATTCTCCCGAATCGTTGCCAAGCTTTGGAAGCTTTTATCTGCATCGTATATTTTCCCTACCCTTATGACCTTCCATTTCAGCTAGGAAAAAGCACCGCTCTCTTTTCTTCCCCAGTTTTTTTCTAGCTTCATAACAGCGTTGGGTTATACCCCCTCCCTTTCCCCAGTGCTCTCCATGTCAAAGAAAAACTCCAAGTTCTAGTCTTACGTACAGTCACGCGTGGATAGTTTCACTTTCATTTCAACTTTACCTACTAGTAAATCTCCTGGTCGTGCTACAACTCGTACAGAAAGTATCATTATAAAATTTGACCCATTTATATTTCCTTGCCAAATGTAGGCTAGTGGCTGAGACAAACCTTACACACGCCAAAGTATATTTAAGTAAGTTTTTATAGAATTATAATTGCTTCCTAATTCAGTGAAATGAAGTAAAAATAATTTTTAGTTTTCTGTCCGTCCGAACTTTTTAATCTACCCTCAGATCTTAGAAACTACTGAGGCTAGAGGCCTGCAAATTGGGAAGTTAATCATCCACCCTACAATCATTAGACATACCAAATTGCATTGCATCCCTCTAGCCTCAATGGTTTTATTTTATTTTATTCATGGTTAAAGTTAGCCATGATCGTGCGTCTGGAAACGCAACAACACAAGCCACCACGCCCGGCATTATGAGCTGTACAGGGCACTCGATTGAGCTTACGAAACATCAGCGCATATTTTTTTACTTGTTACCAATCAATAGAGATGTGTTAGACCATCGCAAATGTTTTTTGTTAACTGGAAACTCATGGGAAATGTGTTAATGAAGTATTCAAAACCAGCGAAATCCCATTAGTACTAGGAGATTTAAAAATGCCTCGACGTTAGGCTCAGCCGTTGCGTAAAAAAAGCGAAAAAGTTAATTAAACCCACAACTTTATATCATTTTTATGTTTTCATTTAATTAGGAGTTTTAAAACGTCGGGTGACCGCAGGGATTTTTCTTTTCTCGTCCCAGAAGACAGGATTTACAAGGAAGGGAGTCACTAATTTGTAAATTATACTTTTATATTTTACGTTAAAGAGAATATTATTACATACACATTTTTGCACAAAAAAGGTTGTCAAATAATAACAAAGAATTTATATCTACTATTTTTTTTTTCATTTAAGCATTAGTCGTAAAAGGAGAATATTATTAGATACACATTTGGGGCAAAAAAAGTTGTCAGATCATTTTGCAAATTTCCATTTGTTCTGCAAAAATAAATACCATAGAATTTTTGTCTACTATATTTTCATATAAGCATTGGTCGTAAAAAGAGATTTTATTACATATAGCTACATTTATGCGCAAAACAAAGTTATCAGACCATTTTGCAAATTTCAATTTGTTTTCAAAAAAAAAAAAAAAAAAATTATATCTATTACTTTTTCATTTAAGCATTAGTCGTAAAAAGAAAATATTATTACGTGCACATTTATGCGTAAAAAGAAACGTTATCAGATCATTATGCAAATTCCCATTTGTTCTCTAAAAAAAAAATCAAATAATTTATAACTACTATTTTTACATTGATTTTATGACTGTTTTAAAGTTCGTAAAGAATATTATTACTTACACATTTATGAATTACAAAATAATTTGTGTAATAATTTCGAAAATGTCCATTCGATTAAAAAAGACAAAAATAAAAAATAAAAAATTCCAGAATGTTTCCATTAATTTTAAAACTGCATGACAGTCCGTAATACAATCATTTTTATGCGTCGTCTGTCAATTTGTCCTTATCATTAAAATAAAAGAATTATATAAAAAAAAAAAAAAAAAAAAAAAAAAAAAAAAACTTAAGAAATCCGAGTTACAAGTTTACAGCACAGGGGAAAATTCGGAAGTGACAATCATGAACACTTTAGTGATAAATCTAAAGTGAAACTATACTAAAACATTGAATCATAAACAGACAAAAAATACAGAGGAAGCATTCAAGATATTTTGTCCTAAAACACTTTATCATAAAAATGCATCTATTAGCTGATAAAGATCATACGCTGAACATGATCACTAATAAAAAAATCAATTCCATGGAACAAAACTCACTCAAAATGTTAAACAAATTAAAAATATTAACCAACAACCGTAAAAAGACTACGGTTTCAAACGTTATAAATATCATATCCTGATATTTTTCTTACTTGAAGTGCATACTAATTACAAAGTGCATTAAGTTACTCAAACGTTGGTCTATTAAATATAGGAGTAGTGCAAAATTTTCTCGTTATAAATAAACGACTTTTGACATCAACTAAATGAAAAAATAAACTAATATCAGTGAAATAGGAAAACCCTTCCTGACTATTGTAACTAAACAAAATATCGAAAAAGCGACATGGACAGATTGATAAATATATTTTGAACATTTCGCAAGTATGTTTAGTCTATCCATTTTAGGAATGTTACGTTAAATAATGTATTATAGAGAACAGTAATGTACCTCCAAAAAACTATTCACGCAACATTTGCATTTGACAGTGTTTCCTTACTGATTAGCAAGGTCCCTTCATAAAGCACATTTTTTTCTTCCATATATGAATCACGCAGTTATTCATAAAGTTTTCCAATTATATCCTACATACAAAACATACATGAGTATCTGAAATAAAATATAAACTATGCTATCTATTTTTTTCTTCGTAAACTGTGGACTTAACGTGTTTTTGTTAGACAAAGGCCAAAAAAAGCAATCTGAAACCAAGGAGCCAATGCTTCTGATTACCAGAATCTACTCTGACGAAAACCCTACGCCTAGCCTGACGTTTCATTTTATTTTATTTTTTGTATTAACCTCCATAATCTCAGCCACGCCCACAAGCTTCTCTTTTGGAGCCCATCATGTCCTGGGAAAGTCTTGTCTGGCCATCCTGACTATAAAATAGTCATAAAACAGGCTGTAAAATTTTACTCAACCATACGGGCAGAGCGGCGGTAGTGGTCTGAGGAGCGCTCAGCTGACCTTTCGAAACGCATAAAGATATGGCAATACTGCGCATTTTAATACCATTAGCATTTATAGAGGCAGAGCACGTTTGAAGGGGGATATAGTTTAGATATTTTTTTATTATAAGAACTAATGCTACTACGGCTTTAACCTAAATGTTAAAAAGATTATAAGAACGAAATTCTTTTACCTAACCTTTATTTACAAAAATTTAACTAATGAAAATAATAACAATTTCATTAACACTGAAAGTTCCTTTTAATCAAGACAGTTAGGACTTCAAATAAATCTAATAATAGTATAAATCTCTTAATCTGTAAAATAATGTTATTACCACCCGATAATCTTTAATGTTTGCTGCCTGTGGGCAATATCGATATGTGCTAATTAACTGTTTCCATTTTATTATTTGCATTACTTAAAACAAATGATACATTATGAAATCAACATAGCATTACGGGATATTACATCTCGAAAAGAGATAGTTTGCTGAAGTAACAAAATAAAATAGCAATTATACAGAAAATCACATAAAACATGCACAGATAAAAAAAAAATTATACACACACATGCAAACTCTCACAAACACAAACATGCACACACATATAATATATATATATATATATATATAATATATATATATATATAGATATATATATATATAGATATAGATATATAGTATATATACACACACACAACACACACATATATATATATATATATATATATATATATATATATATATATTATATATATATATATATATATATATATATATATATATATATATATATATATATATATAATATATATATATATATATATATATATATATATATATATATATATATATATGTATATATATAATATAATATATATATATATATATAATATATATATATATATATATATATATATATATATATATATATATATATATATATATATATATATATATATATATATATATATATATATATATATATAAGTAAATGACCGTGAGGGAAGTAAGAAATATGATATACCTGTGAAACATTTATTCGCTGAATACTGACGGAATACTTTTGTTTATATTTTTATTCGTCTATTGCAGAGCCTGAAGGAATTAATATTCAAATGTTAGAAGAGGAGAATCCGACTCAAAAATGGGGGACGTTTTCCATGCAAATTGTCTTTTTAGGGAACAAATTGTTTCCCTGCTGTCTCCCGTCGTTTGAGGGACCAAAATCCAAGAAAAACGCGCACCCGAAAATGTGTGTTTGATAAATGAAATTCTGCCTCCTTTGAACGCGTCTAGCTGCCATTAAAAAAAAAAAAAAAAAAAAAAAAAAAAAAAATTGGTTCTAGAATTTGTAACTGGATTTCTTTTATCCCTTGACTTTCAGAATCAAACTAAAACTTATTTGTTTTTATGAGGCACAATCTTTCCATTGGTAATGTTAACTTTTATGAGTTTCCTGAATATAACGGCTTTTTTAGGAATGATTAACCTCGAGAAGGAAGTCATATTTTTTATCCAGTAGTTTGTCAGTTGGTTTGGTGGTTATTGTTATTATACGAAGTATCTGGTCAGATTTGTACGAAAATTTTACCAATTATAACCGTGTCAAGAGAGAGGTGATTTGGTTTCTGGAGACCGGAATAGTATACCTTTCGACCTCAGTTGGTTCCAACGATATATAGGAATTTAACTTGGCATATAGGAATTAACTTGGCATATAGGAATTTAACTTGGCATATAGGAATTTAACATTATATATAGGAATTTAAACGGGTATATAGGAATTTAACTAGGCATACAGGAATTTAACTTGGCATACAGGAATTTAACTTAACATTTAGGAATTTAAGATGGTATATAGGAATGTAAATTGATATATAGTAATTTAACTTGGGATATAAGAATTTACCTAGGCATACAGAAATTTACCTTGACATATAGGGATTCAACTAGGTATTTAGGAATTTAAATGAGCATATAGGAATTTAACTTGGCGCATAGGAATTTAACTAGTAATATAGGAATTTAACATGGCATATAGGAATTTAACTTAGTATTTAGGAATTTAACCGGGTATATAGGAATTTAACTTGGCAATCTTAGAATAATTAGGAATTTAACCGGGATTTATGGATATAGGAATCTAATTCGGCATATAGGAATTTAACTTGGCATATAGGAATTTAACTAGTAATATAGGAATTTAGCATGACATATAGGAATTTAACTTGGTATGTAGGAATTTAACTTGACATACAGGAATTTAACTTGGCATATAGAAATTTAATTTGGCATATAGGAAGTGATCTTGGTATATAGGAATTCAACTTGGCATATAGTTTCTTATCTTGGTTTATAGGGATTCAACATGGTATTTAGGAATTTAAATGAGCATATAGGAATTTAGCTTGGCACATAGGAATCTAACTAATAACATAGGAATTTAACATGGCATATAGAAATTTAACTTGGCATATAGGAATTTAACATGGCATATAGGAATTGAACATGACATATAGGAATTTAACTCAATATACAGGAATTTAACTTGACATATAGGAATTCAACTTGGCATATAGGAATGTAACTTGGTATATAGGAATTTATCTTGGTATATAGGAATTTAACTTGGCATATATGTTTTTATCTTGGTATATAGGTGTTTAACTTGATATATAGGAATTTAATTTGGTATATAGGAATCTAACTTGGCATATAGGAATTTAACTTGGCATATTAGAATTTAACTTGGCATATAGGAATTTAACTTGGCATATAGGAATTTAACATGGCATATAGGAATTTAACTTAGCATATATGAATTTAGCTTGGTATATAGGAATTTAACTTAGCATATAGAAATTTAACTTGGTATATAGAAATCTAACTTGTCAGTCACTTTGAGCTTTACCAGAGAGGCCTAACGGATATAGTGACAATAAAACTAATGTGGAGATTGAGTTGAAGGTGAAGACAAGGCATACCCACATGCCAAAGGTCTATGAAGAATTCGACCTTGGGCATAAGTCTACTGGCAGAACCAGCTCCGTTTCAGGGAATACCTTCTCACCCACACCTGGGGGTGGGGGCTGGGGGCGTGGGGCAGGGGAAATAGGATGAAACCCCATTATAAACCATCTTGGGGGTCCCCACTATAACCCTGCCGAGTTTCATGCCCAGCGGACCACCCGTTTATCAGTTATTGAATAACAGACGGACGGACAGACATTACGCCCATTTTAGTAAGAGTCATGTGCATGGTCTTACCAAAAAGCCGAAGATCAAGTTAGATTTTTAGCTTTTGCCATAACTTCGCAGCTCTATGAGACCGACACCTCATATACACCAGAAAATATGAACTACAATAGATGGAAAATTCATATGTCATATACAAAGTCTATTGATAATGCTAATGCTCAGAGTGAAGTTCAATTCTGTTTCAATCTCATACTTAGAAATCAAATAGCTCATCAGTATTTATTCTTAGCCATAACTTTCGAACTATAGGAGATAGATGTATAAGGTTTGGCACATGTGATGCACTATTGGTGACGTTTGTAAAGTGATGACGAAATCAAAATTAGAAAAAAGGTTATGGTTAAGAAAAAATAAAAAGTGGCTATGTCATTTTAACATGAGAGAGGCTCCATACGTGTTATGTGTTACGCGAAGAAAAGATATTGGCTGTAGTAGGGTCTTCAGACTTGAAGATTTATTGTCATTGAGTGAGTGAATATGTTTGTATGTCTGTTTAATGTTTCACTTGGTGTAGTGATGCGTGGATTTCTATTATGTAGCCTTCAACATAATATCCTCCATTGACTACACAGAATTATTTCGATCATCTTTATTTTCCAAATATTGGCTTGACTTATGACTCTTCCAACGACACGCAGACACAGAGAGACATGATTTTCAAAGAGAGAATGTCCTTGGAATTGAGTCAAGCTCTTTTCAGCACGATTTTTATTCGTATCCTATATAGCAGTCAGGTTTTATATTTTATTCGTGCAAGTGAAAATCCGAATAAAACATTTTGCTATGACTCGGATACGATATCATCGAAAATTATATTAGCAAAATTTGGTTTACACACACACACACACACACACACACCCACACACACACATACGCATACACACACACACACACACACACACACACAAGACACACACACACACACACACATATATATATATAATATATATATATATATATATATATATATATATATATATATACATATATAAATATATATATAATATATATATATATATATATATATATATATATATATATATATATATATATATATATATATATATATATAATGTGTGTGTGTTTTTAAGAGCACCGACTGATAGGAAATTAAGAACATTTGTAGAAAAAAAGTTTGGACATTAAACAAACAAACAAATAAATAAATAAATAAATAAGCAGAGAAGGAAAGACAAATCAACAGAATATTTAACTATTTTAGAACAGAAATGCTTAAATAGCTTACCCTTCCACACAAACAAAATAAAAAGACGAAACACAATAATTATTATAATACCCATCAAATAGATATGAGCAAAATATATCATAAAATATTTTTTGATAAGATATTTTGACAAATATCCTAATTATGACTAATGGGAATATCGGAATTGTACTCAACAAGCTAACTGAAGCAGAAAAAAACGAATTATCAGAAGGATTAAAAAAAGCTTTATAAGATTAATTCGTTTAAAACAGCCATTATTTTCAACAAAACAATTATCAAAGAAGGTTTGCTCCATTGCATAAGTGTTATAATAATTATGAAATATAAAGCTAAATAAAGGGAGACTAGCCTAGGGAAAATACACACTTCCTAAATGACCACCATCCATCACACCACAACAAGTAAACTAGCTTCAAGAACTCCAATAAAGGGCAAAAGTATTTCGTAATATCTTTCCCGCGAGACAGAACCTCTACAAATTATAACTACGGCCCCTGGGGAATGAAATGTTTTTAATTACCAGCCCCCCGCGAGAGCTTTATTATTTGGAGCCGACCATTTATAAATAACTTTTCAAACGCATTAGAAAAAATATATAAGAACATTTCTTGGCGTGAAATTACTACATTGCGCGTTGCTTATACGTTACATACTTGGAGTCCGAGGATGTTGCCAGCCTTCTTTAATTCCTTCTCAAGTCTTTCTCATTACTGTATTGTTTCTCTTTGTTATTGACAAATGTTTCGTAATTTATATCTAAAATATATTTATTCTTCTCATTATTTGCTTTATGAAGTTTTCTTTTCTTTAGTAATTAAAAAAACGGTGGTTTTGTGTTGTTTGATGGAATTTGAACGCCTCAAACATGGTCCATTCTGACAAGAAGATGAAAACAATATTGGGCATTACGATAAAAAGTGATAGAAGATCAATTTTCATCTTTTTCATTTATTTACTTCGTTTTATTTCATAATATACCCCAATGCAATCTAACCTTAGTTAATATCCTTCCTCTGTACGTGACAAAAAAAATGAGCAACGTAAGATATCTATATGTATCTAAAAATATATATATATATATATATATATATATATATATATATATATATATATATATATATATATATATATATATATATATATATGTGTGTGTGTATATATATATATATATATATATATATATATATATATATATATATATAGTATATATATATATATATATATATATATATACATATATATAGATATATAATAATAGATATATATAGTATATAATAATAGTAATATAATTTATGTTTGTGGATATATAGGATATAATATATATATAATTATTATAATAATTATCTATATACATATGTATAACAGAATCACGAAAGTTAGGAACGTGATAAATCCATAAATAAAGATAAATGCCACGAAGGAAAAATAAACGAAGGAGTCTGCGAGATCTTTCGGCTGAAAAGCCCTTTACTGAAGCAGCTACTGACAAAAATACGAGAAAAGACAATACAAGAAGGTTCGTATAACTGACAGATAGGGATTATAAAAGGATTAGTGCCTAGAATCCGACACACCTGGAAGATAAGAAACCTTCCCAAACAAGCATAAACAAAGGGTGCAATTAAAGGTTTAAGACAATCATCTCAGATACAATCTCCAGACAATTAAAGGATTATAGGTGACAGCTATACGGAACCTGGTAGACAAAACCATATTCACAAAAAATGACAGACATACATTACAATAAAAATTTTTTTTAATAACTCTAAGGCAACTGATTTTTATTTAAGTCAGTAATTATATATTTGAGGTCATTCTTAAACATGTTACAGATACAAGGGTCTAAATGAAAAAGGCCACGACTAACATTGAAATTACAATGAAAAGTAAGTTGTATTAAAGCAGATTCTAAAAGATTTCGTGATAAGACATCTCTTGACCGTGCAATTACTGAACTGTCAATCCAATTAATTCGGTGGTTGTTTTCACTTAAATGAATAAATAATGCATTAGATTTTTCCCAGTTTTTACAGAGTATTTATGCTGGCTTAGCCTTACTTCTAAGCCCTTGCTCGACTGTCGAGGTAGAATGATGACAATCCATACATGGAATTTTTATATATTATGTTGTTGCTTTCTCTGGGGCCATTTTTTATTAACATTCTTTTTAGTGTGTTATTATAGGAAGAAACAAGGTTGACATTAAAAGCTTTTAACAATGGTTTAATGGTTTCAAATCCGTTAAAATAAGGCAAACTGAGAATGTTCTTAGAATTTTCTTTCTGTGTGTTGTTTCAGTATAAAACTTTTTGTGGGCTTTATTATAACAAATGTCTAATATATGTGAAGGATAGCAATAAATCTTTCCCTATTTTTCTTATGTATTCAATTTCTTGATCCAAATATTGTGGACTGACAATTCGCAATGCTCGTAAAAACATAGAGGAAAAAATTGATATTTTTATATTAAGATGGTGGCCTGAGAAGAAATGAACATAAGTTAAGTTGTTAGTCGGTTTCCTATAAATACTGAATTTACATTGAAATGGTTCTCTATGTATCAAAACGTCTAAGAAAGGGAGGCAATTGTCTTTTTCTAATTCTAGAGTAAACTTAATCGATGGTACCTGGTTATTTAATTTAGAGAGTAAATCATTTACATCAATACCGACAGGAAGAACAGCTAAACAATCATCAACGTAACGATACCACTTTACAGGAATATGAATGATATTAGGTAAGTAGCGTTTTTCGAAGAATTCCATATACAGGTTTGAGAGCAATGGTGATAAAGGATTTCCCATTGCCATGCCAAAAATTTGTTGATAAAATTCACCATTGAATATAAACTTACAATCACAAATGCACAAACTCGTGAGTGAAATAATGTGACTTATAGGTAGAGGTAATTCATGCTGAGTTAGTTCATTGCTAAGATATTCTAAAATAGAGTCTATAGGGACTTTAGTAAAAAGAGAACATACGTCAAAACTAACGAATCTATCAGTAGGGCAAAGAGCAATTTTGTATAATTTATCAACTAAATCTAGAGAATTATATATATGAGAATCGGAGATGGTTCCAAGTAACGGGGACAAGATCTTAGTGATATATTTCGAGAGTTTATATGAAATTGAACCAACAGTACTGATAATAGGCCGCATAGGGTTATTTTCTTTGTGCGTTTTGACTAATCCATATAAGTAAGGTAGCGAAGGAGAATTGACTGACAATTTGCCTAGTAGTTCTGTTTTATCTTTAAGGATACTTTTCACTATGCTATTGAAGTTTTTTATGACTTGATCAAGAGGATTTTTTGTTAGTTTTTTATAAGTCACATCATCATCCAGTAGGGCTTGCATACGTGATATGTAGTCAGCTTTATCTAAAATTACTATACTATTTGACTTATCAGCTTTTGTGATGTGGATAGTATTGTCCTTTTTAAGATCGGTCAAACTTTTCTTATAGCGAGCAGGGAAGTTACTTTCATGCTTAACATTGGCAGCTCCGTAAACAATACCTTTAATCATGTCGACATGATTTTGAGGAAGATCACAATATTTTTCAAATTTACTTAGGGATGACCCAATCATTAAAGCAGAAGGTCTACTTGTTGCAAAGAAAGATAAACCATATCCAAGCGCACTCACGACATTTTCACTTATTTGTTTACTAGATAAGTTAACAACACAATCTTGACGTGCACAATAGTCCAATCACTGCTATCAATAAGATTTTTTAGTTTTCTGTCGAGTTTCCTTTTCAGGGCATCTGTAGTCCTACGTAGTTTTTCGTAAATTTCAGTAATTGCACGGTCAAGAGATGTCTTATCACGAAATCTTTTAGAATCTGCTTTAATACAACTTACTTTTCATTGTAATTTCAATGTTAGTCGTGGCCTTTTTCATTTAGACCCTTGTATCTGTAACATGTTTAAGAATGACCTCAAATATATAATTACTGACTTAAATAAAAATCAGTTGCCTTAGAGTTATTAAAAAAAATTTTTATTGTAATGTATGTCTGTCATTTTTTGTGAATATGGTGTCTACCAGGTTCCGTATAGCTGTCACCTATAATCCTTTAATTGTCTGGAGATTGTATCTGAGATGATTGTCTTAAACCTTTAATTGCACCCTTTGTTTATGCTTGTTTGGGAAGGTTTCTTATCTTCCAGGTGTGTCGGATTCTAGGCACTAATCCTTTTATAATCCCTATCTGTCAGTTATACGAACCTTCTTGTATTGTCTTTTCTCGTATTTTTGTCAGTAGCTGCTTCAGTAAAGGGCTTTTCAGCCGAAAGATCTCGCAGACTCCTTCGTTTATTTTTCCTTCGTGGCATTTATCTTTAATTTATATATACATATATATTATATATCTATATATATAATATATATATATATATATATTATATATATATATATATATGTGTGTGTATACATATATATAGTGTTTTAACGTATTTTTTTAACTTTTAACTTCTGCTTCTTCTTTTTTTAAACCATTAATTTTTAATTACCTTGTAATTTTGTGAATTCCTTATTATAATGTATTTACTTTTATTGTTCACAGACTGATGATGCACGAGAATTGTGTGCGAAACGTTTTAATAAACTATGGCATTCTACTAATGTATCATGGTACCCCCTGAAGTTTTGTTGTCTTTGCCGACTGGAGACTATATATATATATATATAATATATATTATATATATATATATATATATATATATATATATATATATATATATATATATATATATATATACACATATATATATATATATATATATATATATATATATATATATATATATATATATATGCATACATATATATATATATATATATATATATATATATATATATATATATATATATATATATATATATATATATATATATATATATCTATATATATATATATAATATATGCATATATATATATATATATATATATATATATATATATATATATATATATATATATAATATATATATCTGGACTATTTGAAAACTTTTATTTGTGCAATAATGCTACAGAAATATAAGCATAGTAAAAAGAGGGCTAGATACGTAATCCCTTAACCAGATACCATTTCCTTTACAATGGTGTGCATAGAATGCCTCCCCCGGCTTCCTCCCCCCCTACCCCCGCCCCTTGCAAAGGGAAACTATGCACACGGATACGATGCATGTATTTGCTATGTGGTGCAAGAGTGTTGATTGTTGTATGTTCAAAAGGGACAACAATATGTAAATGTAAGCTTGAAACATTAATAAACAATTCTTGAAGAGAAATATGGTAAATACGATTGAAATCGTAAACATCGAATCAGACAAGAGTATATGAATATAGATAGGAAATTATTAAACTCTCAATACTGATGGTTTTATTTCGTATAAGTTTCCTCTAATTCACTATTCTAATTCGGCTAAAATTTCGTGATTACCCTTGTTAGTTGCCTCATTATTTTTATACACTGCAGATATGTGATACCTTGAAAGGGTTAGTGAACTATAAAGTTATATATAGAGTTCAGTCTCCGGTAGACTGAATGTATTGCCGACGCTTAATTCCAATAATTGGTATACACTGCGGTGCTGGAACTAGTCATTTTAATTCTCTTAATTTTAATTACATGATTTTATCGTTTGAGTTTTATCAAGTACATACATACATATATATATATTATATATATATATATATATATATATAATATATATATATATATATCATGCTTAAAAAATCACAGTTGATGCATGTGACTTCATTAAATAAGCGAATACCACAAGAAAA
>NC_087205.1:9301964-9309464 GCF_015104395.2 Macrobrachium nipponense | reverse complement strand
TATATATATATATATATAGATATATAGTATATATACTAATCGGGATGTAATATATTTATATATATATAATATATTATAAATTTATATTATATATATATATATATAATATATATAATCTATATATTATATATTATATATATAAATATGACTATATATATATATATATATATATATTATATTTATATATATCTCTATATAATATATATACTATATATATTATATATTATATACATATATATATAATATATATATATATACTATATATATATATATTATATATAAATATATATATATATATATAATTATATATATATATATATATATTATATTTACTATTTTTACGGATTAAGCGTCTTTAATAAATTCAGTCTACCGTAATCTGAAATCGGTAAATAACCTCATTCGAGATACCACATATCTGTAGTGTGCAAAAATAATGAGGGAACTAACAAAGGTAATCACGAAATCTTAGCCTAATTATAATAGTTACCTGGAAGAAATTGATATGAAATAGAATCATCATTATTGAGAGTTTAAGAATTTCCTATCTATTTTCTTATTCCTTCTGATTTGATGTTTACGTGTTCTGTCGTACTTACCCTAATTCTCTTTATGGTATACTTATTTTTCAAGCTTCCGTTTGGGTATTGATGTTCCTTTTCAATATGCAACAATCAACACTATTGCATTACATGGCAAAGACATGCATCGTATTCGTGTGAATGAATTTTACGATGGATGAAGTGTTCGGGGTTATTGATAGTTATAAAGTATCCAAACTAATACTACTAGATGTATCGAGTAGTATAAGTTAGGATGTCTATCATATACACTCACACACATAAATGTGTCTGTTTATATTTCACTATTAACACTTTTACCACCTGTGGTGACCATTATATATATGCGTAAATTATGTGTCAGATTTATTATAATTATATTTGAGGTAATTACAACACATTCATTAATTCTTACTGTTCTTTTTTCACATTTTTGGCTGATGAAATCAAGATAACCTTTGCAGGCAAATTCGACAATAGATTTTGTTGAGTTTCTTCCAGATGATGTTTTTGATACATGGGATTAACAATTATTTTTCCAGGTAACATTCAGCTTTGTTTTTTTTTATAATCTTGATTGGAAGTTTCTTCTGCTTTGATTATTTAAGCTGCCTTTTTATTTTTTATTTTTCATTTTTCAAAAGATGTCAAAACAGATTGTTAATATTTAAAGTTGAGGAAGTTTTATACTAATTCAAAAATATTTTTTAATAGATCTCAAAACAGATTGTTATTATCTAAGGAGATTTTATACTAATTAGAAAAAAAATAATAGATCCCAAGACAGATTTCTAACAAGTGTGGAGGTTTCTAAGTAATTATGAAAAAATTTATACATCTCAAAACACTTATTGTTTATCTATGTTTGGTACTAATTTAAATATTTTTTTAGATATATCTCAAAACAGACTGTTATTATTAAAGGTTACAAAACAATGATGATATTTTTTCAATTTTCTTAATACATCTCAAAGTAGACTGTTTTTATTTATGGTAGTTAAATATCAATTGAAATCTTAAATTTAATGAAAATATTAAACTTATTTGGAATTCAATCAGCAATAACTTTTTTTCTTTAAAGTGAAAAATGAAAGACCAGTTTCAGTTTGCTACGAAAGCCTTTTCAATCATAGTAATATTTGTAGAAGAATGAAAGTTGCTACAGACGTTTAATCTTCAAATCGAAAAACTCATCTTCTGGGAAATTTATGCAGCAGCAATCTTCATTAATTTCTTTCTTCTCCTAACTTCGGCAAATATTGAAGTAGAATTTTATTTTCTGAATTAAATTGACCAATGTCGAATTAAAAGAAATATATTTTTTTTATTCAACATCAGTATTAGTCATAAATGCTAAACAGATATCATCAACAAATAGGATTATTTCTGTGCATAGGTTTTCCCGATTATAACAGATCTCATTAGGGTACAGCTGAAATGACCGCAGTTTGATATAAAATATGTAAATTGCATTAGCACCAGGTTTTTTTTTTCAATAAATTATTAATCGTAACCGAATACGTAACAAACTAGTGAATTTCCTCTGAATGATTCTTATATTCTAATATTTACTTAACTTAGACTAAAGTAGGTAAGCACTTTTCAGCTATAAGGCACCAGATGGAACTATACTGCTGGACTTTCCACAGTATTATATTCACTTTCTTCAAACCAATGCTGATTTTATTCTCATTCAGAATTATTAGTAAACTATTTTGGTTCATTTTAATGGCTGTTTATATGAAGGGATGTGATTTCATTGCAATGTAGATAAAATATATAACATTTGACGGTCTGAACTCATGTTTCTTTTTGAACTTCCTTGCAATGTAGATATTTTCTTTTATAAAATGATGAAGGATTATATTTGGAGAGAATTATATTTTCCATACAACTTTATCATTAAAGTGTCCTACTGAAAGTTAGCTTTCTCTTGATCATTTTATCATTTTTTTTTTATTATTTGCAAAGCGCATTGTCATTGAGACTTTAATTAATTCCATTTTAAGTTATACGCCGGATTTAATAGAACTAATAAACTGACTAGAATCATTTAGACAACGAGCAAAAATCCTTGAATGTGCGTAAGCAACAATAAATATACTATTCAGAATCTTTTGTACATCACTGTCATTTGTCTTGTCTTATATTTTTTGTCATCGAGACGTTAATTAACTGAATTTTGTGTTAAGTGCCAGATTTAATAAAACTAATAAACTGACTAGAATCATTTAGGTAACAAGATAAAACCTTGTATGTGGGTAAGTAACAATAAATATACTATTCAGAATCTTTTGTATATTACTGTCATTTATCTTGTCTTGTGCTTTTTGCCATCGAGACGTTAATTAATTGCATTTTATCTTATATGCCAGATTTCATAAAACTAATAAACTGACTAGAATCATTTAGACAACGAGCAAAATCCTTGTATGCGCGTAAGTAACTGTAAATATACTATTCAGAATCTTTTTTGTATAATACTGTTATTTGTCTTGTCTGGGGTATGGTTTTTTTTCCCAGTTAACTCCTCACTTTCCTCACCTCTACTTTTCTACTTTCTTATTTCATGACGAATCAGAATTCGTTCAACTTTCTCGTTGAAAGCAGTCAGATTTGTATACTTTTACTAAACGGATATATTGTGAACTTAACCTGATTGCTACCTACTTTATCTGGTTAGCACCACGTCACATTCCATCATTCTCAAACCGAAAAGCTTCTGCAACATCGCTGTACAAGTGATTGCTCGTGCTATAATATATTGAAATTACGTTAAAGATATTCTGCAACAGCTTGCAAACTTTAACGTTTATATGACATTTAGGGACGATTATACAATGAATCAGAACACCGTTAAAGAACTATTTCAATAAAAAGCTTATTTTTTGTTGCGGTGAGCACCAATGCTCGTTTAAAACTTAATTAGTATTTTATTCCCTCTAAGTTTTTTTTTTTTTTTTTTTTTTTTTTTTTTTTTTTTTTTTTTTTTTTTGCATTATCGGTACAACGCTAAGATTAATTTCTTTTCCCGTCATCCCATGAAAGTCTGATTGCCACTGTCATCCAGCGGCCACATTTTCTACCAACAAGTAGACCAAGACCCTGTGCGAGGGGCTCCTCTCCCTTAGGATGTAATACTATAGTAAATTCACATCAACCTTGCATTTGATGTCAAGGTCCGTCCCTTACGAAGTTCCAGATTGGCTGTTAATAAGCCAATCGCAGGGCTGGAAACACTCAGTCTCTCGAGAGCGTTCACATAGGCAGAATGTATGTTCCACCTCTCGAGAGACTGAGAGTTTCCAGTCCTGTGATTGACAAACCAAATGCACGGTTGATGTGAATCTACTATAGCACACTACAACGCTGGAATTTCCTAGGGTACCAATATCTAAGTAATTCCACTTAACATTATAGTATAGTCCTAAGTGGACAGACTTTCCCGATGTAAGTGGTGGTTGCTATCGGCCGTAATAAGGAGAGGTTCATCCACCATTCAAGATTTAAGTGTTTTTTCCTCCAGGGAGGAGGTTCAAGGCTCCCCCTGTAGGCACTCCTCTTTGGTGTACTTTTCAGTATAATTCCCCTTAGGTGTAACATGTTACCAAATATAAGTCTATTCGATTTCAAACGCTTTTTACGGGCACGCTTTCTTTACTGGTTTCCTTGGCACGGTGGACTCGGCTTCATGTCGTAGTTTTCATTTCTATTTGATGAGTCCCTGCTGAATCTCCAGTTGCAGAGAGTTGATTAAAATCATAAATTTTTTAATCCCTACTTTAAATAAAAACCATGTCATTGCGGTATTTTAAGCTGCCAAACTTCTTCTGAACTGAAATATGATATCAATAAAAAGAGGATAATAAATGCCTCTCTGTAATGGAATGTCTTTTTCAGAGGAGAAAACAGTCGAATTCTAGCAAGATTAAATCTCTCGAATTTCTGTTTCTATCAAAGTATTCTCTTATTCACACGAAAAGGTTTATCTTGTTTTAACCATACCACTGAGCTGATTGACACCTATCCTAGGACTGGCCCGTAGGATTAGATATCTTTGACGTAGCTAGGAACCAATTGGTTACATAGGAACGGGCCATACAGCTTATTGTGGGATCCGAACCACATCCAGAAAGGAATTTCTATTCGTAAGAAATAAACTCCTCTCATTTCGCGTTGGCAGAGCAGGGGATCGAAACAGGTAACCGACTCGTCCAACGAGGAACTACACAAGAACGGTTCCAAAATATTTGTAGGGGCAATTAGCATTAACACATTTTCGCAATTGTGTAAATAACGGCAGGTGACCCGTTGCAAGTGAAGTTAATTTTACTAGACTGACTAGAGTCACACTCCAAAGATTAAATATCTTTTTCTGTTAGCTTTCCCCCCTAATTTCTCGTCTCTTTACCAATATTATTGTGTACAGCTGAATGGATACATGTCTTCGTAACTATGATCAAGGTGTGATCCGACCTCCAGCGTACTTGGGACATTATATTCCTAGTTTTACGTAAATTGGTCTTCGTAATTAATACTCATACTTATTACTACTCATACTAACAACAAGGATCAAATGAATATACAAATTAAACGTGTTCATATATTCTCAGTTATAAGTGTTAACACAAAATAACTGGATAGAAGCAGCCTAAATTCAGTACACCAGATATATTAAAACGTGCTAAAATCTAGTGTCAAATACAGTCTTGTTTCGCCAACGAAAATGAAAATAAATACGATATATTTCGCTAGATTTAATTGTTCTGTACTGTTTAACACGCACAATATTTGCTTGTTTACATTTTAATTCTAATAAATAAATCGTAAGTACCCTATCTTAAAATTCCTGTATCTTTAACTCAATTCAAATCACCTTTTTCAGACCTTTTAGAGTCTTCAATAAAACTTTCTTAACCCCCCCCCACAAAAAAAAAAAAAAAAACAAGAAGAAGAGCAGAATAACAAAGAAATGTGTAGGCTTACAACCACATTAAGTGAAAATGTATAGTAATCAGAATACTTTATTTGTATTTCTCTTATTAAAATTACTTACTGGTAACCAAAACTATAGAATATTAAAGAATTCCAATGTTTCATATATGTGGAAAATGTTAGTACAGTATTACAAACACGTCGACTAAATCTAATAGCTGCTTATGCTTAAAAATTATCCTGGGAAAAGCATTTTTTTTTTTTTTTTTTTTTTTTTGAAATTTCAAACCTTCAACGGCCACCGATATCAAAACTTTTCAAAAACCTCGTCATCAAAGGGGATTAATTCGGTAAATACTTCTTTTTACTAAATGTTGATGGATCAGATTGCTTTTACTTGCACAAATAATATTATTTGAGGATAAAATATATAAATCAAATGATATGAGGCTTTTTATGTCGAGTGATTCATCAGAATTCAATAAATAACAGTCCTCAGTAATTCTCCACGTGGAGTTTTTTTTTTTACTTCTTTTTTTAATTACAATGTTTAGCTGTTGGTATGTTTTTTTTTATCAATTTGATGGATATAAATGGATTCTTTGATTGACTGACCATTTTCGCTCATGACACTCGTGAAAACATTCATTGGAATGATACTTGAAAAGATACGTCCATATGAGTTGATGTTAACCTCATTTTTGTTTTCAGATATCGAACGCTTGATAATTTTATTGATGTGTTAATGAGCGAGCTAAAGGAAACGTCTTTTTTCTATATATAATTATTCATTCCACATCAAAGACAAAGATAGTTATATATTGTTATTAAACGTAAAAGATTATGTAATAAAATTATTATCTCTGCAAACGTTTGGCAATATTTTTCAAAATTATGATAGATCACATTACAATCCAATTGAACTTTGGCTTAACCCACGTCAATTACAGCATCACCGTGGCTTTCCTAATGACTGGCTTAACCAAATTCGAAGACATATTAGACTTCATCCTCCGTTCCAAATGATGACTGAGATGGTTCCCCAAAACATTTTCCTTCTGACCTGTAAATAAAAAAATTGAGTTATGAAGGAATCAGATATTTGCTGTCAGGTTTTGCAGTTCTTCGAAAGATATTATTTCCCTGGTGATATTTTATAAAAAAAAATATATTTTTTTTATTATTCATTCATCTTTCATACTCTTCATTCCATCATGGAAGAAGTGTGATTTTATTTATTAGTAAGACTTATAATTCTTTTATTTATTTTCATCAATGATATCTTTCTAAGTTGACCTCTTATTTTGAACTATGAAATCATATATTAATTGTATTGTTATAGACGTGTAAATGTGTGCAGCAATATTATATGTATATATTGTCACTTTGTTGTGATATTTTATTCTTATTTTATTATAAGAACTGTATTATCCATTTAGTATGTTTTCCTCCTTTACGGCGGTTTGCCTGTTTGGTAATTGCCACTAATAACCATTCTGTCTTTTCATATATTTGTGAGTGAGTGGTGCTGTCACCGTGGCGGTGTAGGAGATATTTTCGACTGAAGGAGTCAGTTGATCTCTGAGCCTTATTACTTCTAGTGACTTGGAATTGCTTCGTATCGCCTGCTTGGATATAAGATTATTCTTGAAGGATTACACTTCATCCTGCCTCACCCTCGGCTCAGTAAATGTCGAGGGGCTCTCGCTTAGCCAAGGTATAAGTGACTACTATTTTTGGAATATTCAGGCGATCTTTGGCTATTATTTGATTTGGACGTCCCGGGTTTTCTGGAGGATCATCCTCGAGGACGTAGGATTGCTGATGTGTGGATCCTGTGGAGTACCATAAAATATTTATATACGTACTTGTATCACTTTGCCACTTCACTTTTGTCTCTGGACGCAGAGGCATATAAGTATTTAGAAAGATCACGGTTATAACTCCAGTGCTACGGAGGACAGAAATACATATATGTAATTAAGGAGATCACGGAAACAGCTCC
>NC_087205.1:9296177-9301464 GCF_015104395.2 Macrobrachium nipponense | reverse complement strand
TAGTATTATTTGATTAATTTTTTCTTTTTTAATCTTTAATAAGTTAATGAATAATTATATTTTACCGAATAGAAAAATTGATTTTAGCCGTGATAACAGAAACGAACCCATATTGGTTGCCTAACGCTCAGTTCGATAAAAGATTCACCAGTCTGCATATTGCAAAGCAATCAAAGCTATTTATGTAAATACTTCCTCACAGTCAGCGCAAAACATTTTTTGTATAATTCACATTCTGGGATATATATGTTTCCCAATGGAAGACTGCTCCTCACAGTCCAGTGGATATGAATATATATACGCATCCTTTACAATATCAGTTCTCTGGCGCAGAATGAAGTATCAGATAGTGTTATTTACTTGTAAGCTGATATTCGCCATATTAAAAATGTTGAAAGTATATGTGGAGGGAACAGTGTTCTTTTCCATGATATTGATATTACACACACACACACACACACACACACACACACACACACACTATATATATATATATATATATATATATATATATATATATAATGTTATATATATATATATATATATATCTATATATATATATATATATATATATATATATATATATATATGTATATATACTATATATATATATATATATATATTATATTATATATATATATATGTTATAAATAATCACAATGGCCTCATTTCAGATTTTCCTTTTTGGGGGGAAAGGTTTAGCACGTATGGTATGGGTGAGCGAATCGAGCCCTATCAGATGTGGGGGTAGGGGGCCAACGCTGTAAGGACCCTCGAGAAATTTTAGGAAATTTATGGAAATTTTGGAGCATTATGAAACCACATAGGAGCTGCATACTATTGTTTTTGTTGTTGTTGTTGTTGTTGCTAAAAGCACAGAAGACCCCAAAAGTATATACTCGAGAACAAAACAAAATCGTTATTTTCAAGCTTACAAAGATCATTTCATTTACGACAGTTTTCCTTTATGTTCTTTAATGTTTCGACCATTTTCTTCTTATGATGCTAGAACAGATACTTTTTTTTCACAGACTTCTAATTTAGATTTCCCTTTGGAACTTCCAGGAACTTCCAGGAACTTCCAGGTTAGTGACGGGCGTTCTTTTTCTGTCGGTTAACTTCTCCTTTGATCATAGGGCAAGTAATGTTGGCGCAACAAACTTTTAAAGGCCATCTTCCCCTCAACTAACTTTTGCTCTTTGATCTTAGGCAAGAGTCAAGAACAAACATTTTTTTTAGCAACGTCAGTTTCGTTCGAATTTCGTCATGCATCAGGGCCGAGTTATGTTACTTTAATAAAGAAGGAAGAGGTTCCATTATTCTTTTTTTTTTTTTTTTATTATCTTCTCTGGTCATTAATTTTTCAGTGCATATCATTCTACAATGAATTATTGTGTTCTCTGGGTGGCATCTCCTGTTTTTTTTTTTTTTTTTTTTTTTTAGTTTTTTTTTTTTTTTTTACAATAAGATTTTTTGTCGAAACAAATCCAGTTTAAAATTTTTTTATCCAGTTTAATGAGATAAATAATCCCCTTCACAATTTTCATAAAAGTTCATGTTAAAGGTAACTCCCCCCCCCCCAACCCCCCACCCTTTTTTCTTTTTCAGTGGGAAATTGTTTATCTGCTTCTTTCACAGAATCCACGTCGAACAAATCTGCAATTCTCGGCACAAAAATTCAATTTCCTTATACATAGCATACCCGCCTTTGTCAGTTATCTCTTCAGAAACATTTTTGGTGCACAGTATTTATAGTTTTTCTGAGGATGTTTGGCTATTTTTTCCAAATTAGTCTTCCTCCGCCTCTCTTCTGTAGTTTTATTGCTTCCCTTTCTTTTCTCTTATTTTTTCTCTAGTATTGTCTGTTGCCCGTCTTTTATTCATGTACATTAATCTTCTGTATGCATACAGCTCTCCTGTCGGCAATATTATTGTGGTCCTTCAATAGTCGCCCCCCCCCCCCAACCCCACCTTTATCTATTTATTTATCTATTTTTTAACTTTCTAATCCATTCAGGGAATATCTTCAAATGAAAATCCCAACTCTTGAATAGTGCCTAGTGAAATCTTGCCAACTATTGCCAGACAGGTCAAGAAAAAGGATGACTAATAGTGATTCACATAACCGTGTCAATCTACTTATTCCCGTCCCTTACGACGCTCCTGATTGGCTGTTGATAAGCCAGTCACAGGGCTGGAAATCCTAAGTCTCTCGAGAGAGTTCACATAGGCAGGACGTATGTTCCACCTCTCCTGAGGGATGCGTCATTCAAAAGTATCCCTCAGGAGGGGCGAAACATACATCCTGCCTATGTGAACTTTCTTGAGAGAGACTGAGAGTTTCCAACCCTGTGATTGGCTTATCAACAGCCAATCAGGAGGGAGTGGCTTAGACATCAGTTTCACGGTTGATGTGAATCTACTATAGTTATGATGATCAGATATGCAAATATTGACTTTATCAAGAAGAAACTAATGAAAAGTATCAAATCGGATTTAATGAACGGGAGATGATTTCATTAGTATTCTATAATGGATGACTGCAAGTAATGGGTTGACTGGAATTTAAGTTGATGCGACAGGGTGTAAAAAAGCTTTGTAGGGAAATGGCGGCTTCGAATTACAATATCAAAATGACAAGTGATAAGCTGACAGGAATTTAAGTTGGTGTGACATGGTGTAATATCTTTGTAGGGAAATGGCAGCTTCGAATTGCGATATCAAAATGACAAGTAATAAGTTAACAGAAATGAATTTAAGACAGCTTCGAATTACAATATCAAAATGATAAGCAATAAGTTGACAGGAATTTAAGTTGGTACGATAGGATGAGAAATCTGTATAGGGAGATGACAGCTTCGAATTACAGTATCAGAATGATTTTTAAAAAGAGAATAAAGCGAGCCAAAAATCCGTAGTTTCCAAAGGAATATAAATGGAGTGTTGAAGCGAAAACCCATTCGTTACGACGAGGTGGATTGCTTAGGGAAATGCAAAAATGCAAAGCGAAAAATACAGTGAGGGTTCGGTTGCTAGATATAAAGGGAAGTCACTCCGAGAAAAAAATGAAATAAAACTCATATGGAGCAATTTCTAGTATTGATGACAAACTAAAATTCAACAAATCTTATTAGCATTAAAAAAAAAAAAAAACAAAAAAACGATTACAAGCCAGTATTTGCTGTCCCTAACTCAGTGAAGGTTACTGTTTTTTTTTCTCTCTCTTTATGATATTCTGCTGAAGAAATAATCTGAATATGTAGCCACGGCCTTTGAGCACGCACGGAACTGTGCCTATATGCTGTGACGCAGGTATAGTGGACGAGAGACTCTCTCTCGATGCAAAAGTGTCACTGTTAATTCAGGTAGTTTATTTTTCCTACTCTGAGGATGATGTATTCCCAGATATTCTTGTTCTTTATAGACGTAACTACGAAGATGTATTGCTGGGCAATGAAACGTAAGCACGGAATGGACATTTTTAGTTACCCCATCGCTTTTATAGCGGCATTTAGAGCCAACGAGAACGCAGTGGGCCTTTATTTTTTCGTTGTTTGTTCAGGCATGTTCTGCTTTGAACGTTGGTCTGCAGGAGGTGTGGGGTGGGGGGTGGGAAAGAAAAATGCTTACGGCCAGTAAACGTAACGTGTATTTTTCCACCAGCTGAATGTGCGCGCGCTAAATATGACCATCGTCGTGATAGACGCTTAGGGATATATATGTGGAGGGTGGGGGGATAAGTCTTGCTAATATGATAGCCTTTGCTGCGTTCCAAATCTGCTCTTATTTCTGTCATCATACAGACACCATTTCCTGTTTCAATATTGTTTGTTTGTTTGTTTGTCTGTTTGGTCTTATTACGTTGCGTGGATCCATTGGTTATTCAGCAACGGCACCAACGGCTTTACGTGACTTCCGAACCATGCCGAGAGTCGTGAACTTCTGTCACCAGAAATACACATCTCTAGCCACTGAATGCAATGCCCGAGAATCGAACTCGCTGCCACCGTGGTGGCAGGCCAAGACCACACCGACGACGCCTACCCAGAATCAATCCAATGAAATAGAAAACAAGTAGAAAATGCGCCGAACTTTCTGTACAGCGTATAATAAAGGACTAATGAAAGTAGATCTATCTTTCGGTGGTCTCGGTACACAACTGTATGAACCGGGTCCCATGAAATATCAACCACAGAGAGAGAGAGAGAGAGAGAGAGAGAGAGAGAGAGAGAGAGAGAGAGATAAGTTTCCTATCAATTTCTTTGTTCTTAGTAGACTTACGGTACCCAAGCAATTCTTATTTGAAGCGTTCATTCACACTTAACTTTTACTTTGACTTCAGAATCCCTTCCTGTATTATATTCTTGACTTTAATATTATTAAAATTTTAAGCCTACACCATGATACCTGACTAGTGAACAGGCGAATACTTCTTTTAGAAAGATTATTTCCTTTACACGCACGCAACACACACACACGCACACACACACACACACACACACACACGACACATATCTATATATATATATATATATATATATATATATATATATATATATGTGTGTGTATATATATATATATATATATATATATTTATATCTATATCATATATATATATATATAATATATATATATATATATATATATATATTATATATATATATGCGCACGCAAGAGTAAACGAGGGTGGAAATTAAAAAAAATCATGAAGTGCCCTACTGAGAAGGAAAATTTTTTTTCTGCTTGGATAATTACTGTGTCTTGAAATGTTGTAGTGCAGTAATATATATATATATATATATATATATATATATATATATATATATATATATATATATATATATATATATATATATATATATATATATATATATATGGTATATATATATATATATATATATATACACATATATGTATATGTATATACACATATATATATGTATATATATATAATATATATATATATATATATATATATATATATATATATATATATATATAAAACACACATATACATCCCAGCAATTAGTATGTATTTTCATAAATTCTCTTGCATCGCCTTATCCGCGAGCCTCTGGCGTTTCTCTCATAAACTATTCTTTTTTTTTATGAGAGAGAGAGAGAGAGAGAGAGAGAGAGAGAGAGAGAGAGAGAGAGAGAGAGAGAGAGATTTGTTGGTAATTTGCGGCTTCGCCACAACATGAAATTTGACTGTAATTATTCTGCACACCGACCGCGGTCATTAATCATAAGAGCCCGACATTCATTGCTGATTCCTTCCTTGTAA
>NC_087205.1:9286177-9288677 GCF_015104395.2 Macrobrachium nipponense | reverse complement strand
TATATGTGTGTGTGTGTGTGTGTGTGTGTGTGTGTGTGTGTTTGTGTGTGTGTGTATGTGTGTATTAATCGATTTCACGTGAAAATTGCCTCCTACCACAGGGAAAATTCTGTCTTGTTCGGCGGTAGGTACATAGTCGGTCAGATTAATATATTCTTCTCTCTCCTGCGGGAGCCGTAGTTTTCTTCCGCTAAGGGCGACCAGCTTCAGCTTCTTCGTTATCGTCCTCATTCTCTTTTCGGCATCCTTCTCTTCCAGGCGGTCTAGAAATTCCATGATGGTTGTGGGGTGAGCCCGTTCATAAGTGGAATCATCTTCTCTTTGGCCGTTCGATAGAAAGGAACTTCTCCCCCCCGGTCTCTGCGAAAAAAGTTAAATTAATAATTTACTACAAAAGCAAGAAGACCAGTGGCCTGATTATGAAAAACATTCCAGCCCCCGTGGTACAGGACCCTCTCAAGAAAACTAACGTTTTCTACCAATACAAATGCCCTGTCCGGGAATGCCCCGGCGCTTACATTGGTATGACAACTATGCGATTTTCGAAGAGGATATCCTGCTACGCTCAGGAAGTTGCCATCAATAATCATGCTAAAAACGCCCACAATACCAGGATAACTCGAAAGGACATTATCCCTCATATCGGAATTATCGATAAGGCGGCAGACCACCTTCGCCTCCGCCTCTTGGAGGCCCTACACATCAGGAAGGAGAGACCCAGCCTCAACACCATTCAAGAGACTTCACTCCTCCCGGCGGTGGGGCGTAGGGAGCCCCCCGCTAGCACCCCAGAGCCGATCGAGCGGACCAATCAGGTGCCCCTATCTACCGGCAATGACCTTCAAATACTACACTCCCAGTCTCTAGCGTCGGCACGCGAAGAACAGCGCGAGCATCCACCTCTGGAAGACGGCTTGACTCAGGGACTTAATCCCCTGTTCAGCCAATGAAAACTCGGCTCTCACCAGACAGAGCATCCGGGACACAATAAATACCGCCGAACGACCCCATTCCAATCAGTTCAAGCTCACCCTTCATTGAAAATGAACCGATGATATGGTTGGAATGCCGTTACGCCCTTAGACAACGTCCAGACTAAGATTTGTAAACTCTACGGCGACCAAACGCCACATTTGGTTATCTTATCACTAAATTAGTATTTTTATAAGACATTTCCTTAACCAGAGTATGAACATCGGCCAGCTATTAGCGATTATCATCCCTGATGAGAAGAGAATGGTAAGAAGAATTGAAAAGACATATAAAATCAATTCCACTGATGCTGCCATCCTCTTTAACAAAATAATAATAATGATAATAATAATAATAATATTAATAATAATAATAATAATGAAAATAGAAATAAGAAGGATATGGGATATGCCAGTGGAAATCGTACCCCTAATCATAGGAGCACTAGGCACGATCCCAAGATCCCTGAAAAGGAATCTAGAAAAACTAGAGGCTGAAGTAGCTCCAGGACTCATGCAGAAGAGTGTGATCCTAGAAACGGCACACATAGTAAGAAGAGTGATGGACTCCTAAGGAGGCAGGATGCAACCCGGAACCCCACGCTATAAATACCACCCAGTCGAATTGGAGGACTGTGATAGAGCAAAAAAAAAAAAATAATAATGATAATAACAAAGAAATCACCATTGTTTCAAAAGCCAAGCATCCACACAACTGAATATCAAAATAAAGGGAAACATAAAACCAGTGAATATCGAATTTGGAGAAAAAGATCTTCTGTTCCCACGACAATAGCTCCACGCAAAATTATCATTTCCAAAGCCTGTAAGTGCGGCCGGAATTCCAAGTAAAGAGGGGGGAGAAGAAATTGTGGGTGTGGGTAGGGGTGGTTAATGTGGGAGGGGAGGCAGATTTTTGTTTATTCGACCAAGTGAAGCAATAGCTGTCGGGCTTCGAAATAAATGAGACACTAACAAAATAGCTCCCCTAAGTCTTCCACTTTTCCTCGAACACATTTCAAAAGATCTCTTTGTCGTTTCTTTGTTTTTTTTACTCGTAGGGGGTGTGATGTAGTACCCTTTTGTACACACACACACATATATATATATATATATATATATATATATATATATATATATATATATATATATATATATATATATATATATATATATATATATATATACGTATATATATATTTATATATACATATATATATATATATATATATCTATATATATACATATATATATATATATATATATATATATATATATATATATATATATATATATATATATATATATATATACTATCCAATAAAATACCCCTTCCTAGGGAAATATATTCATATTCCGCCTGGTAACACATCTTGCACGCACCAGGTTGCTCTTCCTAACTTATTTAGCCAAACTTTCCCATCACTCATCTCATCTGATATTCAGTAACAAAGTTATCGTCCGCGGAAGGAGTGCCACTGCTTCCAGATATTTGCTGTTTTATTAAAATCTGCTTTGCTTTGAATTAA
>NC_087205.1:9274548-9285677 GCF_015104395.2 Macrobrachium nipponense | reverse complement strand
TTAAAACTGCAATCATCAACCTTTTTCTCAACCATGACACTAAATAAATATGTATATTATCCAGCTAACTTGGTGTTTGTAAGTACTTCATAAAAGTACATTTGTTTCCTTTTCGAAAACCATTTCCATTTTGATTTGTACCATAACAATCGTTGAAAGTCACATTATGTCAAATAAGATATTTCAATAGCGTTGGTCAAGTTCAAACAACATTTCGAAACAGCTCACTCATTTCCTCAAATACACTTTCACTTTCTCTCTATGTCGGGCACATCATGTATATTATATATTATATATATATATATATATATAATATAGTATATATATATATTATATATATATATATATATATATGTTTATAGTTTTCAGTTCGTTTCATGTACATCATTTCATACAAATTAATTGTCGCCTTCCTCACTTCCCAAGCGTGGAAGTTTTTTTTTTGTTTTTTTTTTTTTTTTCTATTTGTTTTTGTCAACGTTGTAACATTGACCTTGGAACTAAATTAGTTTCCCTTTAACGATAAATTTCATGATATTGAATACTCAAACCCAACGACTGGTCTTGCTAACTTTAATAGTGATCTTGTTGCGAAAACCTATTATCGAATTACCATATGTCTTCAAATCAGAATCAGGAGTTATTACTGTAATACGTAACATACCTACATATAAACATATGCATATTAACAATATTGTTTTATATGGAATCATGTTAAAACACTAAGTAGAAACTTGAAATGCGTTATGAACAGAATTCCGTTTTCACTTATATCTGGATAAAAAAAATAAAAGTTTCTCCATAGAGCTTACTTTTAGTATATACATGATTTTCTTATGGAGGTATTATATGCATGTATGTGCATTTCTCTAAGTATGATATTATTCATTGATACTCCATGGACATTTTATTAGATAAAAAAAAACTAACTGATAATAATGTGTCTATCTAAGTTGATTTTCGGTTGGGGAGAAATAATGGATTCTACATCGACTGGACGCTATGATTGGCAGTGCCGGAAAGTCGCGAAATTTCTCCAAGGAGCTCCACCAATGAACTCAGGCTATAGCGGATCGGGACGTAGGGAGTCAAAATTTGAGTGAGGCGCTTGGCCAGGGCGTAGGCGGAGGAGGGAAGGCTGGATAATAATCGGGCGGAGAGGGTTGACTTATTTATGGTTTTTCACGTTAAGGTAGAGGTAACCAAGGGTGAAGACCCTTTGGATGGGGGGAGGTGGACTGCAGATATTGGCCGTCTCATGGTACTGATGGCCCTGCTGGCGCCCCCTTTTGATGTCTTCAGTAGGGTTCGGTGTGAGACGATCAAACTTTGAGGAGTCGGACAGGATGGCATCGAGCTTCTCTTGCACTGCCAGTACAGAAGAAGACGGACTCACCCTCCTGCTTCAGTCCATCCCCTACCTCCGCATAAGAGGATGTCTGAAGTTCCAGAAGAAACGTCGCTGCCCTTGCTAAGGAAATGGCCAGAATCCAGACTTCGAATAAAACATAACCCGTGTAAAACTCTACGGGTTTTCCAACGAATGTTTAACTACAGTTTCTGGCATCTTTGAATAAAATTAAAATTGACTATCATAATTACCTATTTTAGACATGCCAACCTTCAGTGAGTTGCTCACCAGTTTAAGCAGCAATGAGAAAACCATAATTAGATAAATAGACATATATAAAATTAATGCAGCCGAGGTAACAATAATTTTTAATAAACCATGTTTATAAGATGGCTTACACTCAGAATAATACAAAATAATAAAATAATAATAAAAAAAAAATATAGAAATGGAAAAATTAAAAAGAAAATAATTAAAATAACGATAATAAAAAAAATAAAGTTTAAAGTTATTATAATCAACAAAAAGAAATAATTAAAAAACAATATAAAACAATAATAATAATAAAATTTCAAAAAAAAAATGAAATAAAAGAACAACAGAGTAAAATTATTATTGATAAATAAAAATTATAAAAAATTAAAATATAAAACAAGAAAACAATTAGTAAATTATAATAATAACATTGCAAAATACATTTAACAATATAAAAATAAACATAGAAATAATAATACAAACAAAGGTAAGAAAATGATAGTAATAATTTTATGAATAGAATAAAATATTATAAATGATAAAAATATTAAATATTGAAATAATCAAAGTAATAATTAAATGATAGTAAAAATAAAAAAAAGATAAAAATAATAAAATAACAATGATAAAGAATAACAACGATAAATTAAATATAAAATAGTATAACACAATGAAAAAAATAAACAGAAAACTATAAAAAAATATATGGTCATAGTGAATAAAATAATAATAAAGTTCAAAATAATATAAGAATATATATAATAATAAAAATAAAAGAGTAAAGAACAAGTAATAATTGCGAAATAACAATAACAATTATAAAAATAAAATAGAAATAATTATGATGAAATAATAAAACAATAAACAAATAGAAATATGAATAAAATTAATAAGATAATACTATGAATTTAAAATAATAATAATAATAACAATAATAATAATAATAATAATAATAATAATAATAATAATAATAATAATAATAATAATAATAATAATGTGGCGCCGTGGTAGAGTGGGGTATGTCGTCAATGGACTGGTTAAGCAACATTGGGGCTGGTCAGTCGTTGGATAGGTAACCGCTCTCTTCGGAGTTGATTCCTTGGGAAAGGATTTTTACTATAATTTCCTCAGTCTACTCAGCTGCAAATGAGTACCTATCCCTAATGGGGTAGGGTGTCCAGCTATGGGTTAAATAGCAAAACTCAGCAATGATAAGAAATGAAGGAATAAACGACAACGACGTAAATGGAACCTCTGGCAACAGAGGAGCTTGGTTCGGCAGCCAGGGATTCAACCCAATTGAAGGGAAGACCGGTCAGGTACTTGGAGGTCGTCATCCAGCAACTGACAACCACAACGACAGTAATAAAAGCCTGAGATTGGAGCTATAGAAGCAAACGAAAGAAGAAATGGACAAGAGAAGAAAATAAGGAAATATGGAGATGCTACATCAGAAGCAACCAGACGGAGAGAGGATATAGAAGAAGGTTGGTCAACATCTGGAATGAGAGGAATCACACCCCCCACAGAGCAGAGGCTGGCACACCAAGTAAGGAACATAAAGAAAAAGAACTGGCTCTCCCCAACAGAAAAGAGAAGAACTGGAAAGAGAATGTCACACGACAACGAATTACACGAAGACGAACTGAGAGACGATGCCACAGAGACGACAGAGATGAAGAGTATCAAACGACGACACACGAAGAAACACCGACGAAGTAACAGAGAGGACGGATTGGGTAGAAAAGATTAGACAATGGATGGAGCCAGATACAGAGAGAACAAAGATCCCCTCCATGAAAGCCTACAACACCAAGAAATTAAGGGAGAAAACAAGTGAGGTCAATGAAATAATGGGCATAATACACACCACCAGTATCACAGAAACAAATAACTTGGCATATGCAGGAGCAAGATTAGTAGCAGAACTGATGAGGATTCGAACACCAAAACCAACAGCACAACAACCCACAGAAACCAAAACAGCAACCTCCTTGGAAAAGGCGCCTGGAAAAGCAAATCATGATGATGAGATCTGACTTGAGTAAACTGAAAGAGATGGCAAAAAAAAAGTCTAAGAAGCAAGAAAACAAGGAGGAACTCAACAAGAACAACAAAGTACAAGAGAGGGGACTAAACAACACAATAGAAGATGTAAACAGAGGCTTAAGGCCAAAGCACAAAGATCCAACGGGGACATGAACAGGAATAAGGGATACCAACAGAACAACTATTCGGAACCAACCAGAAAAGACTATACAACCAACTAAGAGGGGAAGACAACCACCAAGAAATTCCTGAAGCCAACCAAGTAAGAAACTCTGGGAAAACATATGGAGCAATCCGGTATCACACAACAAATATACAACATGGCTCCAGGAAGTCAAGGAAGAAGAAACAGGAGAATAAACAAAGATTCCAGAGATCATGACAGACACAGTCAAACACCAACTAAAGAAAATGCCAAACTGGAAAGCCCCAGGTCCCAATGAAGCCCAGCAGGGATACTGGCTCAAAAACGTCAAGGCCTTACACCCACGATAGCAGAATAACTCCAGCATTGTATCTCAAATCCCCATGCAATGGATGACAACGAAAAGACAAGAGTAAGGGAATTATAGCCAGTAACTACGCCCTATAACCTGCCTGCCAATAATGTGGAAGTTTACTAACAGGTATCATTAGTGAAAGGCATTACAACTACCTAGAGAGACAAACACAATCCCCCCCCCCCCAACAGAAAGGCTGCAGAAGGAAGTGTAGGGGCATTTAAGACCAACTTCTGATAGACAAAATGGTAATGAGAAACAGTAGGAGAAGGAAAACCAACCTAAGCATGGCATGGATAGACTATAAGAAAGCCTTCGACATGATATCACACACATGGCTAATAGAATGCCTGAAAATATATGGGGCAGGAAAACACCATCAGCTTCCTCAAAAATACAATGAGCAACTGGAATACAATACTTACAAGATCTGGAATAAGACTAGCAGAGGTTAATATCAGGAGAAGGATCTTCCAGGGGGACTCACTGTCCCCACTACTCTTCATAGTAGCCATGATTCCCATGACAAAAGTACTACAGAAGATGGATGTTGGGTACCAACTCAAGAAAAAGAGGCAACAGAATCAACCATCTGTTGTTCATGGACGACATCAAGCTGTATGGTAAAAGCATTAAGGAAAGAGATACCCTAATCCGACTGTAAGGATTGTATCTGGGACATCAGGATGGAGTTTGGAATAGAAAAATGCGCCTTAGTCAACATACAAAAAGGCAAAGTAACGAGAACTGAAGGGATAAAGCTACCAGATTGGAGCAACATCAAACACATAGATGAGACAGGATACAAATACCTGGGAATAATGGAAGAGGGGATATAAAACACCAAGAGATGAAGGACACGATCAGGAAAAAGTATAGGCAGAGACTCAAGGCTATACTCAAGTCAAAACTCAATGGCGGAAAATATGATAAAAGCCATAAACACATGGCAGTGCCAGTTATCAGATACGGGACAGGAACAGTGGAAAACAAACGAAGGCAAAACTCTGCAGCATATATCAGAAAACCAGGAAACATATGACAATACACAATGCACTACACCCAAGAGCAACTACGGACACGAAAGGAAGGAGGGAGAGGACTACCAAGTATAGAAGGACTGCGTCAACATCGAGAACAAAGCACTGGGGCAATATCTGAAAACCAGTGAAGACGAGTGCTAAAGAGTGAATGGGAAGAAGGACTAATAAAAGTAGACAAAGACCAAGAAATATACAGAGACAGGAGAATGACAAACAGAACAGAGGAACTGGCAACAACAAGCCAAGCAACGGACAATACATGAGACAGACAAAAGAACTAGCCAGCGATAACACATGGCATGGCTACAGAGGGGAGAGCTAAAGAAGGAAACTGAAGAAATGATAACAGCGGCACAAGATCAGGCCCTAAGAACCAGATATGTTCAAAGAACGATAGACGGAAATAACATCTCTCCCACATGTAGGAAGTGCAATACGAAAAATGAAACCATAAACCACATAGCAAGCGAATGTCAGGCACTTGTACAGAACCAGTAACAAAAACAGGCATGATTCAGTGACAAAAGTCCTCCACTGGAGCCTGTGTAAGAAACATCAGCTACCTTGCAGTAATAAGTGGTACGAGCACTAACCTAAGGGAGTGATAGAAAACGATCAGGCAAAGGTCCTCTGGGATTATGGTATCAGAACAAGATAGGGTGATACATGCAAATAGGCCAGACGTGACGTTGATTGACAAAGTCAAGAAGAGAGTATCACTCATTGATGTCGCAATACCATGGGACACCAGGGTTGAAGAGAAAGAGAGGGAAAAATGGATAGGTATTAAGATCTGAAAATAGAAATAAGAAGGATATGGGATATACCAGTGGAAATTGTACCCATAATCATAGGAGCACTAGGCACGATCCCAAGATCCCTGAAAAGGAATCTAGAAAAACTAGAGGCTGAATTAGCTCCAGGACTCATGCAGAAGAGTGTGATCCTAGAAACGGCGCACATAGTAAGAAGAGTGATGGACTCCTAAGGAGGCTGGATGAAACCCGGAACCCCACACTATAAATACCACCCAGTCGAATTGGAAGACTGTGATAGAGCCAAAATAATAATAATAATAATAATAATAATAATAATTAATAATAATAATAATAATAATAATAATAATAATATAGCGTAAGGTAGGGGACCCTCTCTCAAAGTTGGGGACCCTCTCTCAAAAACATATTTTGTTAAAGAGGATTGCAGTATCAGTGGAACTGATTTATATATGGTCTTTTCAATTCTTCTTATTATTCTTTTCTCATCAGGGCTGATATTTGCTAATAGCTGGCCGATGTTTATTCTCTGGTTAAGGAAATGTTCTTATAAAAATACTAATTTATTGATAATACAACTAAAAAGGACGTATGTCGCCGTAGACATACGCCATTTTCAGTTGTCTTATCAATAAATAGTATTTTTTGTAGGACATTTGCTTAACCAGAGTATGAACATCGGCCAGCTATTAGCAAATATCAGCCCTGATGAGAAAAGAATAATAAGAAGAATTGAAAAGACCATATACAAAATCAATTCCACTGATGCTGCCATCCTCTTCAACAAAACAATAATAATAATAATAATAATAATAATAATAATAATAATAATAATAATAATAATAATAATAATAATAATAATTACAGAAAAATGTGCCTTAGTCCAACATACAAAAGGGCAAAGTAACAAGGACGCAAGGTATAAAGCTACCAGAAGGGAGCAACTTCAAACACATAGATGAGACGGGATACAAATACCTGGAATAATGAATGGACGCTATATAAGACACCAAGTGATGAAGGACATGAGCAGGAAAGAATATATGCAGAGACTCAAGGTGATACTAAAGTCGAAATTCAACGCCGGAAATATAATAAAAGACATAAACAACATGGGCAGTGCCAGTAATCAGATACAGAGCAGGAATTGGGGAATACATGCAAATAGACCATATATGACGTTGATTGACAAAATCAAGAAGAAAATTCACTCACTGATGTCGCAATACCATGGGACACCAGAGTTTAAAGAAAGAAGAAAGGAAAAAAATGGATAAGTATCGAGACCTGAAAATAGAAATAAGAAGATATGGGATATGCCAGTGGAAATTGTACCTATAATCATAGGAACACTAGGCACGATCCCAAGAGCCCTGAAGAGTGTGATTACAGAAACGGCGCAACATAGTATGAAAGTGATGGACTTCTAAGGAGGAAGGATGAAACCCGAACCCAACACTATTAATACCACCCAGTCGAATTAGAGGACTGTGATAGCGCAATAAAAAAAAAAAAAAAATAAAATAAAATAAATAAAAAATAATAATAATAATAATAATGATAAAGGCGGTACAACCATATTAACAATACAACACCATCCGTCTCCAACAGAAAGGCTGTAGAAAGGAAGTGTAAGGGCACAAAAGGCCAACAAAATGGTAATGAAAATTAGTAAGAGAAGGAAAACCAACTTAAGCTTGGTCTGTATTGACTACAAGAAAGCCTACGACATGATAACACACACACATTGCTAATTAAATCCTTGAAATTATATGGGGCAGATGAAAACAATGCAAAACTGGAATACAGCACATATGAAGACGGTCTTACCCTCCTGCGTTCAGTCCGACAACTACTTTCGCATAAAAGTCCCTTACCAAGAGTAATCAGAATCTAGACTTCGAATTTAACTTTACCCTCTACCAGTTTATAGCATGTGAATGAAATTGATATTTACTCTTATAATTACCCTATTGTAAACATGCGAAACCTGGTGTGTTGCTCACTAGCTTTAGCAATAATGAGAAAACCATAATTAGGAAAATACCTCCTGCATAAAATTGATGCAGCTAAGACAAGAATCCTTTTTAATCTAACATGTTTAAAAAGATGGTTGACATCCAGAATAAAGACAAAAATATTAAATAATAATAATTAAAATTATATAAGCAAATAGAATAAAATAAACATAATAAAAATAAAAATAACTTTAATCTACTACTAAAAATTATAGATATACATTTAAAAAAATAATAATGAAAATAATAATAATGAACATAAAACATAAACTATATTAATACCAAAAGTAAAAAAAATAATATTACTACCCCAATGAAAATATAGACAATGAAAATAAATATAAGAGAATAATAACAATAAGAAAAAAAATAAAAAATAATATAATACACATGAAAATATTTAAAAAAAATTAAAAAATAATAATAAGGAAAATATATTATATTAATAATAATAATAAAAAATTATAATTAAAATTAACATGATAATGATAGTAACATAAAATCAAAATTAAAATATGAAAAAATGATTATAAGAAAAAAATTAAGATGATAATACTTCAAATGGAAGTTATAATAATATAATAATAATAATAATAATAATAATAATATAATAATAATAATAATAATAATAATAATATAATAATAATAATAATATAATAATAATAATAATAATAAAACAATGAAAATAAAGATAAATATCGTAAAAATATAATATGTAATAATTTTAAAAAATAAAAAAAATAATAAGAAAATGATAACAGTACTAAACTAATAGAACACGAATAAAAATTAGAATATATAGAATAAATAATAATAATATAAAAAAATATATATGAAATAAAATAGTAGTAATAATTTTGAAAATAGAAAATTAATTATAAACATAGAAGGGAAAATAACATGATAAAAATAATAATAATGATAAAATAGGAAAATAATACAATGGAAATAAAAAAAATAATAGAAATATAAGTACCCAAAATAAGTAAAATAATAATAATAATAATAATAATAATAATAATAATAATAATAATAATAATAATAATAATAATAATAATAATAATAATAATAATAAATAATAATAATAATAATAATAATAGGAAGTTACTAACAGGTATCATCAGTGAAAGGCGGTACCTGAAGGATAAAAACACACCATTCCCCGCCAACAGATAGGCTGCCAGAAGGAAGTAGGGGCACAAAAGACCATCAAAATAGCACTGAAGAACAGTAGAGAAGGAAAACTAACCTAAGCATGGCATGGATAGACTATAAGAAAGCCTTCGACATGATAACACACACATGGCTAATAGACTCCTTCAAATTATATGTCGCAGAGGAAAACACCATCAGCTTCCTCAAAAATACAACAGGAATACAGTATTTACAAGCTCTGGGATAAGACCAGGGGAAGTTTAATATCAGGAGAGGGATCTTTCAAAGTGTCGCACTGTCACCTCTACTCTTCGTAGTAGCCAATGATTCCCATAACAAAAGTACAGCAGAAAATGCATGCTGGGTACCAACTCAAGAAAGAAGGCAAAATAATTAACCATCTGATGTTAACGGACGACATCAAGGTGTATGTGGTTAGAATATATATATATATATATATATATATATATATATATATATATATATATATATATATATATATATATATATATAGATATATATATATATATATATATATATATATATATATATATATATATATATATATATATATATGATATATATATATATATATATATATATACATATATATATATATATATATATATATATATATATATATATATATATATATATATATGTGTGTATATATATATATATATATATATATATATATATATATATATATATATATATATATATATATATATATATATATATGATACATATATATATATTATATGTATATATATATATATATATATATCTATATATATATATATATATATATATATATATATATATATATATATATATAATATTCAGAATCTTTTATCATAGAGTATTATACAGTTCTTGAAGAAATTCAAATGGCACTAAGTAATAAAGTAATAAAATATATAAAATGAATTATCCGTAGATTTTCTCCTTTTAAGTCTTTAATTTGTATGATGAGAATGGCAATTAATATCTTAATATCTTATTGTGTTTACCTTAGGATGTAATATGGTTTATATCTGCAAATGTTTCAGGTAAAAAAATCCATTTGATTCGAAATGGTTACATATCCAACTGACGACAATAGGATTCTATGTCATACTAACGGGCAGTAAATAGTAATTTTTTTTACCCTTTGAATGATCTGGAAATTTTCTACTTAACGAATAGAATTTGTGTATAAATAATAATAGTATCCCTTCCTTATTTTAGAGAAATCAGTACGCGAGTGTGACCTTCTTTCATCACTTCACTCGTGCAAATTTTAAATATGTAGAATTGGCGTTCCATTACATTTTCAGTTTGCAACAAGAGGTTTATCTCGTCAGATTAAATTAACTTCATTTTCATAAGAAATAAAATGAACGGAGGTATCCTGCATCTCTCGGGTATTTGGCAGCTGACACAAGCTATTTTACAATTATTATTGCTCCTTGTCCTTTAGGTAAACCGATCTTCTAGTTCAGTGGTTCTTAACCTGGGGCGTCAGTATTTTTCAGGGAAGACGCGAGCCCTAGGGGAAAAATGCAAATAAAGAAAAAAATATCTAATTACATTCGCCATTCTTTTAACAAGAGAGAGGAACTACTATTCAGAAGTTTATGAAAAAATGCAGAAGTAGCGCCTTGTAACGTTACATTCCTAGAATCTACTTATTCTAGTTAGGCTCGTAGAGCAGAACATGTTTTGTAATTATTGACCTGCCTTCCTACCCATGGAAACACCTCCTCTTTCTATTTTTTTCAATATTTTCCTTTAAATCTGGGAGGGATTTTTTTTCGTAGATGCAAATAGCGGGGAGGGGGGGGAGGGGGGTGGAGGAAGAAAAGTACCAACTCTTCGAGAGTGTGGCAATAAAAAGTTTAAGAGCCCCTGTCTTGGTTCTTCCAAAGCAACGATCTCCGCGCGATACTTACAAGCGACATATTCGCCCGATATAGTTTCCGAAGATCCAAGACGCAACG
>NC_087205.1:9259548-9264548 GCF_015104395.2 Macrobrachium nipponense | reverse complement strand
AGTCCCCCAAAAATGCTATATCGGACACACACACTACACTCAAACGTCGCATGCAGGCCCACAGAAACCAAAGGAGCCATTCATCAGCACTTTGTGGATACCAACAATAAAAAACCGTCCTTATAAGAACTTCTCACAACACCAAAATAATACACAAGGAAGGCAACTGCAATCGTTTTATTTTGACATCAAAGAAGCAGTCAGCATCGCCATGCAACGCCCCAACCTTAACAAAATCCAACGTGATGGCAGACCTGATCCTTGGCCCTCGTGGGTAGGGAGGCAGCCCTTCAACCTGCGTTGGAACAAAACCAAAACCACCACCGCGGACAGGAGCGCACACCTGACATCCAGTGAATTAAACATATATGTACTTAATTAATATTTATTTTATGATAATGTGTTATAAATAACCTTACATTTCAACTTTTTAGATAATTTCTGTTGTTAACATATTTATTTTATTTTCAACTATATGTCTTTTGTAAATACTTAAAACTTAGGTATCTGGCATTGGTTACTACCTTTCCGTCCCTCATGATGTCACAAAACGCATGGTAGGCTAATAAATTTGTATCGAGTACGCTTTATAACGGTCCTACACAAACGTATAGGTTTGACGAAACAGCTGTCGCGTGTAAAAATACTGGTAGTAAATGGAAGACCCCATAATTTTTCCTTGGTCCATTAGTAACCTGAACAATGAAAGTAAAGAAAATACTGAGAAGAAAAATATGAAGCAATTTCAAAAAAGCTTGGTTAACCAGTGAAAAAGCCATTCATTTCAATGAATGTTTGTTATCCGTGCAAAAATTTGTGCCCCTAGAAAAGTACATATAATATATAGTATACACATAATATATATATATTATTAATAGATATTATATATATATATATATAATATAATATATATATTGTATATATATATAGATATCAATTCACAACGGAGGACAGTATTCCTAGCAAAGGAAATTTTCTATTGACCGTTAAAAACAGGTTTTGCATTTTTTTTTATCTGTTATGAATATATAAGGCCTTACAAAAATTACCATAACTTTCATGGCGGCATTTCCTGAAACCTTTCATTTATAATGGTTATTATTATATAATATATAGATATAATCTAATATATCATATATATTTATATATATAGATATAGATATATGATAATATTATGCGAATGCTGAGTCCTGAGTCTTGCGTAAGTTGCACCTAGAAATAGCACCGTGGGAATGGTTATACTACTTCAGGGACCGTGAATTCCACCAATCCGGCACTTTTGGTTGGCATATTCACATCAGTTGAAGAAGACCTCTCGATGTAATCCATTTCATCTGAAGTGAATTTGTTATTAACACGAACTGTACATTTGCCAACTGGAGAGCGCTCTTGTTTTGATTCACATGATTTTTTACGTGTACTTATTCACTGATTTTTTACGTGTATAGAATATATTATATATTATATAGAATATATATTATTATTATATTATAAATATACATATATATATATATATATATTATTAAATAACACTCATCATGGGTCACTGCATTTCATTGACAAAAAGCGGAGACACACAAGATGTCTGAATACGGAATTTCATTCAATTCAACTTTGTCAGTTTCTTAAAAAGAGCTGCTTTTTTACTCTGTTTGGCCTAACTTTTGCGTTGGTCAGCACTAAATCTAGAAAAATATAAACGTCGAGTCGTAGTTTTTGTAGGTACAATAAATCTACCTATCGCATCCCGATCCAATGTCATAGTTTCATTAGTACTGGTAATCATCTTAGGCACGAAGATCTTGGTAATTGAGTTTGTTATTTCCACCATAGGAAAATTAAAAATGGTATATTCCGCCCAGGAAATGCCCAACCAGGTTCTTCCTCCATGGACCCCTCTTCTCGGAAGCGTTTTACTTAATGTCCATTGGTGAGGACGAAATCTTTGGGTTGGGCCATTTTCTGAGATAATAACATTTTTCATTTTCCTATGTGGAAATGCAACCGAATAATTTCTCATTTCGAGAAATATATACTGTTTTGCTGATCTTAAGCTATTTTGTATAAACCACTAATCTAGTACTTATTTTATTAGATGGTGGGGTCATCTTAACGGTTCCATCTTTTTCTTTTGATTCTGGTAATTGTCATATACACACACAACACACACACCACACAACACACCACACACACACAGCAAGCACACACACACGACACACCACTATAATATATATATATATATAGATATATATATATATAATTATATATAATATCTATAATATATATATATTATACATAATATATATATATATAATTATTAACAGTATATATATTATATATTATATATTATATATAATATATTATATATATATAGTATATATATATAATTAAAAATATTTTTATTATTATATTATATATATATATATATTATATAACTATTATATATATATATATTATATATTAGAATATATATTTTATTTTATTTAGAAAATCATAGGGGTAGCAGACCCAACCATCATCCAGGTTCAATAGGTAATATTCTCATATATACCGCTCCAAAATTATGTATTTGAACTAAGTTCCCTTTCCTTCACGATAAAAGCTTTAAAAAGAAATTCATGAATTTGATTCATTATGAATTGCCAGCAGTTAATTTGAAGTTGATCCTACGAAATCCTCTAAGTATACGTTCTTTTTTTCAGAGTGAAGGACAGACTGAGCCCTTCCTTGACATCCAACATTGTTTATAAATATACCTGTCCCAGTTGTAGTCTGGGAACTTACGTTGGAAGTACGAGGAGGCTTCTTAGGGTCCGTTTCTGCTCCCATCAAGGTGTCAGCTTTAGGACAGGATGCAGATTGTCCAATCCCGAATTATCTAATATTCGGAATCACTCACAGATTTGTGGTGCCCGCTTGGACATCAATGATTTTAAGATTATTAGATCAGCAAGTAGAGACGACGAGTTGATGGTGCTGGAGTCCCATCTTATTAGGACCAATGTAACAACACTAAACACCCAATCGTCGTCCACACAACTGTTTTTAGCATAACTACCTGTTCCACCCAACTGTTTTTAGCATAACTGCCTGTTCCACGCAACTGTTTTTAGCATAACTGCCTGTTTGTTTACTCTCCACGTTCTGTTTAGACATCTTCTTATGTAAATTTTCTCTCAGCATTTTTAGTCACTTTTTATCTCTTACCTTGGTAGGTGTTCTTTTCGGAGTTCCCCCCACGTTTTAATTTGTAATTTGTAAAATGTCAAATATCTTTGTTGAGCATTTTTTAGATTTTTTATTTGAGGCGGGGCGAGTGATATTTTAGTATTCATAATATATAATTTCCAGCCTTGAGGATGCATCATGTGATGTGAAACGTTGGTGTAATAAACGATACTTGTGAAAGACATGTCTTTTACCTCTTCAACCTGGATATATATATATATATATAATATATATATATATATATATATTATATATATATATATATAATAAATAAGGGATTTCTTTGACTCAAAATTCTCCATTTATCACAATGGTTGCACAAGTGGCTGAAGCGTAGGGTAGGTAAAGTATTAAAAAATAAATAACCTGGATTTTGTTATTAAGGAAAAAAATCAGCGTAGACTAGGACGTTCATACTCGCAGTAAACATTTGGAAAAGGAGAGGTTGATGAACAGAAAGCTATAAACAGACGTCTCTTAGCGACAAGCAAACAAAACCAATATAATAGGAGAATTGCGTCCTTCCCATCCAAGGATTGAACTTTGAAGTATTTTCATAATTGCTTTCCGTTCTTCAATGACGCAACCATTTTTTTGTGGGTGGGGGAGGGGACAACGAAGTGGCAATTTATATGCAAAGGGAATGTATACCACTTTCGTTATTTGAAATTAAATTAGGACACTGGGGAAAAAATTAAAGACTTCATTCATTGTGGACAAAGGCTGAATTGGTCAAGCAACATGTCTCAAAATAGCCACTAAGAGTAAAGTATACAAGGATATCCTACTTTTCAAGAAAATATTATAGAGGATACTTGTATCTTTGTGTTGAATAGAAAAATAAGCTATTATTCCATAGCCATTTAAGTCTTTATAGTCAGAGCTACAGGGTAAGAAATAACATAATTACAACAGCGTAAGTAATACTCTAGAAAGATAATGGTATTTTCGTCCAAGTATTTATATATAGGCATAGTAAAAAAAATGATTGAGACAATATGCTTTATAATGGACCATTTCGAAAACAAACTTTAAAAAAAATATCTAGTTACAGTTCATATTTTATACGAAGAACAGTAGTTTATCTCTTGGAAGGATTATGGAATATATATATATATATATATATATATATATATATATATATATATATATATATATATATATATATATATATATATATATATATATATATATATATATATATATATATATATATATAGCATATATACCTCATTATTTCTCACTATTAAATTTCTTGAATCTAGCCATCTATTTACTTGCGGTACACGGTACTCGAATCTGACTTGGGTAATTGCATCTTAACTGTTTCTTCTAAAACAGTAACGCTCATATTATATATATATATATATATATATATATATATATATATATATATATGTATGTATATATATATAGTATATATATATATATGTGTGTGTGTGTGCGTGTGTATATATATATATATATAGATATATATATATATATATATATATATATATATATATATATATATACACACATATATATATACTATATATATATATATATAATATATATTTATTTATATATATATATATATATATATATATATATATATATATTTATATATATATATATATATATATCTATATATATATATATATATATATATTATTTGTATATATATATAATTACGGTAAATGGAAGAGAGACAGTTGGAAAAGATAAATTCCAATGAGGTTGGTATGTAAGGTTATGGCAGAGACCTTTCCATCTGAGTACAGATTATGAAA
>NC_087205.1:9237048-9239548 GCF_015104395.2 Macrobrachium nipponense | reverse complement strand
CTCGGAGCTGGAATCAAACTCTCGACACCCTGTGCGTGATCCAGGAACCAAGATAAATCTTTGGAGTTAGTTTCGTTCTGATTTTACTGGCATTCCTCAAGAAGGTGATTTAGAGGCCTAGTAGTTGAAAGTATATGTTTAAATAAACGAAAACACACACACACACACATACACACACGCACTCATACACACACACACCAGCATCTATGTAGGACTAAAGTTGCCAGGCGTTGTCTGCAACCCGCTGCAGTCGACAGAATCTTATTGAATTGAATTGAATTGAATATGGAATTTAGGCCAAAGGCCAAGCACTGGGACCTACGAGGTCATTCAGCGCTGGGAAGGAAGGGAAAATATGGACAGTAAAAACCTTGAAAGGTGTAAAGGGAGGAAAACCTCAAAGCAGTTGCACTATGAATCTATTGTTAGGAGAGGGGTGGAAAGTAAGATGGAAGAAAGAGAATATGAAAGGAGGTACAGTAAAAAGAACGAAAGGGGTTGCAGTTAGGGGCTGAAGGCACGCTGCGAAGCACCTGAAGTAATGCCAGCAGTGCATCGCATGCGGAGTACTGGAGGCGCTACTACCATACGGGGGCCAGCGTGACTCAGGCTTCATATTCGTTAAATTTCAGATTACTTGTTTTCTAGGGTTTTCCATCATCCTGTCCCACTCGTCTCTGACTTCTCATTTCTAATGCTGTCCTCAAAAAACTCTCCTACAGTGAATCTTTTCTGATTCTATAAACACGCTCAGTAATTGCTTGCTGTATACACTAATGGGGTACACTCATTTACCACAATTTCAACGATCTCTTCACCTACTTGATTTATTTGATATTACCCATTGATTACATATTTGTTACAGCCAAGAGTTGCTGATTAAGTTTAGTCCTCGAGACAAAGTCTATTAAAATGGGGACGTAGTTTTATTCAAAAGAACTAGCTTTTAAGCAATAATTGTTTATTACAATTAATATGACTAGGCTTTGCCGAATGGATCATTTCAACGATCTCTTCACCTATGTTATTTATTTCATATTAACTAATGATTACCTGTTTGTTACAGCCAAGAGTTGTTGAATAAGTAACGTATAGTCCTAGTCCTCGAGCCAATGTCTATTGGACTGGGCACGTAATATTTATTGAAAAGTACCAGTTATGAAGCAGTTATTGTTTATTACAATTATCATAACTTGACTTCTTTGCCGTATGGATCATTTCAATGATCTCTTCACATTACGTGATTTATTTGATTTTACCCAATGATTACCTTTGTGTTACAGCCAAGAGTTGCTGAATAAGTAACGTATAGAACGAGCCAAAGTTTATTGGACTGGGCACGTAGTATTTATTTAAAAGCATCAACTATGAAGCAATTATTGTCCATCACAATTTATATGACATGGCCTTGCCGTATGGACTTAACATTAAAGATACTTCTTAAGCATCTATACTAGCATTGCCATTATATCAATATTCTTTTAGAATTATCCTCTCTCAAGAGACTCTGCTAGCACAAAACCAGCTAAGTCTAACAACCACAAAAACATAACTCTCTCTCTCTCTCTCTCTCTCTCTCTCTCTCTCTCTCTCTCTCTCTCTCTCTCTCGCGGGCAACACTGGTTTATCTAAGACGATTCCGAATGCATAACGTAACTCTCCGACTCTTTCAGCTCGGGTTATATGTATCTGTCTACCCTTCTGGCACCAGCCGCCGTGGGGTTGCATTTTAAACGAACCTACGGGAAAGAAAGTCCAATCTCCAATACTGGCATTCTGGGCTTTTCGAAGGCTTCCAGATCATTACCGGTGGTTACTGTACCGCACAAATGGCATTTTCACTGGCCTGTTGCTCTTTAGATGTTGCCTACTTTTTCTCACAAAAGAGCAATTTAGTAATCAGCATAGCCTGCTCGTTAAGTCCATACAGCAAGGCCATGTCATATAAATTGTGATGGACAATAATTGTTTCATAGTTGATGCTTTTAAATAAATACTACGTGCTCAGTTCAATAAACTTTAGCTCGAGTTCTATACGTTACTTATTCAGCAACTCTTGGCTGTAACACAAAGGTAATCATTGGGTAAAACCAAATAAATCACGTAAAGTGATTTATTTGATTCTTTCAGACTTTAGGAAGTTAATGCATGCTAGTAAGAATAGATATATAGGTTTTAGTACTGTTTGGTAATATATATATATATATATATATATATATATATATATATATATATTATATATATATATATATATATATATATCTATATATATATCTATATATATATATATATATATATATAAATATATATATATATATATATATAATATATATATATATATATAGATATAAATATATTATATATATATAGATATATATATATATATACTATATATATATATATATATATATATATATATATATATATATCTATATATATATATATATATAGATAATATATATATAAATAAAAAAGAGATATATATATATATATATATATA
>NC_087205.1:9224769-9229769 GCF_015104395.2 Macrobrachium nipponense | reverse complement strand
ATATATATATACATATATATATATATATATATATATATATATATATATATATATATATATATAATATATATATATATATATATATATATATATCACCAAACAGTACTAAAACCTATATATCTATTCTTACTAGCATGCATTAACTTCCTAAAGTCTGAAAGAATCAAATAAATCACTTTACGTGATTTATTTGATTTTACCCAATGATTACCTTTGTGTTACAGCCAAGAGTTGCTGAATAAGTAACGTATAGAACTCGAGCTAAAGTTTATTGAACTGGGCACGTAGTATTTATTTAAAAGCATCAACTATGAAACAATTATTGTCCATCACAATTTATATGACATGGCCTTGTCGTATGGACTTAACGAGCAGGCTATGCTGATTACTAAATTGCTCTTTTGTGAGAAAAAGTAGGCAACATCTAAAGAGCAACAGGTCTGTGAAAATGCCATTTGTGCGGTACAGTAACCTGCGGTAATGATCTGGAAGCCTTCGGAAAGCCCAGAATGCCAGTATTGGAGATTGGACTTTCTTTCCCGTAGGTTCGTTTAAAATGCAACCCCACGGCGGCTGGTGCCAGAAGGGTAGACAGATACATATAACCCGAGCTGAAAGAGTCGGAGAGTTACGTTATGCATTCGGAATCGGCTTAGATAAAACAGTGTTGGCCGAGAGAGAGAGAGAGAGAGAGAGAGAGAGAGAGAGAGAGAGAGAGAGATTTGTTTTTGTGGTTGTTAGACTATGCTGGTTTTGTGCTAGCAGTATCTCTTGAGAGAGGATAACTCTAAAAGAATATTGATATAATGACAATGCTAGTATAGATGCTTAAGAAGTATCTTTAATGTCAAAGATACTTATTAAGTATATATATATATATATAATATATATATATATATATATATATATATATATATATATATATATATATATATATATATATATATATATATATATATATATATATATATATATATATATATATATTATATATATATATATATATATATATATATATATATATATATATATATATATATATCTTTCTTTCTTTAAAATAAACATTATTGCTAAAGAGAGAGAATACTGAGTAATTGATATTTGTTCCTGTGATCAAAATACTTACTATTGACAGTAAAGATTCTTCTTAAGCATCTATACTAGCATTGCCATTATATCAATATTCTTTTAGAATTATCCTCTCTCAAGAGACTCTGCTAGCACAAAACCAGCTTAGTCTAACAACCACAAAAACAAAACTTCTCTCTCTCTCTCTCTCTCTCTCTCTCTCTCTCTCTCTCTCTCTCTCTCTCTCGGCCAACACTGTTTTATCTAAGACGATTCCGAATGCATAACGTAACTCTCCGACTCTTTCAGCTCGGGTTATATGTATCTGTCTACCCTTCTGGCACCAGCCGCCGTGGGGTTGCATTTTAAACGAACCTACGGGAAAGAAAGTCCAATCTCCAATTCTGGCATTCTGGGCTTTCCGAAGGCTTCCAGATCATTACCGGAGGTTACTGTACCGAACAAATGGCATTTTCACTGGCTTGTTGCTCTTTAGATGTTGCCTATTTTTTCTCACAAAAGAGCAATTTAGTAATCAGCATAGCCTGCTCGTTAAGTCCATACGGCAAGGCCATGTCATATAAATTGTGATGGACAATAATTGCTTCATAGTTGATGCTTTTAAATAAATACTACGTGCCCAGTCCAATAAACTTTAGCTCGAGTTATATACGTTACTTATTCAGCAACTCTTGGCTGTAACACAAAGGTAAGCATTGGGTAAAATCAAATAAATCACGTAAAGTGAAGAGATAATTGAAATTATCCATACAGCAAAGAAGTCAAGTTATGATAATTGTAATAAACAATAACTGCTTCATAACTGGTACTTTTCAACAAATATTACGTGCCCAGTCCAATAGACATTGGCTCGAGGACTAGGACTATACGTTACTTATTCAAAAACTCTTGGCTGTAACAAACGGGTAATCATGAGGTAATATGAAATAAATAACATAGGTGAAGAGATCGTTGAAATGATCCATTCGGCAAAGCCTAGTCATATTAATGGCAATAAACCATAATTGCTTCAAAGCTAGTTCTTTTGAATAAAACTACGTCCCCATTTTAATAGACTTTGTCTCGAGGACTAAACTTAATCAGCAACTCTTGGCTGTAACAAATAGGTAATCATTGGGTAATATCAAATAAATCACGTAGGTGAAGAGATCGTTGAAATGGTGGTAAATGAGTGTACCCCATTATGTATACAGCAAGCAATTACTGAGCGTGTTTATAGAATCAGAAAAGATTCACTGTAGGAGAGTTTTTTGAGGACAGCATTAGAAATGAGAAAGTCAGAGACGAGTGGGACAGGATGATGGAAAACCCTAGAAAACAAGTAATCTGAAATTTAACGAATATGAAGCCTGAGTCACGCTGGCCCCACTATGGTAGTAGTGCCTCCAGTACACCTCATGCGATGCACTCTTGGCATTACTTCAGGTGCTTCGCAGCGTGCCTTCAGCCCCTAACTGCAACCCCTTTCGTTCTTTTTACTGTACCTCCTTTCATATTCTCTTTCTTCCATCTTACTTTCCACCCTCTCCTAACAATAGATTCATAGTGCAACTGCTTTGAGGTTTTCCTCCCTTTACACCTTTCAAGGTTTTTACTGTCCATATTTCCCTTCCAGCGCTGAATGACCTCGTAGGTCCCAGTGCTTGGCCTTTGGCCTCAATTCCATATTCAATTCAATTCAATTCAATAAGATTCTGTCGACTGCAGCGGGTTGCAGACAACGCCTGGCAACTTTAGTCCTACATAGATGCTGGTGTGTGTGTATGAGTGCGTGTGTGTATGTGTGTGTTTTTCGTTTGTTTAAACATTATACTTTCAACTACTAGGCCTCTAATCACCTTCTTGAGGAATGCCAGTAAAATCAGAATGAAACTAACTCCAAAGGATTGTCTTGCTTCCTGGATCACGCACAGGGTGTCGAGATGTTTGATTCCAGCTCCGAGAATTAATGTAACATCTTGTTTCAATTAAAGGGAGAGAAATTGTTCCTCTGTCCTTAGAGTCGAATTGATATTGCATTAACAGAACACGGTCGCCTTTATTAAACTAGAGGAAATGATTTACGATGTATATGGGAGTCCAGCTGTTGGTGCACAGGATTAGATTACAGAATCTCAGAGAGAGAGAGAGAGAGAGAGAGAGAGAGAGAGAGAGAGATTAGGATGAATAACGATAGGAAGCTTTTTATAATTTATGTAAATAACTATTTCATCATTCTCTTACTCCACTTCACTTTATTTTCATGAAAAATGATGATTGAGGAATAAGTGAAATTGCATTTTTAATCTTTCCTTGGATAAATTTGTGTAGGAGCAAGACAAATTACTATATGACAGAACGATTATTTACAATAAAAACTAATTTTATTTTACCAAAAACCATTTATATATATTTGCAAAGTAAAAATTAATATTTTCTTGGATAAATTCCTGTCGAAGCAAGGTAAACTACTGTATGACAGAACGATCATTTGCAATAAAAACTTATATATTTACCAAAGAAAACATTTATATATGTTTTCAAAATAAAAATTAATCTTCTCTTAGATATTTTCCTGTCGAAACAAGATAAACTACTGTATGACAACTATTATTTACAATAAAAACAAATTAAAAAAAAAAAAACTATATATGTTTACAAAATAAAAATTAATCTTTACTTGGATAAATTACTGTCGAAACAAGATAAACTACTGTATGACAGAACAATTACTTACAATAAAAACTTATATTTTTACCAAAAATCATTTATATATATTTGCAAAATAAAAATTTTCTTGGATAAATTCCTGTCGAAACATGGTAAACTACTGTATGACAGAACGATTAATTAGAATAAAACTATTTCTTTACCAAAATACATTTATATATATTTGCAAAATAATTTTTTTTTTCTTGGATGAATTCCCGTCGACACAAGGTAAACTTTTGTTTGACAGAACGATTATTTGCAATAAAAAAAAAAAGTTTTCTTACCAAAAACAATTTACATACATTTGCAAAATAAAAATTAATCTTTTCTTGGATAAATTCCTGTCGAAACAAGGTAAACTACTGAATGACAGAACGATTAATTGCAACAAAAACTTTTTTTTTTACCAAAAATCCAATTATATATATTTGCAAAATAAAAAATTATGATCGTCAGTTACTTTCTCCTATTCCTGAAGAGGAAAAAAACAGACTGCTATTTGTTCTGCAGAAAGAGAAAGGACGTCAGACCCAGCTATGTAAAACCCATAGTCTTACAAGAGATAAGAAGCTTTTCATATACAGAAACATCAACCTCAAGGTAAAGCGACAGATCCGTTTCGTTGGGAGATACCTGCATGTAAAATGCGTAGTAGTGTTTTTCAAACAGAAGGAAAAGGATTATGTACCTTGTCTCGTCTTCCTTCTGCTCTCTCTCTCTCTCTCTCTCTCTCTCTCTCTCTCTCTCTCTCTCTCTCTCTCTCTCTATGAACTTTTCGTATACACTCATACACACACATATATATATATATATATATATATATATATATATATAGATATATATATATATATATATATATATATATATATATGCATATATATATATATATATATATATATATATATATATATATATATATACATACATAATTTAACTCATATAACGAACGCTGATTACGAGCGCAATGTATATATATATATATATATTATATATGATATATATATATATATATATATATATATATATATATATATATATACATATATATATTATATATATCATATATATATATATATATATATATATATCTATATATATATTCATTGCGCACGTAATCAGCTTTCGTTATATTAAGTAAAATTTTCTATCAACTATGGCTTAGCATACACACATAGACATACACCCACCACACCACTTATGTATATATGTGTTCCTTAAGA
>NC_087205.1:9217269-9219769 GCF_015104395.2 Macrobrachium nipponense | reverse complement strand
ATATATATATATATATATATATATATGATATATATATATATATATTATATATATATATATGTATATATATACATATATATATATATATATATATATATATATGTATATATATATATATATATATATATATATATATATATATATATGTATATACATATATATATATATATATATATATATATATTATATATATATATATATATATATATATATATATATATATATATATATAATAAATATATATATATATACATACATACATACATACATACATACATACATACATACATACATACATATATATATATATATATATATATATATATATATATATATATATATATATATATATATATATAATAGAAGCAGCCCATAAAAACACCACATATATAGAGAGATATACTATATTTCAGAGACTGCTGTCTCCTCTTCAGGTAGATGAATGAGAAAAGTTACAGAAAAAGTGGTATTTATACCAAGAGGTCCATCCACAGGTAAGCCCCTTCCCTTTCTCACACAAGATTTTCCTGGAAGAAAGAATCACCAAAACGAAAAATGACATTTTAGTACTACACAGAGATGATGTGGAACTCAATCTAATCTTCGCCTCCTCACTGCGACCACCAAAGTACGGGTATCTGATTTCATTTTGTTCCGACATTGCTGCCTTTAGTAGCGTGACTCATTCCAACATACTTTTACGCAAGTTAAATAACTCATTAAACAATAGCGCATGGAATAATCTTGGACAACAAGACAAAGACTTAAATTTATCGAACACCCCCCTTACTGTAAACCAACATTTAGTTTTTAATCTAGGCTTATCCTTTGCCCTTATGCGTGACCGGAAATACAACCTAGACTTCATGGTGGCTTTTGATAAATTCATATCGGACAAAAACTACAGCCGTGAAGAGATATGTTTAAAAGGAGTGTTTTAAATGACCTTAACAAGAAATAGGCTGTCCCCCGTAGATTTATGATTGCCATCTGCTCGCTAAAAAAAGTTAGACGTTGTAATAAGTAGATCCAACAAAGACGGCAAAATCGTAATAACGGACAAAACGACAAACTGACGAAGAATCCCCTCCAAAACGTCCCCACAGAATTTTTTTGGAAAGTAAAATTAATTGGCCAAGACAAAAAGAGCATTGAACTTTTAGAGAAATTTAAAGTAAATAATCCTAAACTACCCTACTTTTATGGCCTTCCCAAAACTCACAAAGACAATCTTCCATTCAGACCCATCGTTCCGTGTGCCGGAACTTTCAATTACAAAATTTCTAAATGGTTTGCTGGCTTCCTTTCCCCGTTTTAGGCACTTTTTCTCCCAGTCACATTAAACATTCGGAAGTCTTTTGTCACAAATTCAGAAAAGCACATATACCTCTTCACATCATAAAACTTCTAAGCCTTGACATAGATTCCCTGTTCACAAAAGTACCAGTACAGAACGTTCTTCAGTTTTTGAGGGAAAAATTATCGCTAAACAAAATAATAAAGTTAGTTGAATTATGTGTATCTAATAACATATTTCATTTGGGGAATCACTCTATAAGCAAAAATTCGGGTGTAGTATGGGTAGTCCTTTACGACCTGTTTTAGCCAATTTGTACATGGAATACTTTGAAACTAGAGTAATAAATGCAATAAAACCCAAAAACATGCTGTGGATGAGATATGTAGATGATATTCTAACATTTTGGGAAAATAAATGGGGCAATTATTTTCAAAATTAAATGCATTAGTGCCCAGCATCAAATTTAAAGTTGAATGGCAAATAGACAACACAATTCCTTTTCTTGATGTTTTAATAATCAGAGACACGACAGAATACAAATTTACCCTATACAGAAAACTAACGTTCTTACTTTCATACATTCACTACTTTAGCTATCACGACATTGTTATCAAGATAGATGTAGCAAGCAACCTGTTCTTAAGAGCCTTATGAATTTGTTCCCTAGATTTCCTGAAAAAAGAATTTGAACTAATATGTAAGGGACTTTCGTCTTTAAAGTATCCTACCATATAATTGAGAAAGCAATTCACAAAGCTAACGTAATTTTCTACCGACCCCCTCAAAACAAGACCAATGAGACACCCAACAAAAAAATAAAAATTCCTTACCTGGACAGCATTAAGACAATGACTCAGACCCTCGGAAAATGTAACCCTTTTGCATTTACTCACCCAAACACCTTAGCCAAATCCCAGATTAACGTCCAACAAAAGACATTCCCCAAGGAAACAGGGGTTTATGAAATCTCATGCCAGGAATGTGACCAATCTTACATTGGATTTACAGGAAAATCACTTCCCCAGAGACTAATACATCACAAACGGTCAGTTAGGTATGGACAACAGAACTCAGCTATTTTCAACCATATAAATGAACATAACAATAGAATAAACTGGAATTTATAGCAGCAACTGACGGTACACGAGTCAAATGATGGAATCGGCCTTAATAAAGGAGAGGCACGTAATGAACATCTCA
>NC_087205.1:9207269-9209769 GCF_015104395.2 Macrobrachium nipponense | reverse complement strand
CAAATTATATAGTTTTATTAACTCTCTCTCTCTCTCTCTCATCTCTTCTCTCTCTCTCTCTCTCTCGTCTATCTCTCTCTCTCCCTCTCTTTCCTCCTCTCCTCTCTCTCTCTCTCTCTGTTCATTCTCCTCTCCCTCTTTCTCTTGCTCGATATATAGATATTATATATATATATATATATATATATATATTATACAGATATATATATTATATATATTTATTTTGCTTTCCTCTTTTCATTATAATAATTTTTGTTGGGAAAATTTGTGTAAAAATTCATGATATTAAATTGTATATGCTTCCGTGTTGTTTTCAAATGTACTGTTTTTGTTCTGGAAGAATCACTTATTAACTCGCGGGTATTCCCTTCAAGGTGTGCTACCCTATTACTCCTCCTCCTCTCTGTAGAGTGAACTCACCGTATGGCTAATTTGTTAGTGTCCAGTTTGTATATTAAAGCTTCTTTGACTATGTGTTCTTTGTCAAATCAGTATGCATTCGTAAAGGGTCCGAATTGAACGAAAGTACTCGGCCACTCGTTTTTTTTCATTTTTTCCTTCGTGGCAAATAAACCTTTATTTATATACATATTCTATATTATCTATATCATATATATATATATTATATCTATATATATATATATATATATAGAGAGAGAGAGAGACGAGAGAGAGAGAGAGAGGAGAGGAGAGCGTCTATAATATGTGAGCAATATCAACCAACTTGATATACACATGACTTACTATGCTGTAAAAGATAACTATTGGGTTTAAGACATCATTTCCAGCAGAATAAGCGTTGTCGGAAGAAGGCACTGTATGGCAAACCTGTAAATTTTCATCAGGCTATACCTACCAATAAGGCTGCACTAGGAATATGCATGATAATAGTTTGTATGTCGATCATATGCCTATTTACTGGAAAGACTCCACTAGTATGATGATTTAGATTTGCAAAATGATGGTGTCGTTTTCCCAGACGTATTCATAGTTCTGGCGATTTACAATATTTGTATAAATGAAGGTCAAAAGAGGCCGGAGAGAGCGGAGGCTGAGATGAAGGGCTGGAAATAGGAAGATAGAGAACATTATCACAATTATACTAGTAAATAAAGAACGCACGTCCGTCTAAACAAGACTTAGTCCTACCTGAATTGTTTCCTACCATTTTGAAGCATCCCCCCATTTTAGAATTACGGATATACGTAACTTAACAGTTTACTTCAAAATTTATAGATAGGACGTTTCGAAGGATAATGCGTCGTTAACATATACCTCGCATGTTCCTGTATTTGTAAGGAAATTTCACGATTCTCTCTCACCGCGGTGAAGTATTACTATATAGATATTTATATATATATAATATATATATATATATATACTAGTATATATACAAATATATTATATATATATATATATATAATATTGTATATATATATATATATATATATATATTATATATATAATACGATATATATTATATTATATATATGATAATATATATCATATATATATCTATATATATATATATATATATCTATATATATATATCTCGATGTATATTAGATATATATATATATATATATATTACTATGTCTATATATACTATATATTCTATATCTATATTATACATATCTATATATATATATATATCTCTTATGATCTATATATATATCTATCATATGAAATATATACTCTATCTATATATATCGCTAAATGTATATATCTATATAATATATATCTATTATATTATATATATCTATATCTAAGTATATATATATATATATTATATATCACATATAATACTATATATATATATATATATATATATATATGTATCTATATATATAATATATATCTATATGTTATATATATATCTATATATATATATGCATACATGTAATATATACATGTATATATAGATATATAGTATATATATAAATATAATATATATATATATTATTAGATTATATATATATATACTATTATCTAATATATATATATATATATTCTATATATCTAAGATCTATATATATGTATTTTATAATCTATATCTAATATCTAGTATATCTATCTATATCTATATATGACCTCTATATATATATATCATATATAATATTATATCTATTTATCATATATATATATATTTATATATATATATATATATATATATCTATATATAATATATATATATATGTATCTGTCTCTCACATTACCGTGTTCATGTACATAATCGAACTACAATGTCCTTTACAATATCGAATTTGCCTACCTCGGAATTAATCATATTTTCATCATATCTTAACCAGGGGGAATTTATAAGCGATATTAGAATTGGCGAGTCGGGTGGTTAAGGTTCACTGCCAGTCCTGGAATTGAGAGGTCGCTGGTTTTCGCGCCTCGCGATCGCAATTCTATTATCGCTATATAAATTCCCCCTCGGATAAGATATATGAAAATATATTATTCCGAGGGAGAGAGAATTAATATTAAAGGAATC
>NC_087205.1:9169769-9204769 GCF_015104395.2 Macrobrachium nipponense | reverse complement strand
GAGTGGCTATTTGAGATCAGGTTGCTTTGACCAAATTCAGCCTTTGTCCCACCATGAATGAAGTCTTTATTTTTTCCCTCAGTGTCCTAATTTAATTTCAATAACAAAAGTGTCATACATGCCCTTTGCATATAATGCCCACGTCGTTGTCCCCCATCCCCCACCCACAAAAATGGTTGCGGGCGTCTTGAAGACGAAGGCAATTATGGAAAATACTTGCAAAGTTCAATCCTCGGATGGGAGGACGCAATCTCCTTTTATATTGGTTTTGTTTGCTGTCCGCTAAGAGACGTCTGTTTATAGATTTCTGTTCATCACCTTCCTCTTTTTCCCAAATGTTTACTGCGAGTATGAAGCGTTCTAGTCTACTCTGATTTTTTTTCCTTAATAACAATCCAGTTATTTATTTTTTTATACTTTACCTACCTACGCTTCAGCCACTTGTGCAACCATTGTGACATGGAGAATTGTGAGTCAAGATCTCCTTATTTAATATATATATATATATATATATATATATATTATATATATATATATATATATATATATACATATATATATACATATATATATATATATATATATATTATATACCTATATATATTATATGATATATATATATATATGATATATATATATAACCGGGTTGGAAGAGGTAAAGACATTCCTTTCACCAGTATCGTTTATTACAACACCAACGTTTTTCACATCCATGATGCATCCTCAAGGCTGGAAATTATATATTATGAATACTAAAGTTATCACTCACTCATATAAAAATTAAAGAAAAAAGCACAACAAATTTTGACATTTACAAATACAAGTTACAGGAGAACTCAAAAGAAACTACCAAGGTAGAGATAAAAGTGACTAAAAATGCTGAGAGAAAATTACATAAAGATGTCTAAACAGAACGTGGAGAGTAACAACAGCGTTATGCAAAACAGTTTGCTTGGAAACAGAGCGTTATGCTAAAAACATTTGTGTGGACGACGATTAAAGTTGTTTTAGTGTTGGACATTGGTCCTTAATAAGATGGGACTCCAGCACCATCAACTCGTCGTCCTCTACTTGCCGATCTAACAATCTTAAAATCATTGATGTCCAAGCGGGACCCACAAATCTGTGAGTGTTCCGATATTATATCATTCGGGATTGACAATCTGCCTGCATCCCTTTCCTAAGCTGACCACTTGATGGAGCGAAAACGGACCCTGAGAAGCCTCCTCGTTGACTTCCAACGTAAGTTCCCAGACTACAACTGGACAAGGTATATTTATAAACAATTTGATGCAGGAAGGGCTCAGTCTGTCCTTCAATCTGAAAAAAAAGAACGTATACTTTCGAGGATTTCGTAGGATCAACTTCAAATTAACTGCTGGCCATTCATTATGATCAAATTCAGGGAAAGTTCTTTTTTTAAAGCTTTTATCGTGACGGAAGGGAACTTAGTTTTAAATAACAAAATTTGGAGCGGTCTATTTGCTAATATTACCTATTGAAACCTGATGTTGGTCGGTCTGCTAACCCCTATGATTCTTATATATAGATATATATATTATATATATTATATATATATATATATTATATATATATATATAATATATATAGTATATAATATATATATTCTGTGTGTATATATTCTGATATATATATATAGATATATAATATGATATATATATCTATATATATATATGTTGATATGATATTATATATATAATATATATATATTTATTTATATTAATATATATATATATGATATATTTTGAATATATTATATATATATATATATATATATATATATATTAGTGTTTGTGTGTGTGGTGTGTGGTGTGTGTGTGCGTAGTGTGTGTGTGTATATGACAATTGCCAGATCAAAAGAAAGATGGAACCGTAAGATGACGCCATCTATTAAACAGAGTCCTAGATTGTGTTTTATACAAATAGCTAGATCAGCAAACATGGATATGTTTCTCGAATGAGAAATATTGGGTTGCATTCCCCATAGAAATTGAAATGGTATATCTCAGAAAATCCCACAGTTTCGTCCATCCAATGGACATTAATAAACTTTCCGAGCAGGTTCCCTTTAGGAAGAACTGTTTGGGCAGTTCCTGGGATATAACCATTTTAAATTTTCCTATGTGGAATACAACTCATTCCAGATCTTTCGTGCCTAAGATGAGTACCAGTACTATGAACTAGGACGTGGCTCGGATGGCGATAGTCCGATTTATTGTCCTACAAAAACTACGCTCGACAGTTTATATTATCTAGAATTATGCTGCCACGCAAAATTGGCCAAAATAGTAAAAAGCAGCTCTTTTAAGAAACTGACAAAGTTTGAATGGAATGAAATTCTTATTCAGACATCTTGTGTCCCCGCTTTTTTCAATGAATTCAGTGACCATGATGAGTGTATTTCAATATGATATATTATATATATATATAGTATATATATATATATATCATATATATATATATATCATATATTATATATCATAATAGATATACTTATATATATTATACACGTAAAAATCAGGTGATCACAAAGCGCTCTCCAGTTGGCAAATACAGTATCGTGCTTAATACAAATCACTTCAGATAAATGGTTACATAGATAGGGTCTTCTTCACTGAATGTGAATATGCCCACAAGTGGCGTGTGGAATTCACGGTCTGAAGTAGATATCACCATTCACGGTGCCATTTCTATGCACTACGCATGACTCAGACTCATGCATTTCGCATATATTTATATATATATAATATAATATATATATATATATATTATATATTATATACATATATCTATATTATACTCTATATATTATATATATATATATCTAATCTATATCTATATATCTAATATATCATCTATAATGACGGTTTCATGAAATGCCGCATGAAAGTTATGTCATTTTTTGTAAGGCCTTATATATTCATAACAGAGATAAAAAAAAAAAAATGCAACCTGTTTTAGATCAATGAAATTCTTTGCTAAAATACGGTCATCCGTTTGTGAATGATATATTATATGATATATATATATATATATAATATATATATAATCTATATATATATATATATCTAGATATATATATAGGGTAATTTTTGTAAGGCTTATATATTCATAACAGAGAATATATATATATATATAGTGATATATTATATATATGTATATAGGTAATTTTTTTAAGGCCTTATAATATCATAACGAGATAAAAAATAAAAAAACAAAATGCAACCTGGTTTTAGTCAATATAAAATTCCTTTGCTAGATACTGTCCTCCGTTGTTGATGATATATATATATATATATATTATTATAAGACTATATTATATATATATCTATATATATATATATATATATATTATATATAATATGATATATTATATATATATATTATATATGCTACTTCTAGGGCACATTTTTCACGGATACAACATTCATTGATGACTGGCTTTTCACTGTTAACCAGCTTTTTGAAATTGCTTCATATTTTTCTCATTATTTTTCTTTACTTCATTGTTCAGTTACTAATGGCACATAATGGGGTTCTTCCCATACTCATATTTTTTACACGCGACAGCTGTTTCGTCAACACACTATCGTGTTACTTTATAAAAGCGTACTGCTACTAATATTAGCGCTACATGCCTTTGGTGACATCATCGGACGGAAAGGTAGTACAATTTCCAAATAACCTAGTTTTTAAGTAGTTACCAAAGACTATAGTGAAATAAATAAATATTTTAAACAGAAATTAATTAAAAGTTGAATGTAAGTTATTATATACACCTTATCCATAAATATATTTAATTACATATATGTTTAATTCACTGATGTCAGTGTGCGCTCCTGCCGCGTGTGGTGGTTTTGTTCCCGCGGTTGAAGGGCTGCCTCCTACATGGGTAAGGATCGGTCTGCCTGCACGTTGGGTGTTAGTTGGGGGCGTTGCAATGGCGATGCTGACTGCTTCTTGATATCATAAACGATTGCAGTTGCCTTCCTTGGTGTATTTTTTGTGTTTGTGAAAGTTCTTGTAAGACGTTTTTTATGTTTTGTATCCACAAAGTGCTGTGAATGTCTCTTGTTCTGTGGGCCTGCTGCGACCAGTTGAGTGTAGTGGTTGTGTGTCCGATATAGCATTTTTGGGGGACTGACATTGCTCGTCAGCACACGACAAACTTGTTAACTATATCACATTCACCCTCTTTCTCCGTCTATGGGGCCGTACTATTTTTCATTACCAATGAGGCTGTAAGGTTGGGTTTGCTGTCGCGTGTAAAATCTGGAGTAAATGGAAGACCCCCTTATGTGCGCATTAGTAACCTGAACAATGAAGTAAGAAATAATTAGAAATATAAGCAATTTTCATAAAAGCTGGTTAACAGTGATAAATCCATGTATTTCAATAAATATATATATATATAGTATATATCGTATATATTAATCTATATATAATAGTCTATATATATATTATATAATTTCAAAAGGTGAAAGAACCTGGCATAGTTTGGGTCTAAAGGATGGGCAAGCAGACAGTCCAGGCCAAATGGACAAATAAGAATTCTCCTCGTCTTTGATAAAACATAACTGGAAAAAGTTAAAAATACATTGTTTCTGGACTGGAAATTAGGATAACCACACCATATTCATAATTTTCTTTGGTGCTCATGAACATCATCAAAATATAGTTTTAATGTATTTACAGACAACCTTTGGTAAGTAGGCGGTCCAACATGATCGATCTTTGTATAATACACTCTTCAGTTGGTCAGTGATAACAGTTAATTGGTCCAATATGGCTATTTTGACAATCAATTTCGTTCTTGAGTAATGTCTTGAGCGCATCCTTATATACCTCGGTGGTTGTAGAGGGCTTTGATTTGTACATTCTGATCGGACGAATTTGGGAGTAGTATCATTATCTGGCAATAATTGAAAGAAAGTCAGATCTGCGTTGGGCTGTACAAATCAGCCCTCTACAACACGAGTTCCTGTATTTTTTAACTTTTCCAGTTATGTTTTATCAAAGAGAGAAAATTTTTATTGGCATTTGCCTGGACTTCTGCTTGCCATCCTTTAGAGCCAACTAGGCCAAGGTTTGTTTCTACCTTTTGAAATTATGCTCCAGACTGATCAAACTTGAATTCACCTAAAACCTTGGTCAGTAAGTCTACCCCAGAAATTCTACCTTGGCGCCATAAAACCTATCTCAATTTGAAAACTAATTGGACACCTTTTTTTAGACCTGCAGTTTGCAAATTCCTTGAGTTGAAGGACCGAGAAGAATATAATTATTTGTAACCAATACCGACACGGGGAATAGTTCTTATAATAAGACGACTATGTACACAAAATGGAAATCTTTTACCTGACAGTACAAGTTTATGTCCCATGGTGAACTCTTTTTTCAGATTTTTAAAGGAAGATAAAATTCATGCAAGATTCTTGAGGAAAATAAAAATGAAAATATTATAAATGAACAACCTTCAACAGCTTTTTGTTACTCGGTTCCTCGTTCCAGCTACTCTTGGGACAACCGCAAATTCATAACACCTGATCTACCTTTAGGCCAATTATGGCTGCTTACAACAATCCTGCCTTTTTCCATCTCTAATTTTTGCTGGACTTCTCTCTGAATACAGCAATAGCGAGTTTTACTTTGAAATAGGGCTTGAATTTCAACAAATAATCACTAGCAAGATGGGGACTATTATATGGTACAGTTTTGATATGGAATCGAGGGGACAAACGTTCCGACTTACCTGATACATTAATATATACTGAACAAAATTTTTATTAGTGATGACACAATCTTTTCATGGTTTTAACGAACTATTTTTAAAAAACAATTATCGATCTTGCGTGCAAGACCTCGATGTTCATATTTAATAGCGACTCTATTCGCAGGTCGAGGAGTTTTGCCAGGGGATCTTCCTCTAGGCCCAATTTTTGCCAATTTTTTTTTATGTCGGAACTTAGAATCCAAATTTTCAACCAGTGTGATATCAACTTCAAACCTTCCACTTTACGTAGATACGTTTGATGTAGCTTTGCATTATTTCACAGCCTTGCAATGTTCTTTGTTTTTAGATTTCATTAACATTATTCATCCAAATTTAATTACATGTGGGCAATGGAGTCGAAAATGAGGGAATTTTGTGCCTTACCTAGATTTGAAAATAACAAGAACGCAATTCTGAATTTGGCCACGTCCGTTTACGAAACGTACTTTTACAGGACTAACTAATAAGTTTTGACAGCTCATGTCAACGATCTTTTACTTAAACTATTCACCATAGCAATAGCCCCTGAAATATTCATATCTGAAAGATTTTTCTGATGATATCACGTTTTTTATTAAGCTTTTTCAGTCCAAATTCCTTTTCCCACACAAGAAAATAGTTCAAGGATGATCATCAAATACTTGTCAATTCTTTCATCCACAGTGCCTAATTTTGATGTTCCTAAGAAACTCTTTTATGCAACTATCCATATATGCCTGATTCAATTCTCGTCCAATCTCGCACTAATCTTGAACAGAGATTCTTGTCAAATTATAACCAAAAATATCCATGTCATTGGCTCCCTTCTTTAACTTTTAAAGACCGCCTCGCCCTTCATGAGATCGCAACGTCATATATAAATTTATTTGCCCTGATGTCCGGGCTCTTGACGTTGGAGGACTCGGAGGCTGCTGAGGTCAGATATTGTAGCCATCTGTGTTTCAGCTTCCGTACTGGTTCAGAGAATAAATAAAACAAACCTGAATTTCATATCAGGACCACGCTTCTAATTGCAAAATTGAAATCCAAAAGAACCTTCAAATAATAGATTATGTCAAAAATCCTGACCATCTAACTACCCTCGAGTCGTTTATACGTTAAGAACTTGTTCCTTCACTCAATACAATACTCTCTCAGCAACTCTATACCCTGGCATAGTTTGACGTCGTCTTCGTCACTGGTTTTTTAGGTCATTCCATCTTCTCTCTCTTCTCTCTACATACTGGACCGGTTGGTGTTTGGGTTGTTCTCCTCTCTCTCTTTACTTTGTTTGTTTTTACTTTGGATTATTAATTTTTTACGCACTATTTTTAATATTTGTGAGTTTCCTTTTTTTATCATTTAATGTTATTTATATGTCCCTTTACTCTCTTACAGACTGATGATGCACAAAGTTTCATGTGCGAATGTTTCGTTAAAATATATATTTAATATATATATATGATTATGATATATATATATATATTATTATATATATATATATATATAAATAAAGTTTTTTTTGCCACGAAAACCTTTATTTATAAAATAGCATCACGTTTTATATTCTTCGTGATCAATTTCTTACATATACATATAATATATATATATATATTATATATATTATATATATAATATAATATATATATATATATACTATATAATATATATATGGGATAATTATGTGATATCTAAAGGACTGAAGCTAATAAGTCGATATACATCGAAAGGAGTAGATTCTTGCCATGCTCGTTTAGACTGAGATGTTCATTTGCTGCGAAGAGAATCTTGATAAGGTTTTGAGTGGAAAAGTGATCCAGTAGTTTTATAGCCGCTTCAAGTTAGTAAATCGTAAGGCACTTATTATAAACTTCAGAATCTTGGAGTGGGCTGGATATGTTTTACGATTCTTTTCCATGATTTCCTTACAGATAGGCAGCAGTCCCGTTGCTGTTGATTGGATCTTGATCGAACCAACACCTATGAGTATTTATTGTTGTCCGTAGGTCCAATGGGTTGGTGCTATTGGGTCCACTTTTATAGGAAATCCAATTTTATCTATTTTTTCTTAGTAATGTTATTTCGATTACCTACCATGTCCCTACCCTCAATTACTGGTTTACAATAAAAAATGTAGGACTTTGTTGGGAAATATAAAGCGATCACAACACTATGATGCAATTCCATATAATAACTGCTATTATATATATATATATATATATATATATATATAATATTTATTATATATATATATATATATATATACGCACACACACACATACATATAGTATATATATATATATATAATATTATCTATATAACTATATAGATATATATTATATAGATATGTATCCGTAAGGTCCTCTAGTGGCACTAGAACACATCATACTAGTATGTGTTTCTACATGAGGCTTGATTACACTGATAATATTCACGAAAGCATGTAATCCTACTTCAGGCACCCTGGCGTCCTTCTTTTATGTAGCAAGGGCATGTTAGTAAGGTCGTAGGGCATTAGCTTCGCGATAACACCATCCTATCGATTAAATCGCGATAAGTTTAATCTAAACTTAACCATCTTTACTTACTTCGTTCCACAGTCCTAAACCAAGATTTTTCCGGGGCCCGAGCCGAGAGTTTAAGAGACGACCGTAAACTTTGAAAGACGGTGGCTGAATTGTTTAGTTTAAAGCTTGTTTTACTTCCCACCGAATATGTTCTTTTACTGCTCTTGGTATTTATTCTTTGAGGTCAACATGCCAATATCAGACAAACGGAAGCTCTGGACGTTTTATTGACTTTTCTGCTTTTTTTGCGAAGAAGAAATTCAGAACAAATAAAAAAATTAATAATAATTCTAACTTAATGCTACAGTAGTAAAATAAAATAAATATTTATATGTGCTGCGAATAAGACATTGAAGAATGCGAATAATTTTGATAATAAGTCTTACTTAATGCACAGTAAAAATTATGAATATTTAAATTTTGCTCTATTTTATTTACTTTTTTTCTTTTTTTACCGAAATTAAGAAATTAAGAAAAGGAAAAATTATAATCTTGCTTGAATGCTACAGTTAGAAACTAAAAGTAATGATTTTTTATACTGCTTTTAGTTTATTTTATTAGTGTTTTTCCGAACAAATTTGAAGGATCCATGGTTCGCGCCCTGGTCCAGCAAGTCTATTTTAGAGAAAAAAATTCCCCTTCGGATAAGCATATATTTTTCGAAAGCAGCTACACAAGGTAAAGCAAAAAGATGTTATACAAAATTATTTTAATTTACAAAATAAACTGAAAAACTAGAACAATTGAACAATAAGGATATACTGGCGAATAGGATGTTCCTGGTCGATTTGCAAAACCTTTGTAAACTTAGCGTGGACGTTCTCGGGCTCTATCCGTCAGAGAACCTGCATTCGGTCCGCACTCTTGCCTTGCCCCCTTATTTTCCGGAACATCAGAAGGTCTGTAACCTTACACGTAACATTATAAAACTTTAAATGCAAGGGGCTATCAAACATGAAGGCATATATGTGCTTAGTCTTGAAAAAAAAATCTTGTCGTTAAGTGGAACTATACCGGAAATTAAACTTTCATATCAATAAAATTTTATCTAACGTAACTCTTACGTGTCCCCCTTAACGTTCAAAAATGTAATATTTTAAGTGATACTGCATGAATGACAAAGTTCACGTAACTATAGACCGTCCGACTTATTATATATATATGGTTTTGAGTTGCTAGAACACTCGTTACACTAATAACGTAACTCTTGTTAAAAGTTTGCAAAGCAAATGAGGCAGCCGTACATATTGCCACCTTACCTCACAAATAGCCAGATCATTTAGGCCATAATAAAAGCAGTGAAGAGGTATGGTATGATGAACCTTCTGTAGAGCTCTGAAGTATAGGTGTTCAAGTCGATGACATTCATCGTGGAAATTACAGAACCCTAAGAGAGCCCGTCCTCAAATTAATTTGTGGCAGCCATTCTTCTGCTGTAAATAATTTCAAAAGAAAGAAGCTGATCTGGTCCGTAGCTTACGCTGAGCTCTCCGTCCTCCTCTCTTCCGGTCGCCGCTGTCCGACAACGTTTTCTAAGCCTGGTGTTATGTGGCGACAACCTGGTCAAACTTAAATATATGGGTTTCAGGAATGGCTCGTTACTTTTTAATTGTCTTAATGAGTTATTTTAGGGATTGCAAATAAATGCATTTGCTTTAATATAAAAAAATAGCTATTCCTGAGCAAATATTAACAATAAACCACACCAAGACTCTATACATATAATATGTAAAAACAAAAGTGGCGCACAATTGTGCATTTTTCCTAACACTCCCACGAGGGGATTTCATTTTCTCAAGAAAAAATTGAATGGGACATATGATTAACATGATTCGCTAAATCATCCTCTAACATATTTCTTTACCCTCTTTCCCAATCATTGCATTTGCCTTCTTAGGTCCTCTCCTTAACTACATCTTCTTACTCTGCTTACTTCCATGTTGATTGTACCTTATCGCTGAAATTACCTCAAATTCATTTTGTAAAGTATGGAATCAAGAGGAAACGTCCTTTTAGTTTCTTCCCTACTTTTTCCTTGAGTAAAGTTGCATCCAGTTACTTCACCCAGAGTTCACTTTTATCTCTTTAACGATACCCCTTGGCAAATTAGTAGGTTTGAAGGGGTTTCTTTAATGAGAACAATGTCCTCCAAACTTCCAATAGCTTTGTTAACAGGTTGGTATCTACCTCGTTTTAAATCAGTTGCTTGTCCAAGCTGCACAACAAACTCTTTATTATAGACTCTATATCTTTCCTAGCCTTTGTAACTTTCTGTGACTGTCCTTCACATGGGCAATGGGAAGATTATTCGAACCCAAAGTATCATCTGCCACTAGTAAATGATGTAAATGGGTAATAATAATTTAAGGATTAATTAGTGTCCTTTACTAAAATTTCTGGAGTTATAGGATGAGGGGTAACAGTTCAAGCAATCCATCATTGCTTCCAAATATTTCTTTAAAGGCAATTGGACAGAACGAATTTTACTAGTGTACAATATTTTGGACAGCAAAGTCAAATCTAAATATTCTAGGACCATGTTCACCGAACAGAACCTTCAATAAGCCTCTTAACCATCTTCACACACGGTCCACTAAAGAACCAATTCACTGTGACCCTTTATATTATTGCTGGAAACTCAAAGGTTTGTATGTTGTTCATCCCTGAAATAAAGTTGTGTCTCCTTAGCATTTAGAAAGTTTTCAACAGTTCCTAGCACCCGAAGTTAGCTGTGAACTTTATATCCTTAAACAAGTTCAGGTACCCCAAACTCGAAACAATAGGAGCCTGCAGTGCTCTCAAAAAAAGGAAATCTCTGAAAGTCCTACACATCCCTTAAGATTTTGGCCCTCGACATAAGCGTGATTACATAATATCCAAACTTTTGATTCCTTACCCATCCAATCTACCCATTAAGGGGGTAAGGGTCCGATAATCTATGAAAATTGACCTGTAATTATGGTTGGAGGAGAAACCTAAATTCCCTATATGTAGACTGGTTTTAATTTATGTTCTACTGTTAAATCTACGGCGTGACACAAGCTTTCAAGACTTTCTTTTACCGTAGAAAAACCTACAAGGATCCAAAACTGTTTCCTAGCCTCAGATAATGAGCATATATTCCAGAATGAGCTAACTTAACCATGAAATTGTTTATGATTTCTTCGGTCAGTTTACTGGTTTTAGCCAAAAGAATTGGGGATCATATTTTACGGTCTCTCCACTTACAAAATTACTTTTCAACTCTAAGTAACCAGATTTTCTTATCATGAATAAATTCAGTTGACTCACTATGTTGGGAAATATCTCGAATTTTTACGGGTTATCTTTCTCTGAAATATCTAAAAACTTCAGAAATTTTTTTGCTGTTGATCATGCCAAATGATCATCTGCCATGCTTTCAAAGAATTTCTTCATACTGAACTTTCAAAATGGTCATACTTTGGCCAAATTTTGTTCTTCAATTTCAGTTTGACAATTGTTTAGGAATGTCAAGTACTTATTTGTAGACAGAAATCAAGGGAAGCCAACTGGAAATTTGGAATTGGTTGAATGTTAAAATATCTCCATCTCTGTCTCTGTCACACTCCTTATCTCACCTGGCCCTCTGAAAACTTCAGCAAGTTGGTTAAGGATTGGGATTGGGTTACATCCAAATGGTCATCTTCCAGATATCCTAATGGTAAATCAGTCCTGTGAAAGATTTGATTTTATCAACCTCTTATAAGACAAGGACTGGTAGTACCATCTGCAGGATTTACATACCTGGTACAAATTTGAAAGCACAGGGTGACCGTTTTCACATAAATTCTCGATGTCCTGTGCACTGTTCATAATAAAAATACTAGTTTCCTTATTTTTATCAAACCTATTTGTTCGAGAATTTAGCCAACTCAGTGCAACTGCACTATCTGAGAATACTACCAACTTTGTATGTTAATGGGAGACACACTCTCTGAACCACATAGTTCTTTAATAATATCACAACACTTTCCGTACCAACACAAGAGATTGAAATTCAGAGAGGGATCGACTTTAGTTCTAACTGCGCCCGATTAATTCCTATTTTTTTTGATAGAGGAACTTACCGTCCTTTGTTCTCGAGTTCTTGATAAAGAGCACAACTCTCATTATAGATTGCTTGCTAGAACACAAAAAAGCAATCAGTTGGAAAGGGAATCATTTCTACGACCACAATCTCTTCACTGGAATTTCAGGAGCACCATTCCACTTTGCTTGCCAAATATTAGTCCCCTCTCGTAATTTATCATCCGATGGTATCGTCCCATCCACTTCTTTTCTGCACTGTTTCGAATGCTAAATAATCTGGCCCTGTTTAATAATGACCATAAAATGAAGAACACATCAAATTGTCTGCATTGAACTTAAAATCTGTCTTTTGGTTATTGCAATCCTTTATCAAGTACCAAATTACTTGTTCGACAGAGTATCACTACTTCTGTTTCCAGAGCACCAAGCAAATTTTACCTTGTAGAGTCTTTTCCTTACTTCATCTCTTTGTTATCTGCAGAGAGTCATCATTAGTTATGACTTGCTGTGTTCCAATTGATAGGGAGAAAATAATATTTTAAAGTTTCCCCTTATAGCCCATTTCAACGTTTCAGCATCATTGGTTGTGAAAGCCAAGTATCCATGTAAGCTAGAGTTAATAACTCTTCTTCTTCAATTCCTTCACATCATATTGTCACCTTGGACCTCTAACATCAAATTTTATAAAGTCTAACATTAAGAAAGCTTGACTACATGGCAAACCACATGGGTGTCTACAATGTTTAATAACAATTCAGGAATAGTCCCTTTTAGATACATTTCTATACCAATAAACGAGTAACCGACTTTGATCTGAAGGCACGAACTTTAATCATCAGCAATGCTTTTTAATATCAAAACATATCAACTTTTTCATTAACCTTAACTGTAAATAGAGTTGAAATCTTCTTTTATTCAAACAAGACCAGCAAATTGCTTGATTATGTGATATGTTATAGGTTTACCTGGGTCAGATTCACAACAATTGGACAAAAATACATTACGACATTTTGTTGACTCATGGTCCATTCTGAACACTGGCATGTGAGGTAGATAAGCTAATGTTGGGGGTATCCTCCAAGCATTGCTCGAGGTTAGACACTCTCTCTATAATGCATAGCTGTTCCTGGTTCTTTTAAAACCTCATCAATCAATATGCTAAGCATTTAAAAGAATTCCCCCCTTTTTTACTAATTTCTTTAAAATTTTGAACTTTAATATTGCTTTTTGGACACTTTGATTCTTTCCCAGCAAATGAGCTACTTTCCATTCCATACAAGCTAACTAACCTTCCTTCACTATCTCTAAAGGTATTTTCTAAAGCAACATTCTACTACTTTCCTGTTCTCCCCTAAGTTCTTCGTCAGTACACTTAGAATCCTGTTTTTAAACAGTTTTCTGCCTTGAGGAAGACTTTCTTCTTCTCTGCTTTCTCAAGTTTAGTTTCAACAATCTGACCTTAATCATTTAAAAACAGAATAGTAACATAAGTCAGGAACTTAAATTTCCTCTACAGAATCTAAGAAACAATTTCCATCTTATCGAAAATGGCCGTCAACTTCATGGAATAATCAACATTCATAACAAATTTCAGAGAAACTGCTTTATCCTGTCTGGTAATTCTGCTTATACCTCTCAATGTCAACCTACTAGCATCACCCCTAATGGTGTGATCGCAGTAGACCGAGGACAAACACCTCAGAGCTACTTCCAAACTAGCACATCCCTCTGATGTCCTAATGTAGAGTCTCATTTCCCAACAGCATTTTATATCTTCAATTTTGTCCCCTACATAGATGCAAATTTTTGTCACTAATAGCATAGCCCGTATCTTTAAAGTTTGAGCTACCTCAGAGACACCTGTCATACTAATTTCAAATTAATGGCTTTATGGCAATAGCAGTAAAACAATTTTCACTCAATTTGACCTTGTAATACCACAGTAGCTACGGCTTTTGAATAATTAATACCAATTCACTACCAAAGATAATTCGGATCAACCCCTTCAAACTGACATCCCCTTGGCCAATCTTCCTTACAAAGTTACTGAACTCCCGAATCCTTGGATCCCTCTATCCACCAGAGTCATTCAACGAAAAAAAGGCATGCAGTCACATCGTGTTACAAGATATTCTCAAAACTCCAATCGACAAGTTTTAAGATTAGACACAAACAGATTAGAGTTAATTTCTCTTTACTATTCACTTACCTGTTGGTTACTTACTTCGTGGTTATCAGAATCACTTTTCGTTTATTAATCATTACTTTTTGGGTCGTTACGAAATTTACAGGATAGCTGAAATGCCACTTGTTACATATATCTACATTTACTGTTAAACTTAAACTGCAATCTAAGTTTTATGAGAATATAAGTACAGTTTGTACAACTTCAACTGTTTTAGTTTTTCCATTTTACTCTGTGGGAGTTACATATACCGAACACTTATTAAATTGGGTGGTCACACGTCCTCCTTTATCATCCTGCCAAACATAAGAACTTCCTTAACTTTGGATTTCTCAACGCTTACCATCACATCAATAAGCTAAACAACTTGACTTTCGAAACATCCTTTGAACAACCTTTCTCTGAACATTATTTTCCCTGTCTAACATTGAATTTCTTAGATATGTCTTTATACTCTCCTAAGCAGTAAAAGCTAGTGTTCATCTATTTTGCTGCACGGGGTTATTTGAGCTAATATGCTATTACTGATTCTTGAAACAGTCCATTAAATAATATCCATTCCATATGAAGAACTTTAAAACTATGTCTCTAATCTATGTTAAAGCCTCAAATTGATTAACCAATAATTCTCATATTACTGAGAAAGTCATATTGATCACTCTATAAGTCAACTTTAACTCCGATAACTGCTTACTAACACTGTATTGTTGCGACAAGTATCTGCAAACGCCTTTTCTGTATATTCTTAAGATTCAGTCTACTAACGATTACTACAATCTAGAGAAACTTCTAGTTTAAAGCGAGCACCTTAAAGCTGTCCTCTAGAAGAGTAATTTAAACGTGAGTACTAAGATCATACTTTATCTACAGTCGCTTCAAACTCTCGCAAAAACTTCGAAATATCCTCACCTTGCCTATTAGCAAATGTCGGTAAAGGTAGTTCAGGCAATTTAAGCTGTGAAATTTCAGGACGCGAACGATCCGAAGGAGACACCGTGGTCTTAAGGAGAGAAAGACACTTATTCAAACGATCGTCATAAACAAACCAAGTATCCATTTCCTCACTCACCAATTTATCGCTGTCCACGAATTCACCTGCGCTATCCCAAATTTCATTTAAAACCTCTTTATTCACTTTGTCAAGTTTTTCTTTAAGGTCCAACAATACGTTTCATATGCTCCTTAGCATCGCTTACAGACATCGAAGAAATAACATTTTCTATCAAATTACACTTCTTGGTAACTTGCTGCCTTAGGGCTGCACGAGAACTACGCGAAATACTCTTTGGCGGCATTTTGCGAAAAATTAAATGAACTCTATAAAACTAAATATAATATAGGGAAATATTTGAGAGTGCCGTGACTCTGGAACGTAACCTGCTCAAGGAATCTCAACAACAAAAATACTCAAGGCAATGGACCTCGCAACCAATCCCATCCTCGTCGCCATTTTCGAAATGCAGCTACACAAAGAGCAATTTAACATAAAGGTAAAGCAAAAATATGTTATACAAATTATTTTAATTTACAAAATAAACTGAAAAAAACTAAACAATTGACAATAAGGATATGACTGGCGAATAGGATGATCCTGGTCGAGTTGCAAAACCTTTGTAAACTTAGCGTGGACGTTCTCGCTCTATCCGTCAGAGAACCTGCATTCGGTACGCACTATTGCCCCTTATTTTCCGAAACATCAGAAGGATCTGTAACCCATTACACGTAACATTATAAAACTTGAAATGCAAGGGGCTACAAACATGAATGCTGATATATGTGCTTAGTCTTGAAAAAAATCTTGTACGTTAAGTGAACTATACGGAAATATAAAACTTCATATCAATAAATTTATCAAATAATCTCCTTACAGTGTCCTTAACGTTCAAAAATGTAAATAAATTTAAGTGATGACTGCATGAATGACAAAAGTTAACGTAATATAAGCCCTTCCGGACTTTATTATATATATATGGGTTTGGTTGCTAGAACACTCGTTACACTAATAACGTAACTATTGTTAAAAGTTTGCCAAAGCAAAATGCACCGTACATATTGCAAACCTTACCTCAACAAATAGCCAGTCATTTAGGTCCATAATAAAGCAGTGACGAAGGTAGTGGTAATGATGGAAGCCTTCTGTAGAGCTCTTGAGTAGTAGGTGTTCAAGTCGATGACATTCATCCGTGAGAAATTACGACCAGAGCCACGGTCCTCAAATTAATTTGTGGCAGCCATTGCTTCTTGGCTGTAATAATTTTCAAATCCGGAGAAGACTGATCTGGTCCTGTAGCTTACGCTGAGCTCTCCGTCCTCCTCTCTTCAGGTCGCTCGCTGCCGACAACGGTTTCTAAGCCTGGTGTTAGGTGGCGGAACAACTGGCAAACTTAAATATATGGTTCAGGAATGGCTCGTTACTTTTAATTGTCTTATGAGTTTATTTAGGGATGCAATAAAATGCATTTGCTTTTAATATAAAAAAATAGCTATTCCTGAGCAAATATTAACATAAAAACCACAACCAAACTCTATACATATAATATGTAAAAAACAAAATGCGCACAAGTGTGCATTTTTCTACATATATGAAAATTATATTATTAACGAAGGTAAGAGGCGAATTTAGATATTAAGAGGACATTGTAGCTCGATATATGTATATGAATCACGGAAATGTGATATGACTTAAATATCTATATATATATATATATATTATATATATATATATATAATATATATATATATATATATATCTATATATATATATATATATTATATATATTCCTACAGCCACTTATCTTCTCAACATTGCATCCAAAAATCTGTTGTTCTGTCGGCTTTGTGCTACCACTTAGCCAATAGCCCATTCCACAACTTTTTTCAATCCTGAATTAGTGAACACTCTTCTCTGAATGCCTGATATTTCCAGTAATCAATGGCATGTTTAACCATGTCCATGGGAAGAATTCTCTCAACTTTCCTTCACTCCACCATCTTCAGATCTGCCAAATTTACCAAACTCTGCTCCTTCATTTACTTTGCATTTCACTGACTTAACATTGTTACCATTTCTTGCTCACTAAGACCAGTAGAACACAGATATAGTCAGAACCAAAAGGAATGTCAATCACGTAACCTCTTGTGTAGTCTTAATACTCGCTGTTTCATTTTTCATTTGGTTACAGCACTCAAAGTATAAACATCCACTGTGGTTTATAGGCAATCATATCAATGAGTTTAGTAAGAAACCAGTGAAAATGTCTAATCATGAGAAGACGGTTAGTACATGGGCTGGGGTTGTTGAAACCGAATTAGAAGTGGGATATCAAAATATGTAAAGTTTAAGGAGAGATTATCATGCATACGTAGAGTATGTTATAGGTACTGGAGTGTATACAAAATAAAATAAAAGCAGAAGTAGAGCAAATGTAATATTTTGTGGTGAAAAAAAAATAGTTTTTTTTACACCTAACTATTTTTTTTACACTTATACTGTAATGAAGGCAAGATCGCAGAAGATAGAGAAGACTAATAACAAAAAGCGACCCCATTTAAAAATGGGAAAAGCTGAAAATAAAGTAGATACTATAATGAATGAATGATTGTCAAGAAGTCTAACCAAGAGAAGTAGAGACAAGAAAAAAATCTGGAAAATTAGCCTCCCTTTCAGAGTAAGATAAAACAAAAAATAACCTAATATCACCAGTGTCGAAATTTTGAATTACAAACCTCTTGATGGCTGCAAATGACTCTAAGCTTTTAGGAACCAATTACCATTCTAGTTCGTGAAATGGAATTCAAATTGGAGCACGAGGCCAAAGGAAACTCAATATAGGGTTACATTACCAAGCGGCCCAAGGATATTACAGATTGTTGGGTAATTGTAGCAATCCCAGTGTTGATAATGCTGTTTATTATTTTTATATTATTCTCGTTCCTACTGATTTTTTCCTTCATATCCGTGTGTCAGTTATCGTTATTAATATCATTGCCCGTTTTGTTTTGCAATTAATACCCTTGCTTTTATTACACATGGTATATTTTGCTTCATTGCAAAATAAAATTTGTATCCCAAAATTATCATTTGTTTTTATCTGTAGAACAGCGAAATGCCTTTTAACTATTCAAAATTTATTCATTTAAGGGAATTTAATTCCTTGTAATGATTCTAATTGCCGGTCGATACACACACACACACACACACACACACACACACATATATATATATATATATATATATATATATATATATATATCTATATATATCTTATATGTGTGTGTATGTGTGTGTGGCGCGTGTGCGGTGTGTGTGTGTGTGCGCGTGTGTGTGGATTGGCAGGTTTCACCTCATTTAATCTTTTCAAAAACTGGAATATAATAGGAATTTACGTTGCATGTGTTGCAATGCAATTCCCGGTGCAAATAAGTGCATTACCAGTAGAAAATTGTTGACAACAGGAAAGAGTAGGTGGGTTAATCACATTTCTTTCACTGAGAGAATGTGTTATTCAGAATTTTTTTATGAAGACAACTTACCTGGTTTATTTCCCAGTGAAAAATAAGTGAGAATGTTTTGTCTCATTTTAGCAAACTAGGGATAATCTTCAAAATTAGTATATTTTGCTTATTTTCTTTATTTTAATAAACGACTCAAGTTTAAACATTCTAACCTTGCATTTCATATTCTAAATTTTTTGTATATTACATAAGAGTAAAACCTACCATATGTTTTAGATTAAACAAATATTCAAGTAAACAGAATTTGCGTTATTTATTCAATCTTTTTCTATTTGATAATGTGACAGGACATTGCCAGAAAGCGACGCTTAGTAATTATATTATTATTTATAAGTATGGATTTAAGAGACATATAAAACTATTCAATGTCATCTATATACACATACACACGCACCAACACACACACACACACACACACACACATATATATATATATATATATATATATATAGATCTATATATATATATATATATATATCTATATATATTTCACGGTAGGGTAACATCTTCACCATGAATAAGTTTTTAAAATTGGTTAATACCCTAAGAATTACTTAGGTCACCAGGGGGATGAAATAGAATTTAAATAATTGCAAGATAAAATTTGGAATTAAGACTTTAATTGGCATAAATGTCCGTCACCACTTCATATAAATACCATTTATTTTAGATCTCAAACACATTAACACAAACTGTAGCCACACATGCATCATGCACAAGAATTAGTAATCGACTAAGGTAAAATGTAAGATAAAAGTAACATATATCTATTTTTTTTTAAAGGATGGTCATCGTGTCTTGCGTTAATGAAAAGCATATCGAGTATTTGCCCCTCATGGGAAACGCTGTTAATTAAACTTTACAAGAGGCAAACATATGATTAATGGCCAGGCTTGAGCTACTGACGTCCAGGGCTCATGCTTCCACCTTCTGCAGACAAATCCTAACAAGTTGAAATTAAATTGGGAATTAATTATTTGCGCAGAGTGATGAATAGAGATAACGAATAACTGCTCATCTAGAGAGGATTAAGGTTTTAAATTATTTTCTTTCAGATATAACCCTATTTTTGGAGCGTTATAAGAAGATTTCTCATCACGAGAGTTATAGAATATTTCAAAGGACGTATTTTTTGATAAGTCATATATATATATATATATATATATATATATATATATATATATATACATATATATATATATATATATATATATATATATATATATATATATATATATATATATATATATAGTATATACATACACACACACATCGAAAAATCGAAAAGGATAAATGTTCGGGTAAGGCGAAATACAAAGGAAGAATAATACCAGATATTGGCGTTTAGTATTTGCGAGAAGTGGAAAAATACTTGAATTAGGTAATATCTATTACCTGAAATCTCAGGTTAAACATTCTGTATCATGCCGTCAGTATCCTCTACAAAAAAGAAATGTTACGGATTTTGAAGTAAATTAATTTTCGATTATTTGTAAATCACTGATTCATTTAAAGAGCTTGAAAGGATGACTGAGTTAATTAGTATTTTTTTATTTCTCTTGGTTTTGACCTTAAAAAGATGAAGACCAAACAATGAACATGCTGACATCCGTTTAACATTTAATTCTGTTACGTCTAGTTTTTTAAATATGGACATCCCTCTCTAAACCATTGATTTCACTCTTGGTGTAAAGACTTCTGAAAGTTTTGGCTGTATCAATGATTTGTTTTTAAGTACTTTTCATCGAATAAATGGCATGTTACACATGTTTGTTGTAGGAGCCGATTTCCTAAACTTCTGTTAAAAAACAAAATTCTGAAACAGACGAAATAACTTATAAGATATACAAATGGTAAAGGCATTGGGATTTCTTGAAAGGACTGGGGACTCGAGTCGTCACTATTTCCTCGAAAAGCTCGTTTGATGACGTCACAGCCATTACAACTTGTTTGATACGGCCAGCCATCGCATCGTAAAAGATTTGAAGGGGCACCTCGCGTCATCCAATACCTGAGTTATTGTACCTCAAGGGAAGAGAGTGCTTTTGGGGGCCGACCTGCTTATCGGCTTGAAGTAAAAGCTCGCTCATGCAGAAGCCTCTCTGTGGAGAGAGAGAGAGAGAGAGAGAGAGAGAGAGAGAGAGAGAGACTGTTCTCAAGACTCCTTCAAAATCCATCAGAAAAGGACGCTCCTTCAAGACTCGTAGCTCGGTATCGAAAGACTTCGTTGCGTCTTGGATCTTCGGAAACTATATCGGGCGAATATGTCGCTTGTAAGTATCGCGCGGAGATCGTTGCTTTGGAAGAACCAAGACAGGGGTTCTTAAACTTTTTATTGCCACACCCCCTCTCGAAGAGTTGGTCCTTTCTTCCACGGCCCCCCCCCCCCCCCCCCCCCCCCCTCCCCGCTATTTGCATCTACGAAAAAAATCCCTCCCAGATTTAAAGGAAAATATTGAAAAAAATAGAAAGAGGAGGTGTTTCCATGGGTAGGAAGGCAGGTCAATAATTACAAAACATGTTCTGCTCAACGAGCCTAACTAGAATAGTAGATTCTAGGAATGTAACGTTACAAGGCGCTACTTCTGCATTTTCTCATAAACTTCTGAATAGTAGTTCCTCACTCTTGTTAAAAGAATGGCGAATGTAATTAGATATTTTTTTCTTTTTTTGCATTTTCCCCTAGGGCTCGCGTCTTCCCTGAAAAATACTGACGCCCCCAGGTTAAGAACCGCCTGAACTAGAAGATCGGTTTACCTAAAGGACAAGGAGCAATAATAATTGTAAAATAGCTTGTGTCAGCTGCCAAATACCCGAGATACCTCCGTTCATTTTATTTCTTATGAAAATGAAGTTAATTTAATCTGACGAGATAAACCTCTTGTTGCAAACTGAAAATGTAATGGAACGCCAATTCTACATTTTTAAAATTTGCGGGAGTGAAGTGATGAAAGAAGGTGACACTCGCTTACTGATTTCTCTAAAATAAGGATGGGATACATTATAATTTATACACAAATTCTATTCGTTAAGTAGCACATTTCCAGATCATTCAAAGGGTACAAAAAATTACTATATAGTGCCCTCAGTATGACATAGAATCCTATTGTCGTCAGTTGGATATGTAACCATTTCGAATCAAATGGATTCTTTTTCCTGAAACATTTGCAGATATAAACCATATTACATCCTAAGGTAAACACAATAAGATATTAAAATATTAATTGCCATTCTCATCATTCAAATTAAAGACTTGAAAGGATAAAATCTACGGATAATTCATTTTATATATTTTATTACATTATTATTTAGTGCCATTTGAATTTCTTCAAGAACTGTATAATACTTCTATGATAAAAGAGTCTGAATGTATATATATATATATATATATATATATATATATATATATATATATATATATATATATATATATATATATATATATATATACATATATATATATATATATTATAATATATATAATAAGATAAATATATATATATTATATATATGTTATATATTATATATATATATATATATATATATATTATATATAAAATTATATATTAATATATATATTAATTATATTCTAACCATACACCTTGATGTCGTCCGTTAACATCAGATGGTTAATTATGTTGCCTCCTTTCTTGAGTTGGTACCCAGCATGCATTTTCTGCGGTACTTTTGTTATGGGAATCATGGCTACTACGAAGAGTAGAGGTGACAGTGCGACACTTTGAAAGATCCCTCTCCTGATATTAAACTTCCCCTGGTCTTATCCCAGAGCTTGTAATACTGTATTCCTGTTGTATTTTTGAGGAAGCTGATGGTGTTTTCCTCTCCGACAATATAATTTGAAGGAGTCTATTAGCCATGTGTGTGTTATCATGTCGAAGGCTTTCTTATAGTCTATCCATGCCATGCTTAGGTTGGTTTTCCTTCTCCTACTGTTCTTCATTGCTATTTTGATGGTCTTTTGTGCCCCTACACTTCCTTCTGCAGCCTATCTGTTGGCGGGGAATGGTGTTTTTATCCTTCAGGTACCGCCTTTCACTGATGATACCTGTTAGTAACTTCCTCATTATTATTATTATTATTATTATTATTATTATTATTATTATTATTATTATTATTATTATTATTATTTTTGTATTTTTTTATTATTATTATTATATTAAATATTTATTGGGTGGGTATTTATATTTCTATTATTTTTTTTATTTCCATTGTTATTATTTTTCTATTTTATCATTATTATTATTTTATTTATGTTATTTTTCCCTTTTATGTTTATAATTTAAATTTTTATTTTCAAAATTATTACCACTATTTTATTATATATTTTTATTATTTTCATCTTATTTTATTCTTTATTTATTCTAATTTTCTTTTAATTCGTTCGTACTATTAGTTTTTAGTGCTGTTATTATTTTTTATTTTTTTTTTATTTTTTCAAAAATTATTACTACATATTGTTTTAACGATACTTATCTTTATTTTCAGTGTTTTACTATTATTATTATTATTATTATTATTATTATTATTTATTATTATTATTATTATTATTATTATTATTATTATTATTTTTATTATTATTAATTATTATTATTATTTTTTTATTATTATTATTATTATTATTATTATTATTATTATTATTATTATTCTTATTATTATATTATTATTCATTATTATTATTATTATTATTATTTATTACTTATTATCATTCATTATTATTATTATTTTTATTTTCCATTTGAAGTATTATCATCTTAATTTTTTTCTTATATCATTTTCCATATTTTAATTTTGATTTTTATATTACTCATTATCATGTTAATTTTAATTATATTTTTTTTATTATTTTTTATTTTTAATTTTTTTTTAATATTAATATTTTATTTTCCTTATTATTAATTTTTTTTAAATAATATTTCATGTGTATTATATTTATTTTTATTCTTATTATTATTATTATTCTATTATATTTATTTTCATTGTTTATAATATTTTCATTGGTATTAATATTATTTTCACTTTTTATTAATATTATTTTATGTTTTACGTTTATTATTATTATTTTCATTATTATTTTTTTAAATGTATATTTAAAACTTTTAGTAGTATTACAGTTATTTTTATTTTTATTATGTTTATTTCATTTTCTTTTTTGCTGATTTTGTTCCTATTTTTATTTTTATTTTCCTTATCATTCATTTATACTTTTATTTTATTAGTTTAATTTTATTTTGTACTTTTATTTTTTAATTTATCATTGTTATTATTATTATTATTATTATTATTATTATTATTATTATTATTATTATTATTATTATTATTATTATTATTATTATTATTTTATTATTTTTATTCTATTTATATTATTTTTATCTTTATTATTATCTTCATTATTTTATTATTGTAATTTCTATTGTTATATTATTATTATTATTTGTATTTATATTATTAAAATTATTTCTTTATTGTATTTATGTTTCATTTTTATTATTTCATTTCTATTTTTCTTATATTAATTTTAATTATTATTATTTCATTATTTTTTTCTTTATTCTGGATGTCAACCATATGTTTAAACATGTTTGATTAAAAATTATTCTTGTCTTAGCTGCATCAATATTATATAGGAGGTATTTTCCTAATTATGGTTTTCTCATTATTGCTAAAGCTAGTGAGCAACACACCGGAGTTTGGCATGTTTACATTAGGGTAATTATAAGAGTAAATATCAATTTAATTCACATGCTTGAAACTGGCAGAGGCTAAAGTTAAATTCGAAGTCTAGATTCTGATTACTTCCATGGTAAAGGACTTTTATGCGAAAGTATTTGTCGGACTGAAGCAGGATGGTAAGATCGTCTTCATATTTCTGTATTCCAGTTTTGCATTGTTTTCATCTGCTCCATATAATTTCAAGGATTTGATTAGCAATGCGTGTGTGTTATCATGTCGTAGGCTTTCTTGTAGTCAATGCAGGCCAAGCTTAAATTGGTTTTACTTCTCTTACTAATTTTCATTACCATTTTGTTGGCCTTTTGTGCCCCTACACTTCCTTCTACAGCCATTCTGTTAGAGAGGGATGGTGTTTGTATTGTTAATATGGCTGTACCGCCTTTATCATTATTATTATTATTATTTTTTTTTTTTTTTTTTTGGGGGGGTGGGGGGGGGGGGGCGGCTATCACAGTCCTCTAATTCGATTGGGTGGTATTAATAGTGTGGGGTTCCGGGTTGCATCCTTCCTCCTTAGAAGTCCATCACTTTTCATACTATGTGCACCGTTTCTGTGATCACACTCTTCAGGGCTCTTGGGATCGTGCCTAGTGTTCCTATGATTATAGGTACAATTTCCACTGGCATATCCCATATTCTTCTTATTTCTATTTTCAGGTCTCGATACTTATCCATTTTTTCCCTTTCTTTCTCTTCAATTCTGGTGTCCCATGGTATTGCGACATCAGTGAGTGATACTTTCTTCTTGATTTTGTCAATCAACGTCACATATGGTCTATTTGCATGTATCACCTTAACTGTTCTGATACCATAGTCCCAGAGGATCTTTGCCTGATCGTTTTCTATCACTCCTTCAGGTTGGTGCTCGTACCACTATCACTACGAGGTAGATGGTGTTTCTTGCACAGGCTCCAGTGGAGGGCTTTTGCTACTGAATCATGCCTTTTTTTGTACTGGTTCTGTGCAAGTGCCGGACATTCGCTTGTTATGTGGTTTATGGTTTCATTTTTCGTATTGCACTTCCTACATATGGGAGAGATGTTATTTCCATCTATCGTTCTTTGAACATATCTGGTTCTTAGGGCCTGGTCTTGTGCCGCTGTTATCATTCCTTCAGTTTCCTTCTTGAGCTTTCCCTCTGTAGCCATTGCCACGTGTCATCGCTGGCTAGTTCTTTTGTCTATCTCTTGTATTGTCCATGCATTGGTTTGTTGTGCCGTTCCTCTGTTCCGCTTGTCTTTCTCCTGTCTTTGTGTATATTTGTGGGGTTTCGTCTACTTTTATCAGTCCTTCTTCCCATGCACTTTTGTGCCACTCATCTTCACTGGTTTTCAGATATTGCCCCAGTGCTCTGTTCTCGATGTTGACGCAGTCCTCTATACTTAGTAGTCCTCTCCCTCCTTCCTTTCGTGTTATGTATAGTCCGTCCGTATTTGCTCTTAGTTGTAGTGCTTTGTGTATCGTAATATGTTTCCTCGTTTTCTGGTCTATGCTGCGAAGGTCTGCCTTCGTCTATTCCACCATTCTTGCGCTGTATCTGATTACTGGCACTTCCCATGTTGATTATGTCTTTTATTATATTTCCGGCGTTGAGTTTTGACTTTAGTATCGCCTTGAGTCTCTGCAAATATTCTTTCCTGCTCGTGTCCTTTATCTCTTGGTGTCTTATATCCCCTCCTTCCATTATTCCCAGGTATTTGTATCCCGTCGCATCTATGTGTTTGATGTTGCTCCCATCTGGTAGCTTTATCCATTGCGTCATTTGTTACTTTGCCCTTTTGTATGTTGACTAAGGCACATTTTTCTATCATTATTACTATTGTTATTGTTTTGTTAAAGAGGATGGCAGCATCGGTGAAATTGATTTTATATATGGTCTTTTCAATTCTTCTTATTATTCTCTTCTCATTAGGGCTGATATTTGCTAATAGCTGGCCGATGCTCATACTCTGCTTAAGCAAATGTCTTACAAAAATACTAATTGATTGATAAGAAAACTAGAACGCCATTTTTAGTTGTCTTATCAATAAATTAGTATTTTTATAAGACATTTCCTTAACCAGAGTTTGAACATCGGCCAGCTATTAGCAAATATCAGCCCTGATGAGAAAGGAATAATAAGAATTGAAAAAAACATATATTAAATCAATTCCACTGATGCTGCAATCCTGTTTGAGAGAGGGTATATTATTATTATTACTATTTTTTCGTATATTATTATTATTACTATTTTTTTTTATTTATTTATTTATTTTTTTTTTTTGCTCTATCACAGTCCTACAATTCGACTGGGTAGTATTTATAGTGTGGGGTTCCGGGTTGCATCCTGCCTCCTAAGGAGTCAATCACTTTTCTTACTATGTGCGCCGTTTCTAGGATCACACTCTTCTGCATCAGTCCTGGAGCTACTTCAGCCTCTAGTTTTTCTAGATTCCTTTTCATGGATCTTGGGATCGGGCCTAGTGCTCCTATGATTAAGGGTACAATTTCCACTGGCATATCCCATATCCTTCTTATTTCTATTTTCAGATATTGATACTTATCCATTTTCCTTCTCTTTCTCTTCAACACTGGTGTCCCATGGTATTGCGACATCAATGAATGATACTTTCTTCTTAACTTTGTCAATCAACGTCACGTCTGGTCTATTTGCATGAATCACCCTATTTGTTCTGATACCATAGTCCCAGAGGACCTTTGCCTGATCGTTTACTATCACTCCTTCAGGTTGGTGCTCGTACCACTTATTACTGCAAGGTAGCTGATGTTTCTTGCACAGGCTCCAGTGGAGGACTTTTGTCATTGAATCATGCCTGTTTTTGTACTGGTTCTGTGCAAGTGGCGGTCATTCGCTTGTTATGTGGTTTATGGTTTCATTTTTCGTATTGCACTTCCTACATATGTGAGAGATGTTATTTCCATCTATCGTTCTTTGAACATATCTGGTTCTTAGGGCCTGGTCTTGGGCCGCTGTTATCATTCCTTCAGTTTCCTTCTTGAGCTTTCCCTCTGTAGCCATTGCCACGTGTCATCGCTGGCTAGTTCTTTAGTCTGTCTCATGTATTGTCCGTGCATTGGTTTGTTGTGCCATTCCTCTGTTCCGTTTGTCTTTCTCCTGTCTCTGTATATTTGTGGGGTTTCGTCTACTTTTATCAGTGCTTCTTCCCATGCACTTTTGTGCCACTCGTCTTCACTGGTTTTCAGATATTGCCCCAGTGCTCTGTTCTCGATGTTTATGCAGTCCTCTATACTTGGTATTCCTCTCCCTCCTTCCTTTCGTGTTATGTATAGTCTGTCCGTATTTGCTATTGGGTGTAGTGCTTTGTGTATCGTCATATGTTTCCTCCATTTCTGGTCTATACTACGAAGGTCTGCCTTCGTTCATTCCATTATTCCTGCGCTGTATCTGATTACTGGCACTGCCTATGTTGTTTATGTCTTTTATTATATTTCCGGCGTTGATTTTGACTTGAGTATCGGCTTGAGTCTCTGCATATATTCTTTCCTGCTCGTGTCCTTCATCACTTGGTGTCTTATATAGCGTCCTTTCATTATTCCCAGGTATTTGTATCCCGTCTCATCTATATGTTTGATGTTGCTCCCATCTGGTAGCTTTATCCCTTGCGTCCTTGTTACTTTGCCCTTTTGAATGTTGACTAAGGCACATTTTTCTGTTATTATTATTATTATTATTATTATTATTATTATTATTATTATTATTATTATTATTATTATTATTATTATTATTATTGCTTTGTTGAAGAGGATGGCAGCATCAGTGGAATTGATTTTGTATATGGTCTTTTCAATTCTTCTTATTATTCTCTTCTCATCAGGGCTGATATTTCCTAATAGCTGGCCGATGTTCATACTCTGGTTAAGCAAATGTCTTACAAAAATACTACTTATTGATAAGACAACTGAAAATGGCGTATGTCTACGGCGACATACGCCCTTTTTAGTTGTATTATCAATAAATTAGTATTTTTATTAAACATTTCCTTAACCAGAGAATAAACATCGGCCAGCTATTAGCAAATATCAGCCCTGATGAGAAGAGAATAATAAGAAGAATTGAAAAGACCATATACAAAATCAGTTCAACTGATACTGCAATCCTCTTTAACAAAATATGTTTGAGAGAGGGTCCCCTACTTTGAGAGAGGGTCCCCTACCTTCGTATATTATTGTTATTATTATTATTTTTTTTTTTCTCTATCACAGTCCTCCAATTCGACTGGGTGGTATTTATAGTGTGGGGCTCCGGGTTCCGTCCTGCCTCCTTAGGAGTCCATCACTTTTCTTACTATGTGCGCCGTTTCTAGGATCACACTCTTCTGCATGAGTCCTGGAGCTACTTCAGCCTCTAGTTTTTCTAGATTCCTTTTCAGGGGGATCTTGAGATCGTGCCTAGTGCTCCTATGATTATGGGTACAATTTCCACTGGCATATCCCATATCCTTCTTATTTCTATTTTCAGATCTTAATACTTATCCATTTTTCCCCTCTCTTTTTCTTCAACACTGGTGTCCCATGGTATTGCGACATTAATGAGTGATACTCTCTTCTTGACTTTGTCAATCAACGTCACGTCTGCCTGTTTTTGTACTGGTTCTGTACAAATGCCGGGCATTCGCTTGCTATGTGGTTTATGGTTTCATTTTTCGTATTGCACTTACTACATATGGGAGAGATGTTATTTCCGTCTATCGTTCTTTGAACATATCTGGTTCTTAGAGCCTGATCTTGTGCCACAGTTATCATACCTTCAGTTTTCTTCTTTAGCTCTCCCCTCTGTAGCCATTGCCATGTGTCATCGCTGGCTAGTTCTTTTGTCTGTCTCACGTATTGTCCAAGCATTAGCTGGTTGTGCCAGTCCTCTGTTCTGTTTGTCATTCTCCTGTCCCTGTATATTTCTTGGTCTTTGTCTACTTTTATTAGTCCTTCTTCCCATTCACTCTTTAGCCACTCGTCTCCACTGGTTTTCAGATATTGCCCCAGTGCTCTGTTCTCGATGTTGACGCAGTCCTCTATACTTGGTAGTCCTCTCCCTCCTTCCTTTCGTGTTATGTATAGTCTCTCCGTATTTGCTCTTGGGAGTAGTGCGTTGTGTATTGCCATATGTTTCCTGGTTTTCTGATATATGCTGCAGAGTTCTGCCTTCGTTTATTCCACTATTCCTGCCCTGTATCTGATTACTGGCACTGCCCATGTGTTTATGGCTTTTATCATATTTCCGGCGTTGAGTTTTGACTTGAGTATCGCTTTGAGTGTCTGCCTATACTTTTTCCTGATCGTGTCCTTCATCTCTTGCTGTTTTATATCCCCTCCTTCCATTATTCCCAGGTATTTGTATCCCGTCTCATCTATGTGTTTGATGTTGTTCCCATCTGGTAGCTTTATCCCTTCAGTTCTCGTTACTTTACCTTTTTGTATATTGACTAAGGCGCATTTTTCTATTCCAAACTACATCCTGATGTCCCCAGATACAATCCTTACAGTCTGGATTAGGGTATCTATTTCCTTGATGCTTTCACCATACAGCTTGATGTCGTCCATGAACATCAGATGGTTAATTCTGTTGCCTCTTCTCTTGATTTGGTACCCGGCATCTATCTTCTGTAGTACTTTTGTCATGGGAATCGTGGCTACTACGAAGAGCAGTGGGGACAGTGAGTCGTCCTAGAAGATCGCTCTCCTGATATTAACCTCTGCTAGTCTTATTCCAGAGCTTGTAAGTATTGTATTCCAGTTATGCATTGTATTTTTGAGGAAGCTGATGGTGTTTTCCTCTGCCCCATATATTTTCTGGCATTCTATTAGCCATGTGTGTGATATCATGTCGAAGGCTTTCTTATAGTCTATCCATGCCATGCTTAGGTTGGTTTTCCTTCTCCTACTGTTCTTCATTACCATTTTGTCTATCAGAAGTTGGTCTTTTATGCCCCTACACTTCCTTCTGCAGCCTTTCTGTTGGTGGGGGATTGTGTTTGTCTCCTCTAGGTAGTTGTATAACCTTTCACTGATGATACCTGTTAGTAACTTCCACATTATTGGTAGGCAGGTGATAGGCCTGTAGTTACTGGCTATATTTCCCTTACTCTTGTCTTTTTGTTGTCATCCATTTGGGTGCATGGGGATTTGAGATACAATGCTGGAGTTATTCTGCTATTCGTGGGTGTAGGGCCTTGACGTTTTTGAGCCAGTATCCCTGGGCTTCATTGGGACCTTGGGCTTTCCAGTTTGGCATTTTCTTTAGTTGGTGTCTGACTGTGTCTGTCATGATCTCTGAATCTTTGTTTTATTCTCCCTGTTTCTTCTTCCTTGACTTCCTGGAGCCATGTTGTATGTTTGTTGTGTGATACCGGATTGTTCCACATGTTTTCCCAGAGTCCTCTTACTTGGTTCGGTGGTTGTCTTCCCCTCTTAGTCGGTTGCATAGTCTTTTCTGGTTGGTTCCGAATAGTTTGTTCTGTTGGTATCCCTTATTCCTGTTCATGTCCCGTTGGATCTTATGTGCTTTGGCCTTAAGCCTCTGTTTTACATCTTCTATTGTGTTGTTTAGTACCCTCTCTTGTAATTTGTTGTTCTCGTTGAGTTCCTCCCTTGTTTTCTTGCTTCTTAGCCTTTTTTCTGCCATCTCTTTCAGTTTACTCAAGTCAGATCTCATCATCATGATTTGCTTTTCCAGGCGCCTTTTCCAAGGAGGTTGCTGTTTTGGTTTCTGTTGGGTTGGTTGTGCTGTTGGTTTCGGTGTTCGAATCCTCATCAGTTCTGCTACTAATCTTGCTCCTGCATATGCCAAATTATTTGTTTCTGTGATACTGGTGGTGTGTATTATGCCCATTATTTCATTGGCCTCACTTGTTTTCTCCCTTAATTTCTTGGTGTTGTAGGCTTTCATGGAGGGGATCTTTGTTCTCTCTGTATCTGGCTCCATCCATTGTCTAATCTTTTCTACCCAATCCGTCCTCTCTGCTACTTCGTCGGTGTTTCTTCGTGTGTCGTTGTTTTATACCTCTTCATCTCTGTCGTTTTCTTGTGACTGGCGTCTCCTAAGTTCGTCTTCGTATTAATTGCGTTTTGTTCGTGTGAACATTTACTCTTTCCGCAGGTCTTCTCTTTCTGTTGGGGGGAGCCAGTTCTTTTTCTTTATGTTCCTTACTTGGTCTGCTAGCCTCTGCTCTGTTTGCTCTGTTGACCAACCTTCTTCTATATCCTCTCTCCGTCTGGTTGCTTCTGATGCAGCATCTCCATATTTCCTTATTTTCTTCTCTTGTCCATTTCTTCCTTTGGTTTGCTTCTGTAGCTCCAATCTCAGGCTTTTGATTACTGTCGTTGTGGTGGTCAGTTGCTGGATGAGGACCTCCAAGTACCTGACCGTCTTCCCCTTCAATTGGGTTGAATACCCGACTGCCGAACGAAGCTCCTCTGTTGCCAGAGGTTCCATTTACGTCGTTGTCGTTTATTCCTTCATTTCTTAACATCATTGCTGAGTTTTGCTATTTAACCCATAGCTGGACCCTACCCCATTAGGGATAGGTACTCATTTACAGCTGAGTAGACTGAGGAAATTATAGTAAAGATCCTTTCCCAAAGAATCAACGCCTAAGAGAGCGGTTACCCATCCAACGACTGACCAGCCCCAATGTTGCTTAACCAATCCATTGACGACATAACCCACTCTGGCATGGCGCCACATTATTATTATTGTTATTATTATTATTATTATTATTATTATTATTATTATTATTATTATTATTATTATTATTATTATTATTATTTTATTTTAATTTCATAGTATTATCTTATTAATTTTATTCATATTTTTATTTGTTTATTGTTTGATTATTTCATCATAATTATTTCTATTTTATTTTTATAATTGTTATTGTTATTTTCGCAATGATTACTTGTTCTTTATTCTTTTATTTTTATTATTTTTATACATATTCTTATCTTATTTTGAACTTTTATTATTATTTTATTCATTATGACCATATATTTTTTGTAGTTTTCTGTTTATTTTTTTTCATGTGTATAATACCTATTTTTATATTAAGTTATCGTTGTTATTTTTTATCATTGTTATTTTATTATTTTTATCTTTTTTATTTTTATTATTTTTTAATTATTACTTTTTTTATTTCAATATTTAATATTTTTATCATTTATAATATTTTATTCTATTCATAAAATTATTACTATCATTTTCTTACCTTTGTTTGTATTATTATTTCTGTTTATTTTTATATTTGTTAATGTATTTTGAAATTTTATTATTATAATTTTACTAATTGTTTTTATTGTTTTATATTTTTAATTTTTTATCATTTTTATTTTTTATCAATAATAATTTTACTTTATTGTTCTTTTATTTTATATTACTTTTTTTTGAAATTTTATTATTATTATTGTTTTATTATTTTAGATTGGTTTTTTAATTATTTCTTTTTGTTTATTTTTTTAATAACTTTAACTTTATTTTTTTATTATCGTTATTTTAATTATTTTATTTTTCATTATTTCCATTTCTATCATTTTTTATTTAATTTTTTTATGATTATTTTATTATTTTTGTATTTATTCTGAGTGTAAGCCATCTTATAAACATTGGTTTATTAAAAAATTATTTGTTTACCCTCGGCTGCATTAATTTTATATTATGTCTATTTATCTAATTATGGTTTTCTCATTGCTTCTTAAACTGGTGAGCAACTCACTGAAGGTTGGCATGTCTAAAATAGGTAATTATGATAGTCAATTTTAATTTTATTCAAAGATGCCAGAAACTGTAGTTAAACATTCATTGGAAAACCCGTAGAGTTTTACACGGGTTATGTTTTATCCGAAGTCTGGATTCTGACCATTTCCTTAGCAAGGGCACCAACGTTTCTTCTGGAACTTCAGACAACCTCTTATGCGGAGGTAGGGGATGGACTGAAGCAGGAGGGTGAGTCCGTCTTCTTCTGTACTGGCAGTGCAAGAGAAGCCTGATGCCATCCTGTCCGACTCCTCAAAGTTTGATCGTCTCACACCGAACCCTACTGAAGACATCAAAAGAGGCGCCAGCAGGGCCATCAATACCATGAAGACGGCAATATCTGCAGTCCACCTTCCCCCCATCCAAAGGGTCTTCACCCTTGGTTACCTCTACCTTAACGTGAAAAACCATAAATAAGTCAACCCTCTCCGCCCGATTATTATCCAGCCCTCCCTCCTCCACCTACGCCCTAATCAAGCGCCTCACTCAAATTTTGACTCCCTACGTCTCGATCCGCTATAGCCTGAGTTCATTGGTGGAGCCCCTTGGAGAAATTCGCGACTTCCTCGGCACTGGCATCATAGCGTCCCTCGATGTAGAATCCATTATTTCTCCCCAACGAAATCATCTTTCATAGACAATATTATCAGTTAGTTTTTTTTTTTTATCTAATAAATGTCCATGGAGTATAAATGAATAATATCATACTTAGAGAAATGCACATTCATGCATATAATATACCTCCATAAGAAAATCATGTATAAAACTAAATGTAAGTATCTATGGAGAAATTTTTTTTTTATCCAGATATATCTGGCGACTTTTTCCCGCGACCTGCGATCGAAGTTTAGCAGTAATCTGCTCACCAGCATAATTATATCTTACTTGCAAATATTTTTCAGTTATTGCTTTAATCAATATATGCAAGTGATTGTCCAATGGTTGAGTATCATACAAGTGATAATCGAACTCTGAAAATATTGTTTTGCCTCTGTAAGCTGCCAATACTGAACTAACTAATTTATGGAATTTACTGTCCCCAGTGTTTTGTTGCCGGACAACATTTCCCTCATATTATTCTCACATGTATTGCATATGTCAATAACATCATTTGATGGATGCACCAATTTTCCTTTGGTTTTTAATTTGATGCAGGTGTTAACGTTAATCCATCAATGCAGACTTCACACTGTAAAGACTTTTTTAACTTAAGAAGCAACAAAGCCAGCAATATAAGCTACTATTTCATTTGAACATCTTGACAAGTGGTAATGGTTTGGAATATAATCATAATAATCTTCCTTGTGATCTGAATATGCTTCTTGAACATCTAAAATTCGATGTCTTGAAGCAGAGGCATTTATATTCCTTATGCTGCTTGAAGCAGTTAATAAG
>NC_087205.1:9152269-9164769 GCF_015104395.2 Macrobrachium nipponense | reverse complement strand
CGTTTCTAGGATCACACTCTTCTGCATCAGTCCTGGAGCTACTTCAGCCTCTAGTTTTTCTAGATTCCTTTTCAGGGATCTTGGGATCGTGCCTAGAGCTCCTATGATTATGGGTACAATTTCCACTGGCAAATCCCATATCCTTCATATTTTTATTTTCAGATCTTGATACTTATCCATTTTTTCCCTCTCTTTCTCTTCAACTCTGGTGTCCCATGGTATTGCGACATCAATGAGTGATTCTTTCTTCTTGACTTTGTCAATCAACGCCACATCTGGTCTATTGGCACGTATCACCCTATATGTTCTGATACCATAGTCCCAGAGAATCTTTGCCTGATCGTTCTCTATCACTCCCTCAGGTTGGTGTTCGTACAACTTATTACTGCAAGGTAGCTGATGTTTCTTGCACAGGCTCCAGTGGAGGGCTTTTGCCACTGAATCATGCCTCTTTTTGTACTGGTTCTGTGCAAGTGCCGGGCATTCGTTTGCTATGTGGTTTATGGTTTCATTTTTCGTATTGCACTTCCTATATATGGCAGAGATGTTATTTCCGTCTATCGTTCTTTGAACATATCTGGTTCTTAGGGCCTGATCTTGTGCCGCATGTTATCATTCCTTCAGTTTCCTTCTTTAGCTCTCCCCTCTTTAGCCATTGCCATGTGTCATCGCTGGCTAGTTCTTTAGTCTGTCTCATGTATTGTCCGTGCATTGGTTTGTTGTGCCAGTCCTCTGTTCTGTCTGTCATCCTCCTGTCTCTGTATATTTCTGGGTCTTTGTCTACTTTTATTAGTCCTTCTTCTCATGCACTCTTTAGCCACTCGTCTTCACTGGTTTTCAGATATTCAGATATTGCCCCTGCTTTGTTCTCGATGCTGACACAGTCTTCTATGCTTAGTAGTCGTCTCCCTCCTTCCTTTCGTGTTATGTATAACCTGTCCGTATTTGATCTTGGGTGTAGTGCTTTGTGTAATGTCATATGTTTCCTGGTTTTCTGATCTATGCTGCGGAGTTCTGCCTTCGTCCATTCCACTATTCCTACGCTGTATCTGATTACTGGCACTGCCCATGTGTTTATGGCTTTTATCATATTTCCTCCATTGAGTTTTGACTTGAGTATCGCCTTGAATCTCTGCATATATTCTTTACTGATCGAGTCCTTCATCTCTTGGTGTTTTATATCCCCTCCTTCCATTATTCCCAGGTATTTGTATCTTGTCTCATCTATGTGTTTGATGTTGCTCCCATCTGGTAGCTTTAACCCTTCAGTTCTCGTTACTTTGCCTTTTTGTATGTTGACTAAGGCGCATTTTTCTATTCCAAACTCCATCCTGATGTCCCCAGATACAATCCTTACAGTCTGGATTAGGGTATATTTCCTTGACGCTCTTTCCATACAGCTTGATGTCGTCCATGAACATCAGATGGTTGATTTTGTTTCCTCTTTTCTTGAGTTGGTACCCGGCACCCATCTTCTGTAGTACTTTTGTCATGGGAATCATGGCTACTACGAAGAGTAGTGGTGACAGTGAGTCGCCATGGAAGATCGCTCTCCTGATATTAACCTCTGCTAGTCTTATTCCAGATCTTATAAGTATTGTATTCCAGTTGCGCATTGTATTTTTGAGGAAGATGATGGTGTTTTCTTCTCCCCCATACATTTTCAGGCATTCTATTAGCCATGTGTGTGTGGCATTATTATTATTATTCATTATTATTAATTTATTATTATTATTATTTTATTTATTTATTTATTTTTTTTTTTTTTTGCTCTATCACAGTCCTCCAATTCGACTGGGTGGTATTTATAGTGTGGGGTTCCGGGTTACATCCTGCCTCTTTAGGAGTCCATCTCTTTTCTTAATATGCACGCCATTTCTAGGATCACACTCTTCTGCCTGAATCCTGGAGCTTTTTCAGCCTCTAATTTTTCTAGATTCCTTTTCAGGGATCTTGGGATCGTGCCTAGAGCTCCTATGATTATGGGTACAATTTCCACTGGCAAATCCCATATCCTTCATATTTTTATTTTCAGATCTTGATACTTATCCATTTTTTCCCTCTCTTTCTCTTCAACTCTGGTGTCCCATGGTATTGCGACATCAATTAGTGATTCTTTCTTCTTGACTTTGTCAATTAACGTCACGTCTGGTCTATTTGCACGTATCACCCTATATGTTGGTGCTCGTACCACTTATTACTGCAAAGTAGCTGATGTTTCTTGCACAGGCTCCAGTGGAGGATTTCTGCCACTGAATCATGCCTCTTTTTGTACTGGTTCTGTGCAAGTGCCGGGCATTCGCTTGCTATGTGGTTTATGGTTTCATTTTTCGTATTGCACTTCCTACATATGGGAGAGATGTTATTTCCCTCTATCGTTCTTTGAACATATCTGGTTTTTAGGGCCTGATCTTGTGCCGCTGTTATCATTCCTTCAGTTTCCTTCTTGAGCTCTCCCCCTCTGTAGCCATTGCCATGTGTCATCGCTGGCTAGTTCTTTAGTCTGTCTCATGTATTGTCCGTGCATTGGTTTGTTGTGCCATTCTTCTGTTCTGTTTGTGATTTATCTGTCTCGGTATATTTCTGGGTCTTCGTCTACTTTTATTAGTCCTTCTTCCCATGCACTCTTTAGCCACTCGTCTTCACTGGTTTTAAGATATTGCCCCAGTGCTCTGTTTTCGATGTTGACGCAGTCCTCTATACTTGGTAGTCCTCTCCCTCCTTCCTTTCGTGTTATGTATACTCTGTCTGTATTTGCTCTTGGGTGTAGTGCTTTGTGTATTATCATATGTTTCCTGGTTGTCTGGTCTATGCTGCGGAGTTCTGCCTTCGTCCATTCCACTATTCCTGCACTGTATCTGATTACTGTCACTGCCCATGTGTTTATGGCTTTTATCATATTTCTAGCAGTGAGTTTTGAATTGAGTAGCGCCTTGAGTCTCTGCATATACTCTTTCCTGATCGTGTCTTCATCTCTTTTATTATTATTATTATTATTATTATTATTATTATTATATTATTATTATTATTATTATTATTATTATTATTATTATTATTATTATTATTATTATTATTATATTATTTTTTTTTTTTTTTATTTTTTTTTTTTTTATTTTTTTTTTAATGTGCACTATGATTATATTATTAATCTTATTTATTATTTTATATGTTAATATTTTTCATTTTAATTTCTATTATTTCGTATATATCATGTTTAATTATTATTATTTCTTATTAATTTTTCATTTATTTATATTTTTTACTATTCCATTTATTATTATTATTATTCTTATTTTTTTTTTTTTTTTTTTTTTTTTTTTTTTGCTCTATCACAGTCCTCCAATTCGACTTGGTGGTATTTACAGTGAGGGGTTCCGGGTTGCATCCTGCCTCCTTAAAAGTCCATCACTTTTCTTACTATGTGTGCCGTTTCTAGGAACACACTCTTCTGCATGAGGCCCGGAGCTACTTCAGTCTCTAGTTTTTCTAGATTCCTTTTCAAGGATCTTGGGATCGTGCCTAGTGCTCCTATGATTATGGGTACGATTTCCACGGGCATATCCATTATCCTTCTTATTTCTACTTTCAGATCTTGATACCTATCCATTTTTTCCCTCTCTTTCTCTTCAACTCTGGTGTCCCATGGTATTTTTCGACATCAATGAGTGATACTTTCTTCTTGACTCTGTCAATCAACGTCACGTCTGGTCTGTTTGCACGTATCACCCTATCCGTCCTGATACCATAGTCCCAGAGGACCTTTGCGTGATCGTTTTCTATCACTCCCTCAGGTTGGTGCTCGTACCACTTATTACTGCAAGGTAGCTGATGTTTCTTGCACAGGCTCCAGTGGAGGGCTTTTGCCACTGAATCATGCCTCTTTTTGTACTGGTTCTGTGCAAGTGCCGGGCATTCGCTTGCTATGTAGTTTATGGTTTCATTTTTCGTATTGCACTCCCTACATATGGGAGAGATGTTATTTCCATCTATCGTTCTTTGAACATATCTGGTTCTTAGGGCCTGATCTTGTGCCGCTGTTATCATTCCTTCAGTTTCCTTCTTGAGCTCTCCCCTCTGTAGCCATTGCCATGTGTCATCGCTGGCTAGTTCTTTAGTCTGTCTCATGTATTGTCCATGCATTGGTTTGTTGTGCCAGTCCTCTATTCTGTCTGTCATTCTCCTGTCTCTGTATATGTCTGGGTCTTCGTCTACTTTTATTAGTCCTTCTTCCCATGCACTCTTTAGCACTCGTCTTCACTGGTTTTCAGATATTGCCCAGTGCTCTGTTTTTCGATGTTGACGCAGTCCTCTATACTTGGTAGTCCTCTCCCTCCTTCCTTTCGTGTTATGTATACTCTGTCTGTATTTGCTCTTGGGTGTAGTGCTTTGTGTATTATCATATGTTTCCTGGTTGTCTGGTCTATGCTGCGGAGTTCTGCCTTCGTCCATTCCACTATTCCTGCGCTGTATCTGATTACTGGCACTGCCCATATGTTTATGGCTTTTATCATATTTCCGGCGTTGAGTTTTGACTTGAGTATCGCCTTGAGTCTCTGCATATATTCTTTCCTGATCGTGTCCTTCATCTCTTGGTGTTTTATATCCCCTCCTTCCTTATTCCCAGGTATTGTATCCTGTCTCATCTATGTGTTTGATGTTGCTCCCATCTGGTAGCTTTATCCCTTCAGTTCTCGTTACTTTGCCTTTTTGTATGTTGACTAAGGCGCATTTTTCTATTCCAAACTCTATCCTGATGTCCCCAGATACAATCCTTACAGTCTGGATTAGGGTATCTATTTCCTTGATGCTCTTACCATACAGCTTGATGTCGTCCATGAACATCAGATGATTGATTCTGTTGCCTTTTTTCTTGAGTTGGTATCCGGCATCCATCTTCTGTAGTACTTTTGTCATGGGAATCATGGCTACTACGAAGAGTAGTGGGGACAGTGAGTCGCCCTGGAAGATCCCTCTCCTGATATTAACCTCTGCTAGTCTTATTCCAGAGCTTGTAAGTATTGTATTCCAGTTGCGCATTGTATTTTTGAGGAAGCTGATGGTGTTTTCCTCTGCCCCATATATTTTCAGGCATTCTATTAGCCATGTGTGTGGTATCATGTCGAAGGCTTTCTTATAGTCTATCCATGCCATGCTTAGGTTGGTTTTCCTTCTCCTACTGTTCTTCATTACCATTTTGTCTATCAGGAGCTGGTCTTTTGTGCCCCTACACTTCCTTCTGCAGCCTTTCTGTTGGTGGGGGATGGTGTTTGTCTCCTCTAGGTAATTGTATAGCCTTTCACTGATGATATCTGTTAGTAACTTCCACATTATTGGTATGCAGGTGATAGGCCTGTAGTTACTGGCTATATTTCCCTTACTCTTGTCTTTTTGTACTAAGTATGTTCTTCCTGTGGTCATCCATTTGGGTGCATGGTGATTTGAGATACAATGCTGGAGTTTTTCTGCTATTCGTGGGTGTAGGGCCTTGAGGTTTTTGAGCCAGTATCCATGGACTTCATCGGAACCTGGGGCTTTCCAGTTTGGCATTTTCTTTAGTTGGTGTCTGACTGTGTCTGTCGTGATCTCTATGAATCTTTGTTTTATTCTCCCTGTTTCTTCTTCCTTGACTTACTGGAGCCATGTTGCATGTTTGTTGTGTGATTCCGGATTACTCCATATGTTTTCCCAGAGTCTCTTACTTGGTTCGGCTTCAGGAATTTCTGGGTGGTTGTCTTCCCCTCCTAGTTGACTGTATAGTCTTTTCTGGTTGGTTCCGAATAGTTTGTTCTGTTGGTATCCCTTATTCCTGTTCATGTACCGTTGGATCTTATGTGCTTTGGCCTTAAGCCTCTGTTTTACATCTTCTATTGTGTTGTTTAGTCCCCTCTCTTGTACTTTGTATTTCTCGTTGAGTTCCTCCCTTGTTTTCTTTGCTTCTTAGCCTTTTTTCTGCCATCTCTTTCAGTTTACTCAAGTCAGATCTCATCACCATGATTTGCTTTCCAGGCGCCTTTTCCAAGGAGGTTGCTGTTTTGGTTTCTGTTGGGTTGGTTGCTGCTGGTGTGTTGGTGTCCGAATCCCCATCAGTTCTGCTACTAATCTTGCTCCTGCATATACCAAGTTATTTGTTTCTGTGATACTGGTGGTGTGTATTATGCCCATTATTTCATTGACCTCACTTGTTTTCTCCCTTAATTTCTTGGTGTTGTAGGCTTTCATGGAGGGGATCTTTGTTCTCTCTGTATCTGGCTCCATCCATTGTCTAATCTTTTCTACCCATTCCGTCCTCTCTGTTACTTCGTCGGTGTTTCTTCATGTGTCGTTGTTTGATACCTCATCCTCCCTATCGTCTTCTGTGGCATCGTCTCTCAGTTCCTCTTCGTGTAATTCGTTGTCGTGTGACATTTCCCTTTCCAGTTCATCTCTTTCTGTTGGGGAGAGCCAGTTGTTTTTCTTTATGTTCCTTACCTGGTCTGCCAGCCTCTGCTCTGTTTGGGGGGTGTTATTCCTCTCATTCCAGATGTTGACCAATCTTCTTCTATATCCTCTCTCCGTCGGGTTGCTTCTTGATGTAGCATCTCATATTTCCTATATTATTATTATTATTATTATTCCTTTTTTATTATTATTATTATTATTATTATTATTATTATTATTATTATTATTATTATTATTATTATTATTATTATTATTATTATTATTATTATTACGTGAATTATATTAATTTTTATTTTTATTATTATCTGATTATTTTTAGTTCTATTTTAATTATTCTTATTTTTATTACTTTCATTTTTAATTTATTATTGACATTATTTTTTTTTCTATGTTAATTATTTTATTTTTTCATTACAATTATATTTTAATTTTTATTTGTAATTTCATTATTGTATTGCATTCTGTTATCGGTATTGTTATTTTTTTCTATTTTTTATAATATAATCTTCCTTATATTATTTCATTACCTTACTTTTATATTTATTAACTTTTTTTTTATTTGATTATTTTCATTTTTTATTATTATTTTTATTTAGAATTATATTTTATTTTATTCATTTTATTATTATCTTTATTATTTTAGTATTGCTATTTCTATTTTATATAATTTTTCATTTTTATTTTTTGTTTTCTTTTTTATCTTATAGTCTTTTTACATTCATTAATATTTTATAATTTATATTATTAATTTAATTTTTGATATAATTATTATATTATCAATTTTTTATTATTAGTCATTTTAAATTACTTTTTTTTATTTTTGTAAACTTTTGTTTGATTGTTTTATATATTTTATTTTATTTTGTATCATTTTCTTTTGATTTGTATTGTTATTATTTTAGTATTGTTATTAATTTTTATATTCTTCTTTATATTTTCATTTTTGTTTTTTTTATTTTCTAAATTATTACGACAAAGCATTTTACGACATTTATCTTTATTTTAATTTCTATTACATTTATTATTATTATTATTATTATTATTATTATTATTTATTATTATTATTATTATTATTATTATTATTATTACTTATTAATAATAATAATTATTATTATTATTATTATTTTTTTTTTTTTTTTTTTTTTTTTTTTTTTTTTTTTTTTGCTCTATCACAGTCCTCCAATTCGACTGGGTGGTATTTATAGTGTGGGGTTCCGGGTTGCATCCTGCCTCCTTAGGAGTCCATCACTTTTCTTACTATGTGTGCCGTTTCTAGGATCACACTCTTCTGCATGAGACCTGGAGCTACTTCAGTCTCTAGTTTTTCTAGATTCCTTTTCAGGGATCTTGGGATCGTGCCTAGTGCCCTCTATGATTATGGGTACGATTTCCACTGGCATATCCCATATCCTTCTTATTTCTATTTTCAGATCTTGATACTTATCCATTTTTTCCCTCTCTTTCTCTTAACTCTGGTGTCCCATGGTATTGCGACATCAATGAGTGATACTTTCTTCTTGACTTTGTCAATCAACGTCACGTCTGGTCTATTTGCACGTATCACCCTATCCGTCTGATACCTATAGTCCCAGAGGATCTTTGCCTGGTCGTTTTCTCATCACTCCCTCAGGTTGGTGCTCGTACCACTTATTACTGCAAGGTAGCTGATGTTTCTTGCACAGGCTCCAGTGGAGGGCTTTTGCCACTGAATCATGCCTCTTTTTGTACTGGTTCTGTGCAAGTGCCGGGCATTCACTTGCTATGTGGTTTATGGTTTCATTTTTCGTATTGCACTTCCTACATATGGGAGAGATGATTATTCCGTCTATCGTACTTTGAACATATCTGGTTCTTAGGGCCTGATCTTGTGCCGCTGTTATCATTCCTTCAGTTCCTTCTTTAGCTCTCCCTCTGTAGCCATTGCCAATTGTCATCGCTGGCTAGTTCTTTAGTCTGTCTCATGTATTGTCCGTGCATTGGTTTGTTGTGCCAGTCCTCTGTTCTTTCTGTCTCCTCCTGTCTCTGTATATTTCTGGGTCTTCGTCTACTTTTATTAGTCCTTCTTCCCATGCACTCTTTAGCCACTCGTCTTCACTGGTTTTCAGATATTGCCCCAGTGCTCTGTTTTCAATGTTGTCGCAGTCCTCTATACTTAGTAGTCCTCTCCCTCCTTCCTTTCGTGTTATGTACAGTCTGTCCGTATTTGCTCTTGGGTGTAGTGCTTTGTGTATTGTCATTTGTTCCTGGTTTTGCTGATCTATGCTGCGGAGTTCTGCCTTCGTCCATCCATCCATATTCCTGCGCTGTATCTGATTACTGACACTGCCCAAGTGTTTTATGGCTTTTGTTTATCATGTTTTTTCGGCGTTGAGTTTTGACTTGAGTATCGCCTTGAGTCTCTGCATATATTCTCCTGATCGTGTCCTTCATCTCTTGGTGTTTTATATCCCTCCTTCCTTACCATTATTCCCAGGTATTTGTATCCTGTCTCATCTATGTGTTTGATGTTGCTCCATCTGGTAGCTTTTATCCCTTCAGTTCTCGTTACTTTGCCTTTATGTATGTTGACTAAGGCGCATTTTTCTATTCCAAACTCCATTCTGATGTCCCCAGATACAATCCTTACAGTCAGGATTAGGGTATCTATTTCCTTGATGCTCTTACCATACAGCTTGATGTCGTCCATGAACAATCAGATGGTTGATTTTATGCCTCTTTTCTTGAGTTGGTACCCGGCATCCCATCTTCTGTAGTACTTTTGTCATGGGAATCATGGCTACTACGAAGAGTAGTGGGGACAGTGAGTCGCCCTGGAAGATCCCTCTCCTGATACCTAACCTAAAACCCTCTGCTATTTTCTTATTCCAGAGCTTGTAAGTATTGTATTCCAGTTGCGCATTGTATTTGAGGAAGCTGATGGTATTTTCCTCTGCCCCATATATTTTCAGGCATTCTATTAGCCATGTGTGTGGTATCATGTCGAAGGCTTTCTTATAGTCTATCCATGCCATGCTTAGGTTGGTTTTCCTTCTCCTACTGTTCTTCATTACCATTTTGTCTATCAGGAGCTGGTCTTTTGTGCCCCTACACTTCCTTCTGCAGCCTTTCTGTTGATAGGGGATGGTGTTTGTCTCCTCTAGGTAGTTGTATAGCCTTTCACTGATGATACCTGTTAGTAACTTCCACATTATTGGTAGGCAGGTGATAGGCCTGTAGTTACTGGCTATATTTCCCTTACTCTTGTCTTTTTGTACTAAGGATGTTCTTCCTGTGGTCATCCATTTGGGTGCTTGGTGATTTGAGATTATTATTATTGTTATTATTATTATTATTATTATTATTATTATTATTATTATTATTATTATTATTATTATTATTATTATTATTATTATTATTATTATTATTATTATTATTATTATTATTATTATCTTATTTTATTTTAAAATTCATAGTATTATCTTATTAATTTTATTCATATTCTATTTCTTTATTGTTTTATTATTTCATCATAATTATTTTTATTTTATTTCTATAATTGTTATTGTTAGTTTCGCAATTATTACTTGTTCTTTATTCTTTTATTTTTATTATTTTTATATATATTCTTATTATATTTTGAACTTTTATTATTATTTCATTAATTATGATCATATATTTTTTATGGTTTTCTGTTTCATTTTTTTCATGTGTATTATACCTATTTTTTATATTTAATTTATCATTGTTATTTTTATCATTGTTATTTTAGTTAATTGTATCTTTTTAATTTAATTATTATTTAATTATTACTTTTATTATTTCAATATTTAATATTTTTATTATTTATAATATTTTATTTTATTCACAAAATTATTACTATCATTTTCCTACCTTTGTTTGCACTATTATTTCTATGTTTATTTTTATATTTGTTAAATGTATTATAATTTTACTAATTGTTTTTATTGTTTTATATTTTTAAATTCTTATAATTTGTATTTTTTATCAATAATAATATTACTTTATCATTCTTTTATTTCATATTTATTTTTTTGAAATTTTAGTATTATTCTTGTTTTATTATTTTATATTGTTTTTTTTAATTATTTCTTTTTGTTGATTTTTTTTATTTAATAACTTTAACTTTATTTTTTTATTATCATTATTTTAATTATTTTTTTTTCGTTATTTTCATTTCTATTATTATTGATTTAATTTTTGTTATGATTATTTTATTATTTTTGTATTTATTCTGAGTGTAAGCCATCTTATCAACATGGTTTATTAAAAATGATTGTTGCCTCAGCTACATTAATTTTATATATGCCTATTTATCTAATTATGGTTTTCTCATTCCTGCTTAAACTGGTGAGCAACTCACTGAAGGTTGGCATGTCTAAAATAGGTAATTTTGATAGTCAATTTTGATTTTATTCAAAGATGCCAGAAACTGTAGTTAAACATTCGTTGGAAAACCCGTAGAGTTTTACACGGGTTATGTTTTATTCGAAGTCTGTATTCTGGCCATTTCCTTAGCAAGGGCAGCGACGTTTCTTCTGGAACTTCAGACATCCTCTTATGCGGAGGTAGGTGATGGACTGAAGCAGGAGGGTGAGTCCGTCTTCTTCTGTACTGGCAGTGCAAGAGAAGCTCGATGCCATCCTGTCCGACTCCTCAAAGTTTGATCGTCGCACACCGAACCCTACTGAAGACATCAAAAGGGGCGCCAGCAGGGCCATCAGTACCATGAAGACGGCAATATCCGCAGTCCACCTTACCCCCATCCAAAGGGTCTTCACCCTTGGTTACCTCTACCTTAACGTGAAAAACCATAAATAAGTCAACCCTCTCCGCCCGATTATTATCCAGCCCTCCCTCCTCCACCTACGCCCTAATCAAGCGCCTCACTCAAATTTTGACTCCCTACGTCTCGATCCGCTATAGCCTGATTTCATTGGTGGAGCTCCTTGGAGAAATTCGCGACTTTCCCGGCACTGCCATCATAGCGTCCGTCGATGTAGAATCCATTATTTCTCCCCAACGAAATCAACTTAGATAGACACATTATTATCAGTTAGTTTTTTTTTATCTAATAAATGTCCATGGAGTATCAATGAATAATATCATACTTAGAGAAATGCACATTCATGCATATAATATACCTCCATAAGAAAATCATGTATATAACTAAAAGTAAGCTCTATGGAGAAATTTATTTTTTTATCCAGATATAAGTGAAAACGGAATTCTGTTCATAACGCATTTTCAAGTTTCTACTTAGTGTTTAACATGATTCCATATAAACAATATTGTTAATATGCATATGTTTATATGTAGGTTATGTTACGTATTACAGTAATACTCCTGATTCTGATTTGAGACATATGGTAATTCGATAATAGGTTTTCGCAACAAGATCACTATTAAAGTTAGCAAGACCAGTCGTTGGGTTGAGTATTCAATATCATGAAATTTATCGTTAAAGGGGAAACTAATTTAGTTCCAAGGTCAATGTTACAACGTTGACAAAATAGAAAAAAAAAAAAAAAAAAAAACTTCCACGCTTGGGAAGTGAGAGGCGACAATTAATTTGTATGAAATGATGTACATGAAACGAACTGAAAACTATAAACACATATATATATATATATATATATATATATATATATATATATATATATATATATATATATATATATATATATAAATATATATATACTAATATATATATATATATATATATATATATATATATATATATATATATATATATATATATATATATATATATATATATATACATGAATGTGCCCGACATAGAGAGAAAGGTGAAAGTGTTATTTGAGGAAATGAGTGAGTTGTTTCGAAATTGTTGCTTGAACTTGACCAACGCTATTGAAATATCTTACTTGACATAATGTGACTTTCAACGATTGTTATGGTTACAAATGAAAATGGAAATGGTTTTCGAAAATGAAACAAATGTACTTTTATGAAGTACTTACAAACACCAAGTTAGCTGGATAATATACATATTTATTTAGTGTCATGGTTGAGAAAAAGGTTGATGATTGCAGTTTTAA
>NC_087205.1:9120685-9148185 GCF_015104395.2 Macrobrachium nipponense | reverse complement strand
TAAATTCCATTCTTATAAATACATTTTTTTTTTATCTCCAAAACAATTTCTAACAAGTTTTATCATGTGACATGGATCTAGAAGTACACATATTTGTTTCTGTGTGTTACATGATGATTAAATGCCGATTCTATGGTGTCGTTTTCAAAGGTGCAGCCAAGATTCTTTATCATAGACAGATTTGAAGGTGTCCCATCTCAAGTATCAAGTAAGATATATAACTGTAATGCCTACTGAATGAAGTTTAGTCAATCACTGCTTTAATTAATTACTTCTCTCTATGGCACATAGCCCTGCAATTATGAAACACCCAACAGGCATTTTCCAACTACCATTCACTGCCACAGTCATAAATGTCAGTGCCTCCTTTGCTACAGGGAGATTGTCATTCTCCAGTTGTGGCTCATTCTTCAGAACGTAATTTCATTGCTGAAAAAGCACATTCAGTGAAACCTGGTCTGCCATATACCTTGATACCATTTCTGAATAGTTCTTGGATGAGGCAAACATGTATCAAAAACTTTTCTCACCCGTAAAGGTAAGCATTCGGCGGGAAATAAAAGTTAAGAGTCCGCCTGACATTGTTCATCCTTGCAGTGCAGCCATAAGCAGCACAAGATACTGGCATTGTGTATGAATAAGGTTAACTGATTGGAAGATGTTGTCGCGGCTAGTGCTTCAATTAAACTAAAAGCAATTGAGTGACACCTTAGTTACTGCGAGGTCGTGCACCTATGGTCGACCCCTTCAACGGTCGACCCAGGGATTAAGTTGTCAGTCCCAATATGGCGGCCAGCGACCTGAGTGGCTTCACTTATCCCGCAGCAAGGCGTCTCCCATTATTCCTCCAAGATATATGTAATATGTATATATATATATATATATATATATATATATATATATATTATATATATATATATATATATATATGTATATATATACGTATATATATATATATATATATATATAATATATATATATATATATTATATATATATATACGTATATATATACATATATATATAATATAATATATATATATATATATATATATATATATATATATATATATATATATATATACTATATATATATATATATATGTATATATATACGTATATATATTATATATATATATATATATATATATATATATATATATATATATATATATATATATATATATATATATATATATATATATATATATATATTATATATAAAACATTCAGGAATCCCAGGAAGACAGCAGTCTATATATATATATATATATATATATATATATATATATATATATATATATATATATATATATATATATATATATATATATACGTATATATATATATATATATATATATATATATATATATATATATATGTATGTATATATATATATATATATATATATATATATATATATATATATATATATATATATATATATATATATATATATATATATATATATATAAAACATTCAGGAATCCCAGGAAGACAGCAGTCTAAGAAGCATGCTTTAATTATATATGAAACGTTTCATCATCAGTCTGCAATAATTAAAATTTTACTTGATAAATTAATTTCAAATGTACAAATTATTACCTTTAAAAAATTCAGCTAAAATCTGCTAAAAATAATGTAAAACTCTAAATAAAAACAAAACATGAATAAGTGAGAAAGGCTACCTATTAAAGGTAAGGAAAAGAGTCAAGTGACCACAACTGTTCATACATGCCCAGACAACACTTAGGCCAGAGAGAGAGGAGACGAAGAAACATTAGAGTTTAAGCCTGGAGAGAGGTGCTTGATAAATAAAGACTCAAGGGTCGTTAAGTAGGCTGTTTGTTTAGTAGTGCCTCTTATTGAAAAATGCTTTTTTCCACATTAATTTTGCATTTGGATGCATGAGTCCTTATATTTGAAAATTCGGGATTGGATATTCTTTACCCTGTCCTGTAACTAAGACCTAGATGACTATAATAACGAATCTGCAACAGCCTTCGAGAGGATCCAACGTAACTACCAAGGCATCTTGGGCATTGAAATTTATATATTATGTTGGATCTCATGAAATCCTGAAGCTTGTCCTTATAACTAAAGAAACCTCCAATTTTCTTAGGGTTCATAGGAATGAGGTTTATTTCAAAAATCCTAGTTCGTTTTCAATAATTTGTTTAACCTTGAAACGTAAATTGTCGGAGTGAATAAAGGGAATTGGAGCATACAAAGTTAATTTTGGAACATTAAAGTTCAATGTAGGTTTGGAAACAAACGTTGCTAGCATTTTGTTGATAATACTAACAACTAAATTTCTTGGTAATGAATTTTTAGTGAAATACTCAAGTAAATATTCAATTTCATTATGAAAGGAGGCCCAATCTGAGGTATATCTAAGTGCCCTAAAAACAAGAATGGCGATTGCATTTATTTTAAAAGAATGGAAACATGGACTAAAAAAATTGGTGCCTAAATCTGTAAAGGTATTTTTTCTGAAAACAGAAGTACTAAAAACATGGTTATGTCTAATACCCTTAACATCTAAAAATGCAAGAGTGTTGTCCTTCTCTTGTTCTAAAGTAAATTTCATGTTAGGATGTATGTTATTTACATATTCCGAAAATGATTGACATTGCCAGGAATGTTTGAATAAGGTAAATGTATCATCACCATATCTTCTGTAATATGTTGGTTTAAAACTATCCGGGCAATTATTTAAAAATTCTTCCTCCAAATGACCCATAAAAAAGTTAGCAAACAACGGGACTAATGGGGACCCCATTGCAACTCCCCCGACCTGCAGGTAGAGGTGCTTATTAAAAATGAAAGTTGAATCTCGCACAGCAAGTTCTAAAAGGGTTTTAAAAAGCTGTCTATTAAAACCATAACAAATTTCAGTATCACTAAAAACCTTATTTAGGATAATTTCAATGGTTTCAGAAACAGGTACGTTAGTGAATAGACTCAACGTCTAGGCTAGCCATAAAAAGTTCACCATCTTGTAATAGCACTTGCTGTTGAAAATCAAAACCATTCTTTAACTTAAATTTCGATACAGAATATTCGTTTAGAAGTTTAACCAGAAACTTTAAGATGTTATAGGCAGGACTGTTGTAGGACGACATTATGGGTCTCATTGGTATACCATCCTTATGTATTTTAGGGAGTCCATATAATATGCCAAAAGAAGAACCCGTAACAAATAGTTTTTGAAATACCCCCTCATTAATAATCCCATCTTGTTTAAGTTTTCTAAGAAAGCGGTTGATTTTGTCCTCTTTTTTGTAAATGTCAACAAAGTTAGGTTCACCAATAAGTTTGAATTTAGAGTTATCCGACAAAATTGCATTCATTTTTTCAAGATAGTCAACCTTATGAAGAATTACTATACCTTTGCCTTTGTCAGGTTTGCATATTACTATGTTTTGAACTTTACCAAGTTTCTTCAGAATTTCAGAGTCCTCTTTCCTAAAATATGGAGCCCATTTTACCTTGAATAGGTAGCCTTTCTCATTTATTCATGTTTTGTTTTTATTTAAAGTTGTACATTATTTTTAGCTGATTTTAGCTGATTTTTTTAAAGGTAATAATTTGTACTTTTAACTTGTAATTTATCAAGTAAAATATTAATTATTGCAGACTGATGATGTGTTGAAGCAACATGAAAAGTTTCACATATAAATAAAGCATGCTTCTTAGACTGCTGTCTCCTGGGACTCCTGAATGTTTTATCAACGATTTTCCTGATATATATATATATATATATATATATATATATATATATATATATATATATATATATATATATATATATATATAATATATATATATATACATATACATATATATATATATAAATATATATATATATATATATATATATATATATATATATATATATATATATATATATATATATATATATATATATATATATATTAATACGAATTGTTTGACACATTATTTCGTAAATTATATACATATATACACACACACATACATACATGCATACATACATACATGGTTACTGTTTCAGTAATACAAAATCACAGAGCACAAGCTTTGAATTACTTATTACTTGATGGCTAGAAGTGTATGCTGAGCTTTTAGTCAGCAATTATCATTCCAGTTTCTGTAATGGAATTCAAATTGAAATTCAGATCTAAGGTAACTCAATATCCTGCCCCCTTACCAACTGACCTTTGGGCATTTGAGATTGCGGTGAATTTAAAGTAGTTGCAGTTATCTGTAGGCCGATTGTGTTTTTCCCATTAATTATTATTATTATTTTATTATTATTATTATTAATTATTATTATTATTATTATTATTATTATTAAATTATTATTATTATTATTATTATATTATTATAATATAATAATAATAATAATAATAATAATAATAATAATAATAATAATAATAATATAATAATAATAATAATAATAATAATGATAACAGTAATAATAATAATAATAATAATAATAAAAATAATTATAATAATAAAGTAGTTGCAGTAATCTGTAAGCCGATTTTGCTTCCATTAATTATTATTATTATTTTTTTCACAGTCCTCCAATTCGATTGGGTGGTATTTATAGTGTGGGGTTCCGGGTTGCATCCTGCCTCCTTAGGAGTCCATCACTTTTCTTACCAAGCGCGACGTTCCCATGATCACACACTTCTGCATGAGACCTGGAGCTACTTCAGCCTCTAGTTCTTCCAGATTCCTTTTCAGGAACCTTAGGATTGTGCCTAGTGTTCCTATGATTATGGGAACAATTTTCACAGGTAAATCCCATATCCTTCTTCTTCTTCTACTTATTCTTCTTCTTCTTCTTCTTCTTCTTCTTCTTCTTCTTATTATTATTATTATTATTCATTATTAATTATTATTATTATTATTATTATTATTATTATTTATTATTATTATTATTTATTTATTTATTTTTATTTATTTATTTTATGAATACATCTCTTCGTTGCAATTGGTGTAGTACATTATATTATTCGCGAGAACATTTTTTTGTGCGTATAGCTTTACCTGTACATTTCGGTGGAGTGTCAGAAGTTCCGTAATACTACAAGGTTTTATGTAAATCCTTTCCAACATTTAAGGTTATTTCATTTGCATTTTATGGGCTATTCTATTCCTAACTAGATTTAATTTACATCTCATGAATAGCTGGGAATTTTATTAACCTACGAAGTGATACTTAGTGAAGGATAATAAAACAGAATGCCGTTGAATGGTAAAAAAATAAATCAAATAGCGAAATTTTATATATAGATGCAAGAGAAGATCACAGCTATAATATTGATATCTTTTCGAAAAATTCAATTGAAATAAATGCCTTTCATATATATTTTGTGCTGTCATCTGCATGCTGCTATGTGTTTAAATTATTTACTTCTTTACTAAATATAAAGACTTTTGCAAATTATTATATTTATAACAAGCTATTCCCACTATAAAATAAACTATCATTTATTTAAAGTAATGATAATTTATTGACATCAAGTAAATGCCTTTCATATAATATATATATATATATATATATATATATATATATATATATATATATATAATATATATATATATTGTGTTGATATAATCTAATGCTAATATGTGTTTAAATTACTTATTTAATCAGTAAATGCTAAGAGTATTTGCAAATTCTTATATTATAAGCAACAAGCACTATGAAAAAAACTATCGTATATACTTTAAAAAAAGGATTATTTATTTAATAGAATAACTGACAAATCATTACAGTCAGCCATATTCTATAATGACGACACATTGGCGAAATATTCACGACACAGAATGCCTTTCGCAATAATATAATTGTTATGTATGCTTCTCCATTACACGGCCTTATCTATTTAGTACATAGTTCGCTGTGAAAAGTGGAAACTATCTCGACGCCCCAGTCATTCTGTCAAAGTTAGTAATTAAATAGTCAAAGCAATACAAGAATTTGACATAGATAGATAGATAGATAGATAGATAGATAGATAGGCGGACTGACAACCCTCATAATAGATATCAGAGTAGTTTTTTTTCCTTCAATACACATCAGTCGTTCACGTTAGCATTACCATGTAGCTTTTGCCGCCCCTCCCCGCCCCCCAGGAGTTTATACGCATAGGAAAATCGATAATTGAACCTTACTGGGAGTGAACATTGGTTTACTGACATCCGGTGCTTACAACATTGCATCCTCCTCTAGTCAATTCATGACAATATCACAAATTAAAATAATTTGGGACGGATGATTGTCAGAGGGTGGAAGGCAGTTATAATGAGTGACTGATGACATTCCTATTATGTTTTACAGTGGCACATTTCCCTGTAAATCTCAGCAAAATAAATAAATAAATAAATAAATAAATAAATAAATAAATAAATAAATAATAAATAAATAAATAAATAAATAAATAAATAAAAATAAAAACAATAACCTTATTTATGGTGAATGTTTTCCGAGCACCTTGGGACTCATTATTCTTAGAGAGAATTAATATTTCTCACCCAACAACGTTATACGAGGGTAAGATTAGAATAGCAGGAAATCCCGTTTCTCCTGATCTTAACCTGATCATTTTCTTGTGAAGTTTTGAATTAAAAAAAAATACTTATTCTTAAAACATATGCGCAATAATTCTCTTTAAAGGAACTAGATAATTATAAAAAGGAATTTTAATTTTTCGTCCTCATAAATACACTTAAATTGAATAATTATTCTTTATTAAATTGTTTATAACTTCATCTTCCTTTATTCCCCTCTGTATATCAGGAACACATCCTGAGGAATATTGTCATATTTTCATATTTCGTTAACTAACACATACATAGGTGAATCCGGGTGTGAAAAGAGAAAATATATAATTTTATTTCGAAGAAACTACAAATCCCCCACCTCCTCTCCCCCTCCCCTGCCCCCACAGACAATCCAGGCAAAGTTTGTATAGCGGACATAATCGTGTCCGAGACATCTCAAGGAGTTTTCCCCATGATTGCCACGTCAACGTATTCTGTTGGCGTGGCTCAGAATGCTGGAGTGTGAAATTCCCTTCTCGTTTCACAAAACTTTTCGAACTTGTAAAACCTCATCTGAAATTATTAAAATGCAAGAAAATGTGGAAAGATATTTTTTTTCTTACTTGCAAAATAGATTTATAGTCCACTTGTAAATATAACAAAAGGATTTTTTTTTTTCATTTTTTTTCGAGAATGAATATAGAAACTCTATAATCATAAAAGACTGAATAAAATATTCGTGTATTCAGCTATACCTACGTAGGTCTGAAAGTGATGTTAATGCATGTGCAAAGACTTTTTTTTTTTACTTGCAAAATAGATTTGTTTCCACTCGTAAATAAATGTTTTTTCTCATTTTTGTCTGTTTGCGAGATGAATGATAGAAACCGTATAATCATGAAAGACCATTATTCGTGGATTCAGACATACTTACGTAGGTCCGAAAGTGATGTTAATGCATATTTCATTGTGTGCATCTGATGGCGTTAGGTGGTGTACTTGGACAAACACCAAGACTTCAAAGAGCCTTGTTCATTTATATGCAAGACCTGTTATTCGTGCTGATGGCCTGCTTTAGCGGCGGAATATGTAGTTGTGGTTACGCATGTATTTCAGAATTTCGTTCATTCTCGTATTCACGCTGGTGTGTATCTACACTTTCCTTTGATTTGCACTGATAGCGACGTTTGAGCATAGTTTAGTTGACAAAACTATGGCTAATATAACTATTTTTTTGTAAGCAATTCACAAACCTAACGCTAATATAACTATTTATTTGTAAGCAATATACAAAACTCAGACTCATTTAATTATTTTCCTTGAAGCAATTTACAAAGCTCAGACTAATATAACTATTTTACTTGTAAGCAATTTACAAACTCAGGCTAACATAACTATTTTCCTTTTAAACAGTTTACAAAACTCAGACTGATATAACTATTTTCCTTGTAAAAAATTTACAGAGCTAAGATTAATATAACTATTTTCCTTGTAAGCAATTTACAGAGCTAAGACTAATCTAACTATTTTCCTTGTATGCAACTTATGCCTGTTAGAGAGAGAAGAGGGAATGCTAAAAAAATCAATAGGAAATTAAATATCGAGAGGTTAATGAAATAGACAAAAATTTCAATGCATTATAAAACCATAAACAAAATCTGAAGTATGGAATTAAGTATGAGGGGGTTAAAGAAACAGGTATAAAGCACAATAAAATATTTGATGACATTGTGAGCACGAATATTAGGGAGAAAAGAAGTGAGTTCGAAGACAAAGCCAAAGGTTAATGAACAAATGAAACTCATACCAAAAGATGTGAATGGAAAATGTCAAAGAGGAATGCGCTATTGACTAGATGAGATGAGAATTCTAAAAGGCCTAACTGCAGATGAGGTGATTGATGTCAATCTGAGGACGGGTGTGGATGTGACAACGAAGGAGGATTCAAGGAAGGCAATTGAAAGGATAGGTAATGGATAGGAAGTCGATTGGGACCTTGTGAGAAGACGCTGCATTATGCAGGAGACAACTAAATTTTGACACTGACAATCGTTTGTGATTTTCTGTTAAACTGAAGGAAATATTGTGACCAATCCTAAATGGCAATAAATTTCCTTCGGTTCATTTAAAAATATAAGTGGGGAAGGTGAAGGAATTTGAGCGTTTCATGGTTCTTTGCACATAAGAGAAATGCGTTGGTAATGAAGATGATGACACGAACGACAAAATATCAAATACATAAACATGGGGAAAGACTTCCAAATGAATTTCGTTCTAGCTTATGACAGTCTAGATCGAAAGCATAGTGACGCAGATCATAACCATCGTATGAAATGTAAATTTAGAAAAATTTAGAAAAAACAAGCTGCTGTTATTTATTTATTTATTTATTTACTTTATTCCCAGGAAAAACAAACAGATAGATGGATTTGTACTACGCAAGGATTCACACACATTTCAGAATTGAACTATTACAACACGATTTAGTATAGTTGGGAGAATTAAGACTTAGAGGTATAGAAGTTTTCGAATATATTTCCTCAATCTGTTTTTACTCCTCTCTCTCTCTCTCTCTCTCTCCTCTCTCTCTCTCTCTCAACAAGAAGACATGACAGCTTATGTTTAAGTTTTATCCAGGATGACTACATAGCCTTTCTTTTGCCCTGTAATAATGACTATAGAAACATTCTGCCTAGAGGTAACTGAAGCGTTATTGGTAAAATGGATCTTATTTTGCATACTAAATGACTTGTTGTCCTTTAAGGAGGTTAATATCCCCGAACCCTTCCAGATTTATTTATGGTGAATATTTTATCAACATATTACAGACCAAATATATCTTGCCCCACCATATAATATGAGAATTGCAGGAGCCCCAATATCTCCTATTGCTATACTGATAATTTTCTGTCAATATATGAATAGTATAATTCATTATTACATTTAGTCTTTTAGGGAACGCTTTCTGAGCCCCCCCTCAGAATGCTAAAATATTTTATTAGGTGAATATATATATATATATATATATATATATATATATATATATATATATATATATATATATATATATATATATATATATATACATATATGTCAGATGAAAGACGGCTATAATTATTAATATATTTAATATGCCATTGTGATGTGCTGTGACTTTTTTGGAATGCTGAGATTCATTGCTTTTAACTTCCCATAGAGACAGAGTCCGAAGCGTTGACCTGAGAAAGCTGATAAATCATTTCTGTAGTTATGAGAGTTCACGAGGGCTTGTTCAATCCTTTGAAAACTGGCTATGACTAGTTTATAGAGGCGTTACCGATGAGTGTGAGTTCGTGTGTACGTGTGCACCTCTTCAGTTCATAATGGCATCTTTAGCCAAATCTATGGGAGACTTACGGAGAGGTCTGTGCGAGGGAGACAGCTACGGGAGGAAAGGCAGAATGCTGGGATAGCTCTGCGAAAGTCTATTTTATTTCAGTGTTAAAGTTCCAGGCTGCAATGGGTGAGTAGTCACACTTTAGCCAAAGGGATGGCTTGTTGCCTGTTTGACATTTTGTAAAGATGTTCCATTTTATTGACTTTTTCTTTACATTTGTGTGTGTGCTCACTAGTGTGTTCTCCTGTCTTTTAAACAGGCGGTTCTAATGAGGGGACCGAGCGTCCTAAGGGGCCGAGGGTCCCGTGTGGAGGGAACTATGATATGTTGGAGAAGAGACAATTGGTGTGACTAATTACTGATTGAGAGATTTAAATACTGGGGGGTTATCTGAGTGGTTTGTCTGTGAGACTTGGATTATTATCTTTCCATTGTTGAATAAATATTATATTTTTTGTAACTCTGACTCTAATTTAATGACCTGATAGAATGGAGAGAGAGAGAGAGAGAGAGAGAAGGCTATGCCAGTGAGAGAGAGAGAGAGAGAGAGAGAGAGAAGTGGGGAGGGGGGAGGAGATTGAGTGTAACCAATTCGCCTTAACGCTCAGGTTTAACGCATATCAAATATTAAATACCTTTGCTGGTAATAGATGTCAGCTGATAGGTAACAGTTTTGGTGGCAGGCAGTTTAAGAGGCTTTTTATATATTTTTTTTAAGCTGTAGGTACGCTAACGAAGAGATTAGTGACCAGTTAGACAGGGGTTATGATCATGTCACAGACATAATTGTTAGCGGTGTTCGAACGAAAAAGCCTTTTGTGAGATTAGTATGATTTTGAGAATGTGTTGTGTTTCAGTTAATGGTTTGTGGGGTTAAGGTGTGTCCATCTAGTGGCAGTACGGAGCAAAGACAATTGAACTAGAGTCATCAATTTTGCCCAGGGCGGGCTGCCTCGAGGGAGTTACACTCAGTCTGGCTTGTGAGTGTGAAATCGAGTGTATTCCCGAGGCGTCTGCGTGTGTGTGAATGATCGAGTTTGCATTGTGCCGACGAGATTAGCGTTGTTAAGTGGTGAGTGTTAAGTCCTTTTTTGAGTCCTGGTTTATTTTTTTTTTGTAAGCATTTTGTGTTATGGGATTGGTTTAGGAATACCACATTTTTTTCCCATAGTAGCAGAAAGTGACATGTTTTTTTTTTATTGGCGCATGATTAGAAGAGACGCATTCGTCTTTGTTTGATGCATGCGTGTGTATGAATAGTTTTCATGCATGCGAAACTGTGCTTGAATTGCATTTTTTGCTTGGACAAAGAGTGCCCACTTGTTCTTACGGGCTCAGCACATTTCTGCTAACCGACACAGAGGGGTATAGCAAGGGGAGGGTACCAGTGATCTGCCTCGGGGGGTACTCAAACACGGTTCAGGGGGGGTGTTCTAATGCCCAGGGGAGGGTGACGTTCTCTTTTTTTCAGTGGGGGTGAACTCCTTTTTTTTCTTTGTGTCGGGGTATTGGGGAATGAATTTGCCCTTGATAATGAATTTCCAAAGCCAGGACATCAGCTGATAATGATTGGTTGATGATGTGAGATGCCCGTAGGGTTTTTTTTTTAGAAAGAGATTTTCTTTCTCTTGAATGAAGAGAAAAGGAAATGAAATGCATTGGATGTGGTGTAAGTTTTCCTTATGCTTTGGAAGGCTTAGTTATAATGGGGACAGAGATTATTATTATTTTTATTGTGTTGGAGAGATTACTTAAAAGGATGCTAAGTGGTGATGGGTGGTGAGTGATGACTGATGATGAGTAATGACTGATGTTGTCAGTTGGTGATTACCCGGTGGCGCTGACTGATGATGATTGCTGACTAATGTTGGCAGGTGGTGTTGATTGTGAGGGATTGGCAATATTGGTGTATACTGGGGGAATTCTTATTATCATTATTACTTGAGATATTTTATGGGAGGGTTACTTGAGACATATTTTACGAGAGATTTGAGATATTTCATGGAAGATTATTTTATAGCTATTTCAGATAATTATATTATGAAGAATTATTACAATGAATTATTGGAGAAGTTTTGTGGTTAATTATTTATTGAGTTTTTGTGACTTTGGAGAATATGTCAGTCGTTCATGAGTGATGAATTTGGCTGAATCTTGGTGAATTGTACTGAATTTTGCTGAATTTTGATGTATCTGTGCTGAATTTTGCTGAACTTTTGGTGAATTTTGTACTAAATATTTTGTGAATGGACAAGCATTAACATTGGTGATATTTTTTATACTAATACTGGTGATTTTTCATGAATTCAGCAGATAATTGCTTGACATCTACATGAGTCACGGGGGATAGTTAATAGAACCGTTGATTTATCTTTTCTCCTTTTTTAGATGTTAGCCATCGCCGACACAAGATTTTTTTATCATGGGTGAATTTGAATTTATTTTTTCTCTCCAGTTTGTGTGAATTTTTAAATATCTCAGTTCGTGACTTAGTCATTATTTGGGAACGTGTCTGTTTTCAGCAGTTTGATGCTGCAGAGAGATATATGGGAGAATTTTTGCATTTTTTTTTAATGCATACGTAATGGCACTACATTTTTTTCTGAATATTTAAGTTCCAGAAGTTGTGGGTTTCTTGCACAATACCTTTGTTGTAATTGTGACAATTATGCCAGAGATAGGAAACTTGGTTAAGTTTCTAATGGCTTATGCCGTAGTGCATATAGAGAAGTCTTAGCTTAGACACTTTGAATTTGGAGTTTTGTTATAATGAGTTGTGGCACATTGGTGATTTTTTCTAGAATTTCTTGGACAATTTTATTTACCGAGTTTTTGCCCTTTTTCAGCAGTTATGTTAAACAGAGAGTTTATAGTTTTTGACTATAACATTGAGTTATTCTCTGGAGAATTGGAGGTATATTATTTTGGAGATATAATTTAAGATATAAGAATATATATATTGGATTTTTATATTTTTTTTTGGCCATTGATATTTGCCTATGGTGGTGTGAGCTATGTTTAGTTCAATTATTTTGCAGCCATCTTTGTTGCAAATGGAGACACATTTTTGAGGAGATATATGGGCAATATTTATGAGTGTGTCAGCTAGATGCTTTGAATGCATTTTTTCGGAGATGGGGTTTCATTTTTAATTATCCTGCTTGGAGATTTAATATTTTCTTTGGACTTGTTTTATTCCACATGGAGTTATTGGTGAAATAGAGGTAAGTATTTTGTATTTGCCGAAATAGAGGTGAAAATTTTTTATTCCTGAAGTGGTGTTTTTATTAACACGTGGTTATTGGGGAAAAAAGAGGGTGTGTTGTGGTTATTGATTAAGTGGAGGAAATATTTTTATCACTTGGGTGGTGTATTATTAATATGGTGACATATTTATATGTATATGGAGGTGGCATTAATCTTTGGCGGGTGAACTTTTTTGTGGTTATGATTTTTTTAGTTGAATTTCTGGGAGTTTTTTCGAGCCAAGAGAAGAGTTCTGTGGTTCTTTCTTTTTGGTTTCGTGACTAATTGGAAGCGAGTGGCATTACTGCATTACGAGTCCTATGGAGATGTTGTGCATTTTTTACGTTCACAAGTATGTTATTTTTGGAGGCATATAATTGCTACATTACGAGTTTGTCGTAGTTTTTTTTTTATCCCGTATAGGTGATAATTTTTTATATAATTGGGCAGTAACATGTGAGAGATATTTCTTTAAGACAATCTTTGAGCAGCTTAGTCATATCCTGGAGATAATTTCATGAAATGTGCTTACTTAGTGTCAGTATAGCACACTTTTTTGGGGGGAATCATGAGTTTCTGAACTTGCGAGTCTGACTAGACATTTTTCATTGCTGAAGTGTGAGCACACGTGTCTGCAGGTGGATTTTTTTGCTGAAACCGCTGTGATGAGTCCGATGTGCTGACTCTTCCTCTAGTGGTGATTGCTCAGAGTTTTTGCAATATCTGGAAATGTTGACCATAGCATTTCATGAAAATGCACGTGTAATGAGTTGCTTTCTGGGCGTGTCCGGTCGACGAATAGTTGCAATGTCAAAAATTCCGTAACTATGCATATTGCATTTGTTGAGGAAAATGCGGTGTTATGTATATCATAAATATGTTATGTGCTTTGTGATGGGGAAGTTTACTTTTGATTATTTTTTTTATTTTTATTTGTTTTCCTTTTCCTATGAGAGATGTAATAGGGGATTCAGCTTTAAATAGCATTTCGTTTTGGACGGGTGATGTAATTTATCGGGGTTGTGTTTTACATAGATGGGCGTTTGACATTAAGTCTCATTGTAATTAATTATGTGAGCAGTAAAGGGGTTTTTGCTGTTAAACATTGGAGATTTTTACTGATTTAATGAGTTGCTGTAATACCAGAGCTTAAAAGAACATTTTTGATTTTTGGGCCTGGGCTTGTTACGTGATTTTTTTTTTTCTTGGGCTCATTAGCTTTTTTCTTTTTTTTTTGCTTGTGAGAACATTCGAGTTTAAAATGTGAGTGCAGAAGTCCGTAGAGTTACTGTGAGTTCTGGATTGTGTTTGCTGATGTATGAGTTTGGAGAAGTGAGTTAGAGAACTTAATAATTTCTTTGCGAGTTGTGATAATGACTTATGATTTAGTGGTTATATTAAATGGAGTTAATTGGTAGACGTTCAGTTAGTATTTCTGACTTTTTGAGGTCATTATTTGGTAGAAGTAATATGTCTGGGGTTAATTTCTTTTTTGATTGACCGATGACTTGACTGACATACTTACACACACCATAATCGTCGTTCCCCGACGCTAGCAAGGCGTCCACCAGCCATGCAGAGATGTTGCTGTCGTTTGTTCAGGGTAATTACGAGAGTTTCTACAAGTCTACAGAGTTCTACAGCGCTTTTGGATCTACAGAGGCCATTAGAAGTCTTTTACAGGGAGGGAGGCCTTTCACCTTCCTACAGCGTGCTACAGTCTGTGCAGCCAGTTGCAGACAAAGAGGGATATTCAAGAATCCAAAATGAGAGAAAATTTATGTGCCCAAGTGTTATTTGAGATGAACCGTGATAGACATTACTTTATAATGCCAGAGACATGCAGTTACTTATTTTTTTTTTTTGAGCTGGCCAATGTGTTTTATATGTATGAGCTGTTTTGTGTGACCTATGGCTAGGCAGGGGCTAGCAATTTTTAGGTGGCCGATTCATTGCGCAGATTCATTGCTTTTAACTTCCCATAGAGACAGAGTTTGAAGAGTTGACCTGAGAAAGCTGATAAATCATTTCTGTAGTTATGTGAGTTCATGAGGGCTTGTTCAAGGTGCCTTTGAAAACTGGCTATGACTAGTTTATAGAGGCGTTACCGATGAGTGTGAGTTCGTGTGTACGTGTGCGCCTCTTCAGTTAATAATGGCATCTTTAGCCAAATCTATGGGAGACTTACAGAGAGGTCTGTGCGAGGGAGACAGCTACGGGAGAAAAGGGAGAATGCTGGGATAGGTCTTCGAAAGTCTATTTTATGTCAGTGTTAAAGTTCCAGGCTGCAATGGGTGAGTAGTCACACTTTAGCCAAAGGGATGGCTTGTTGTCTGTTTGAAATTTTGTAAAGATGTTCCATTTTATTGACTTTTGTCTTTACAATTGTGTGTGTGCTCACTAGTGTGTTCTCCTGTCTTTTAAACAGGCGGTTCTAGTGAGGGGACCGAGTGTCCTAAGGGGCCGAGGGTCCCGTGTGGAGGGAACTATAATATGTTGGAGAAGAGATAATTGGTGTGACTAATTACTGATTGAGACATTTAAATACTGGGGGGTTATCTGAGTGGTTTGTCTGTTAGTCTTGGATTATTATCTTTCCATTGTTGAATAAATATATTTTTTGTAACTCCGACTCTAATTTAATGACCTGATAGAATGGAGAGAGAAAGAGAGAAGGCTATGCCAGTGAGAGAGAGAGAGAGAGAGAGATGGGGGGGAAGAAATTGAGTGTAACCAAATTGCCTTAATGCTCAGGTTTAACGCATACCAAATGTTAAATACCTTCGCTGGTAATAGATGTCAGCGGATAGGTAACATGTATATATATATATATATATATATATATATATATATATATATATATATATATATATATATATATATATATATATGTATAGCTCTGTGTGTGTGTGTAAAGATTTGTGTTCGAAGATAAGATAGGCTTATCAGCATATAAACACAACGGTTTTTTTTACACACAGAGCAGGGACCATTCGCGTAGTGTCGAAAAAAGTTATAAGGAGAATTCGATAATGCTCCCAACAATATCTCGTAACCAGCTGACTGCCTTGAGAAATTGGATTCCATAAGAGGAATAAAAAGATGAAAATCTTGCAGATATTGTAAGATGTCTCATCACTCATTTTCTAGCCGAATAAAGCTATAAACAATCGCTGTAAAAAGTAAAATATAGAACAAAATTGCTTATATCACGTATGATACTAATATTCTCTATTTAAATTAGTGTAATTGATGAAAATGTCGCCATTGAAGACTAATTAATCTTAGTGATTAAACAGGACAACTAAATTAGACATAAGATTATATGTTAACGACCAGGTAATGGATATGAGTCGTCCGCTCAGAATAAATATGCCCTTCGCTTAAAGTCTTAATTAATATACATTTGGCGCATTTAGGAATATCTCATCTATTATGGTTGTTCCAGAATCATTTTACAACTTCTAAAACAGCCCTGACGGAAGAAAAAACAGACGGTTAAGTGAAGCAAATTGCTGAACTAAATCTTGACCAAATTTATCAAATATTTAATAAAATAAATTATACACGAAAAAGCTATTATTTGCTACAATAGGTTTAGAAATTCAGTTTAACACTTAACTATGTACATATCGTTAGAAAGCAGCGGTTTGATTTGGGGTTTCACTCATGGACACCGAAGCTCATTAATATTCGTTCAAATAGGGGGAAAAACTAATTACAGCCGCAGATTATAAGAAGCACAACTAAGAAAAGACTATATATGTGCTAAAGAACACTCAATGAAACGATCCATCTTTAAGAATCGGTTTATTCAAAACAATATCATCACAATTCAACGGATTCTACAAGAACCTATGACACAGAGATAGTCGAAACCTATGACACAGAGATAGTCGATATACTTGCATTTCCTTCCTGTGATTCTTTTCGTCACGTGACACGTGATTCGGTTCATGACTCGAGGACTCAAGATCTACCTGATAGCGTGTGACTCCGTGACGTGGCGTTGGAGCGAATGAAGAGCAGCATTTTGTGGAAACGTCTTCCCCCGCCCCCCATTCACCACCCAACCCCCTTACCTCCAGGTCTAAAGACACAGTCATGAAAGCAGTGCTCGCAATTAACCAAGGCATTTCCAGTCTTCGTTCATTCAAACCAGTAACTGTGGCTGAATGGAAAATGCCATGACGGCTTAAAAGATTTTTTGCGAGATTTCCAAGTAGGCAATGAGAGTCGTGAGTAGATAAATGTGGAAATCCAGATATGACCAATTCTCATAGAAAACTAGATATACCAGTTCTGGTAGAAAATCAAATATAACCAGTTCTGGTGGAAAACCAGATATAGCCAGTTCTTGTAGAAAATCAGATATAACCAGTTCTGGTGGAAAACCTCATATAACCAGTTACGGTGGGATCCAGATACAATCAATTCTGGTGGAAAACAACATAAAACCAGTTATGGTAGAAAACCAGATATAACTAGTTCTGATAAAAATCTAGATACAGCCAGTTCTGATAGGTTTCAGATATAACCAGTTCTGCTAGAAAACTAGATATACCAGGTGTAGTGGAAATCCATATACAACCAGTTATGGTAGAAAACCAGATATAACCAGCTCTGCTAGACAAATAGATATACCAGTTCTGGTAAAAATCCAGATAAAACCAGTTCTGCTAAAAAAAAAAAAAAAACAGATATAAATCCCTTGTGATAGAAAATCAGTTATGGCCAGTTCTGGTAGAATACCAGACATAAACCCATTTTTGCTAGAAATCCAGATACAACTAGTTCTGGTGGAAAACATATAACCAGTTATGGTAGAAATCCAGGTATAACCAGTTCTGGTAGAAATCCAGGTACAACCAGATCTGGTGGAAAATCACATATAACCAGTTATGGTAGAAATCCAGATATAACCAGTTCTGGTAGAAATCCAGATACAACCAGATCTGGAGGAAAATCACATATATCCAGTTATGCTAGTAAACCAGTTATAACCAGTTCTGATAAAAATCCAGATACAACCACTTCTGGTGGAAAACCACATATAACCAGTTATGGTAGTAAATCATATATAACCAGATGTGCTAGAAATCAAGATACAACCAGTTCTGATGGAAAACCAGATATAACCAATTATGGTAGAAAACCAGATATAACCAATTATGGTAGAAAACCAGATATAACCAATTGTGCTAGAAAATTGGGTATGGGCAGTTCTGGTATAATACCAGATATAACTAGATCTGATGGAAAACCAAATAATAACGCAGTATGGTATGAAGAAAACGTGGGTATAAAACCCAGTTCTGGGTAAAAGGCAGATATAAAACAGTTTTATGCTAAAAATCGGGTATGGCCAGTTCTGGTAGAACACTAGATATAATCAGTTCTGATGGAAAACCAAATATAACCAGTTATGGTAGAAATCCAGATATAACTAGTTGTGCTTGAAAATTGGGTATGGCCAGTTCTGGTAGAATGCCAGATATAACCAGTTCTGATGGGAAACCAGATATAACCAGTTATAGTAGAAATCTAGATATAACCAGTTCTGTTGCATAAAATGCATAGTAAATTCGTTTGGCTCTTGCTTCTGCAGCATAAATTTTGTATAGGACTGTCACAACAGTGTTTCGTGCAAGAGAACCGTTTTTGTTAAAAAAACAAAAAGGGTTGAAAATACCGAGCGGGGAAAATGTGTTGCGAGAATAGCGAATAGGATTGTTGCACTGAATTTCAGAATTTCATTGCAGAGTAAAATTTTTTTGAGGTTGCTGTTCCATTTGGCCCAATATATATATATATATATATAATATATATATATATATATATATATATATATATATATATATATATATATATTTATGTGTATATATATATATATATATATATTATATATATATATAGATATATATATATATATACTATATATATATATATATATATATATATATATATATATATATATATAATATATATATATATAGATATATATATATATATCTATATATATATATAATATATATATATATATATTATATATATATATATATATATATATATATATATATATATATATATATATATATATATATATATATATATATATATATATATATATATATATATATATATTATTTAGTGTAATATATATATATATATATATATATATATATAATATGTATATATATATATATATATATATATATATATATATATATATATATATATATATATATATATATATATATATATATATAGATATATATATAATATATATATATATATATATATATATATATATATATATATATATATATGTTATATATATATATATATATATATATATATATATATATATATATATATATATATATATATATATATATATATATATAGATATATATATATATATATATATATATATATATATTATGATATATATATATATATATATAGTATATATATATATATATATATATATATATATATATATATATATATATATATATATATATATACATATATATATATATATATATATATATATATATATATATATATATATATATAGATATATATATATTATATATATATATATATATATATATATATATATATAGATATTAGCAATCTAATACGTCTACATATGTGTTAAGTCGACTTCAACGGTGATTTTTTGATGACAGAAATTACTCCTTTTATCAAGATAAAGTCTACATTAAAAGTAAGGAAAGTTCCATACAATACAAGAACTGAGGCAAAGTCCATCGCATAGAAACCCCCTTTTCGGTGATACCTAAGTCTCTTCTGCATCTTCGCGTATCGTGATTCGGTTTATTTAGCCGAAATACGCCAGATCCGGATCGCGTGTGACCCCGTGATGAGACCTGAACAACATCTTGTGGAGGGCCCTCCTAATCTAGGAGAGAGAGAGAGAGAGAGAGAGAGAGAGAGAGAGAGAGAGAGAGAGAGAGAGAGAGAGAGAGAGAGAGTCATGAAAGCAATGCTTGCAACGACCAAGTCATTTTCAGGTTCCATCCATTCAAGTTTGGTAATTGAGGCTAAATGGAGAATGTCGTGACGACTTAAAGGATTTTTGCGAAATTCACAAGTAGGAAATGATACTCCTGACTCAATAACAAAGCAGGGGTTACTCTTCCCTTGTGTTTAGATAAAGCTCGAAATGCAGGTATAATTGGTTCTGTTACATAAAGAGAACAGTAAATTTATTTGACTCTTGTTCCGCGTAAATCTTGTATAGGACTGTCGCAACAACCTTCCGTAAAAAGCGATTGAAAATACCAAGTAGGGAAAATACTTTTCGAAAACGGCGAATTGAATTGTCTCACTGAATTTCAGTGTTTCATTGCACAGTTTCAATTGTTCTACGTCTGCTGTTTCATTTGCCCCTTTTATTTTCGTGCCTTTTCGGGATATGTGCGAGTGTATGACAAGCCTATAAAAAGGAATGTATTCGTTGGAGCATACTTATTTGCATTTATTTATAATATCTGAGAAATTCTAAACATATATATATATAGTATATATATATTATATAATATATATATAATATATATATAAATTATCATATATATATTATATATGATATATATATATTTGTCATATATATTTGTGTATATTATATATATATATAATATAAACAAAATATATATATATATATATTATATAGAATATATATATATATATATATATATATAATATTATTATATATATATATACTTATATATAGTATATATATATAAGATATATATAATATATATATATATATATATATATTATATATATATATATATATATATATATATATATATATATACATACATATGAATATATATATGTTTGTGTGTGTATATAATATATATAATAATATATATATAGATATATAGAATGTTATAGATATTATAAATATATAGTATATATATAATATATATTATATAATTATATATATATATACGATATATATATATTATATATATATATATATATATATATATATATATATATCTCTATACATATATAATCATTCATTTATTTACCAAATTCTCCAACTGAAATATCTTTAAATTCTTTTATATATTACAATCCGATTACCTTCTATTTTACATACCCTACCTAGAACGAAAAGCGTATCTCATATCATGTTTAGTAGCTTTTTATTATTTTGATTTATCGCCCTTCATATCAGTTCATAACAACATACATCTTCTAAAGGCATTTAGTTTTCATAGGTTACATTTCAGAAATATTTCCCTTAGTCTATCCGCCACCTCTCAAACGATTCTTACCATCAAAATATTATGCTAGATGTCTGCACCATTATGTTGTGGCATTTCACCACAACCCTGTTGAACTTCCTATCCATTACCTCGCCACCTTTTTCTTGCCTTCCTTTAAATCCTCTTCTCTGCTGTCACGGCTGCGTCTGCTTTCATATTAGCATCAATCACTTCAACTCTCGCTTCATTTAATTCCGCCTTGCATTTATCATCTGCTGTGACCCACTTCGGGTTTCTCTTTCCACCTATTCGGGAAATGACTACTGCCTTCTCCTTTGTCGTCTTAACATTATATATACGTACTAGCAAACTTACCCATCTCCGATGGGTGATAAAATACGGGTGCAGAAGTGAAAAATGTATATGTACTATTTGTTCAGCAATATTAAAATAAGGGCGATTTTTATACATACCTACTACAGAACCTCTTTGTACACAATATCATCAGTTTGTCCACAACCTAATTTCAAGTTGCCAGAGTCAGTTGCTCTGCTCATCGCCACATGCAGTTAGCCATGCGTGAAGATGGGTGATGGCAGAAACACACCAACACGATCCAAAGTCTGGTCCTGCGACTTGTTTGCAGTGAATGAGAAGGCCAGGTTGATGGAAAACTGCCTGCGCCGTAACTGGAACGGAAACTGGTTGTCCGAAGGTATCAGAGGAATCCGGGGGATGAACAGGCGTTTGCCGGTGTGAGGGCCCGTTGCTATCACTGCTTCGATGATGTGGGAGTTTAGCTCCATATCGGTGTACCTCGTTCCGTTTCAATGTCCATTGGCAGGATCGAAATTCCGAAGCAACATTACCGGGCAGTACTTCTTCAACGCTATTTTGTGCTCTGGCAGTCCCGATGGATTTAAATTATTAAAAAAATCTTGCGGATATTGATGATAATTTTCATCTTTTATTGTGCCCGAGCTGAAATATTCGTGGCTTTCTCCGGGGAAGTTGTACAGAAATTATGTATGAAAAATCGTAAAGTAACTAAGTCTACGGGAATAGCCAACCTCGTTTCACGGCCAGAAACAGCTCCGTTTCAGGGAATCCCTTCTCACCCCCACCCCATACAAAGGAGGGGGGTAGGCTGGATGAAACCCCATTACAAAACATCTTAGGGGTCCCCACCATAACCCTATCAAGTTTCGTGCTCATCTGACCAGCCGTTTGGCCGTGATTGAATGACAGACAGGCAGACATTATGCCCATTACGTATGATATACTATATATAGATATATATATATATACGAAATAATATTATACTTTATATATATTATATATATATACTATGATATCGATATATATATGTTTATCACATCGCCGTGTTTCATATAAATGCATTAAGCTTTAATATGCAATTTCCTCTACCTCGGAGTTAATATATTTTCTTATATGTTAACCGAAGGGGAATTTTTTAGTTGATATAGATTGAGAGAGAGAGAGAGAGAGAGAGAGAGAGAGAGAGAGAGAGAGAGAGAGAGAGAGAGAAGCATTCTTTCCAGGGAATATTTTACTATTCTCTTATATAGTAAAAAAAGATGTCATGTTGGTAAGCAAAGTGACTCCGGAAAAAAAAAATCTTTATGCACAGAAAAGTATAGATAAAACTGATCATAACAATATAAGACTGTAAGCTTATCGAGGTATTAGATATAACTATAGGAAAAATACGAAAACATTTAATATTATTTCAATTGAAAAAGGTATAATATCACGCATAATTTCCATCAGTACCGCAACACTTAATTCGAAATGGCCCAACTAAAATGTCAGCAAGTGAAATTATTGTTTTTCATGTTCTTAAAAGTACCTGGCAACTTGTAAAGCAAAATAGCAGTAACTATCAGACTTTAGATAAGGTATCTGGCAAGTTGTAAAGGAAAATAGCAGTCACTATCAGACTTTAGCTAAGGTATCTGGCAACTTGTAAAGCAAAATAACAGTCACTATCAGACTTCAGATAAAGTATCTGGTAAGTTGTCAAGCAAAATAACAGTCACTATCAGACTTCAGATAAAGTATCTGGTAAGTTGTCAAGCAAAATAGCTGTCATTATCAGACTTTAGATAAGGTATCTGGCAACTTGTAAAGGAAAATAGCAGTCACTATCAGACTTTAGATAAGGTATCTGGCAAGTTGTAAAGGAAAATAGCATTCACTATAAGACTTTAAAAAAAGGTATCTGGCAAGTTGTCAAGCAAAATAGCAGTCACTATAAGACTTTAGATAAGGTATATGCCAAGTTGTAAAGGAAAATAGCAATCACTATCAGACTTTAGATAAGGTATCTGGCAAGTTGTCAAGCAAAATAGCAGTCACTATCAGACTTTAGATAAGGTATCTGGCAAGTTGTAAAGGAAAATAGCATTCACTATCAGACTTTAGATAAGGTATCTGGCAAGTTGTCAAGCAAAATAGCAGTCACTATCAGACTTTAGATAAGGTATCTGGCAAGTTGTATAGCAAAATAACAGTCACTACCAGACTTCAGATAAAGTATATTGCAAGTTGTAAAGCCAAATAGCAGTCACTATCAGACTTCAGATTAGGTGTAATGCAAGTTGTAAAGGAAAATAGCAGTCACTATCAGACTTTAGATAAAGTATCTGGTAGCAAGTTGTAAATCAAAATAGCAGTGACTGTCAGACTTTGCATCACGTAAAATACCCATCAAACGTTTAATAAAGTTGCTAGACGATCCTCCCACTGACAAATACTACTGTGAACGTTGTAGTAAGGTTCGTTTGGCCATTTATTTTTTTTATGTGAATAAAGGCCTGGGAGAAAAGGCACTAGCTTCAACATCGAGTCTTCTGAAGTTTAATTAGGCTCTTATCATGTTGCTCGACTTACTAATTGCTTGCAAGACTCCAACGCTCCGTGACGCTTTAGTATGCCGTTTGTTTACAAATTATTTACCCTTTGAAAATGATTAACTCTCCCGGGTACGTTGTTGGAAGCAGGCAGCGTCATATCGAAACTGTCAGAGAGCATTATTGTTGTTACTCTTACTACATTTAACGAAACATTCTTTCTTGTACATTTTCTTGAAAACATAAAATGCATTGACCGATTAGTGAATATTTATTCCAATTATGGTTTTGATATTATTGCGAGAAATACTATAAGAATTCTATTTGTATTCTGTCAGCAAATTAAGTCATTACGTGTAGAAAATGAATTTTAATTTTAAAAATGAAAAAAGGAAAGAGATTCACATCAGCATGTAAAAGAATTTGAATGATAAAGAACGTATTCTTAATGAACAAAAATCATCTAACCCTAGCCCAGTTGGTTGGTAGGATAGCACAGCTTCACAGAAAACGAAATATTGTGAGTGATAATGGAGTAAAAGAAAAATAGATGGCAAAATAACACTATTAGCAGAGCTTCCCTGATATGAACACTGATACTGTTTATTGTAATTTGAACCCCATGAATATGGTTACAATTATTATCATCTAAAAAAAATAGACAAGCATGAATGTTGTTAACATTAGAATCATATACAAAAAATAAATAAAATGATAGACAAATGAAATCAGTAAACAGCGAAACATGCTTTGTCACACAGGAGAGAATAACGCTGTAGGAAACGCCCTCAATCCTGAAATAGGGAAACAGGGCCCACACAGAGAGGCAGAACCCTTTTTAATGAGGACAATAAGACACTGTTTTCCCCCTCTGCGAAGTTTATCCCCCTCCTGGGCGGAGGGGAGAGCGAAAGCAGATACACACAAAGAGGAATTATATGCGGGCCGGGCATTACATCCATTCATTCCCCTCTCGTGTATCGGTGTCCATTTGGACTCGGAAGGAAAGGCTCCAAAAAATTGCGGGAGCTTCGGGAAGCGTAAAGGAGAGAAGTTTTGGATGGTAAAGTTAACCCGCAGAGGAACAGGGTCGGACACACGCGAAAGTTTTCACCGATCGCTTTGATCGTGGGCTTCAAAAGCCCTGTGCGCCGAGTTACTACTGGAAAGGGTGTTCGGTTGGAAGGCGCCTGGAAAAAAAAGAAGGAGAAGAAGAAGAAGAGGAAAAAGGGAGTTAAATGATAATGGCATCGATTTATGCCTTCATCAATGTCATTCTGTTTGTAAAAAAAATAAGTAAATAGAAATAAAAATACATTAAATTATAATTCGGTCGATTTCTGCCTTCATCAATGTCATTCTGTTTGTAAAAAAAATAAAAAAAGATTAAGAGTTAAATGATAATTACGTCGACAATGTCCTTCTCTTTGTAAAAAAAATTAATAAATAAAAAAGTTAAATTAAATTTGGGTCGATTTATGCCTTCATCAATGCCATTCTCTTTGTAAGAAAATAAATATATAAATATTTAAATGATAATTACGTCAATTTATGCCTTCATCAATGTCATTCTCTTTGTAGAAAAAAAAATAAATAAAGAGTTAAATGATAATTGTGTCGACAGTGTCATTCTCTTTGAAAATAAATAAGGAGTTAAATGATAATTGGGACTATTTGTGCGTTCATTAATGTTATTCTCTTTATAAAAAAATAAATAAATAAAGAGTTAAATTATAATTACGACGACAATGTCATTCTCTTTAAAAAAGTTAAGAGTTAAATAATAATTGGGTCGATTTATGCCTTCATCAATGTCTTTCTCTTTATAGAAAATAAAGAGCTAAATGATAATTAGATCGACAATGTCCTTCTTTTTGTAAAAAAAAAAAAAAATAGAATAAATAAAAGAGTTAAATATAATTGAGTCGATTCATGCCCTCATCAATGGCCGTATCTTTCAAAAAAAAAGAAAAAGCAATTCCGTCGATTTTGCCTTCATCAATGGCATTCTCTTTGTAAAAAAAAAAAAAAAAATATATATATATATATATATATATATATATATATATATATATATATATATATATATATATATATATATATATATATAAAAAATGCTTAATGATAATTGGGTCAATTTATGCCTTAATCAACGCCATTCTCTTTGCCAGAAAATTTGGAGCAAATGTAGGACCGATAATCTGCCATCTTGTGAAAAGCTAATTTTGTCAAATTTCATCTTGAAACATTGCCTGAAAACAAAGTAATAATAAATCAGGCAACATTTATTGATTAATAGATAAATTAAATATTCATTCACATAATTTTAGTTTTCTGTAAAATGAAACTGTTGTAATTGCTTTCTTTGTCCATCCGTACTTTGTCTGTCCGCCCTCGGATCTTAAAAACTGCAGAGGCTAGAAGGCTGCAAATAGGCATGGCGACCATCCACCCACCAATCATCAAACATACCAAATTGCAGTCCTCTAACATCAGCAGTTTTTATTTTATTCAAGGGTTAACGTTTTTTACTTATTTTACATTGGTTTTAATATTATTTCATCTATTTTTATGCCTAGAGCTAATTCCAAACAATACACAATAGATTTGTTCTTCTTAGTTATATTTCAGCGATAAATCAATGAGTGTGACTTTAAGTAAAGTGGCCATTTGATTTGAACCAAAAACAAGCATTTTTCATGCAAGTAAAATAGAAAGCACGACGCAAAAACCCGGGCTTATGTAAATTGACGTTATCCTCAGCCAAAGAAAAATAGGCCATGAAAATTATTTATAGACATTTTCGATGAGAGCTTATCACCAAACAGCAACTCTCATTTCTCCTGTATTCTTTATTAATTATTTTTTCAGGAATCGGATATTTGTAATTATTAATACAGAAAAGCGATGATTCAGTAAAAAAAAAAACATACGAAAGGAATAGAGATATATGGTTTATTTTGCCTTGTAGTGTCTTTCTATGTAACGTTTACTGGATTTTTTGGAGAGCTCTTCCGCTTATAATGATATAAGACGTCTTTCTCGTTAATATACCAATTACATTTCATTTTGGTTGTAATCACCAAATAAATTAAATAAAGAGAGAGAGAGAGAGAGAGAGAGAGAGAGAGAGAGAGAGAGAGAGTTAGCAATAAACAGAGAACTGCACGAACCTCAGAAACGGAATTACATTATTTCGTAGTGTGTAAGTATAAA
>NC_087205.1:9113185-9115685 GCF_015104395.2 Macrobrachium nipponense | reverse complement strand
GTCAATAATTTGCAGGAAAAAAAGATATTACAAATTTTGTCATGAGATTATTGTGTCTTATTTAAAGGAAGTATTGAATAGTGATCAAATAATTTCCGTGACGTTGAAAAAGAAATCATCGCTGAAGAGAAGATTTCCACACGAACGCATTAAGTGAATTTATTTTGATAATTATAACACTAATCCAATTTTGCATTTTTCTCCATCGGCTCGTGAAAATATATGTAATGAGATGATTTCCTCAATGTTAGTAAATTGCGAAGTTATAATATCCTCCACCGTATATAAATAAAAGTGTAAATTATATGATTATGCTGAAATCTAACTTTGAGAGAGAGAGAGAGAGAGAGAGAGAGAGAGAGAGAGAGAGAGAGAGAGAGAGAGAGAGAGAGCCTGGCGTCGTATGTGAGATCAAACAGCATCTGAATTGCATCTCTAAGTGAAACTCCTCTTTACGAGCTTTTTCCTTTTTTTGTTTTATTCAAGAATTTGTTTTTTGAAAAGAATTTGCTTTTTTGAAAAGCGCGAATGCGAGCGAGTTCAGATTCTTCAAAAGCGTCGGCATGATCCATGAAAAGAACCTTGGAGCAGAGAGAGGGTTTTATAGTAGTAGTAGTTCTTAAGTCGGGGTGATACTGATCCGAATCAACTCTCCAGAGAGGCTGTTTCCCCTTTCGAATTGTCATGAAGTGTCCTCGAGGGAATATTTCATGGACTCCAGAGGAAAGATATCATATGCCAAATGACAGGTGACGATAGTTATTCTCTGAAGAGCAGAATGAAATAACTGACAAAGAAATAGATGTATAGAAAATCAAATATTCGACATGAGAACCACTAATGAGAACCTCCGTGCAAGGTTTCTTTGAGTATTGCTCAGTGAACACGAAGAACGTGAGACCTCTGAAGGACATCTCAAAGCATTGGAGATTCCTTCTGGTGGTAATATGACATTAGCACCAGTTTTCAAGAGAGCAATAACGATGCAAAATAGGTTGCCGAATTTACCTCCTATACAAAAATTGTGTTCATATCTTGATAATCATGCTTCAAGCTTCTTGCAGTTTTATCTGAGGCGTTTTTCATTAGAATGATTGCAACGAATTTTATGAATACATCAGATTCTTGATTAGTTTTCTTAAACAGATAAAATCATGTTTTTGTGAAATTCCATGCAGTCATTGATTTATTTGCGAAATTTCTAAATTCCTGAGCGGAATAATGCCAGCAAAGGGAACAATAACAAAGAGTTTGTGTATTGCCCAAAAAAATTCATGTATTATAATGTTATAAGATCTTGTAAGTAAGGAATTTTGTAAAATTTCTTAACTCCTGTTCAAGCGTGTGCAGATTGGATGAACTAATATTTTATAGAATTGTAAAAAGATTACTTTTAAAGTAAGCCTTAGGTTTACATCTTTATACACTTTAACACGAAGTTGCTGTTTGTTGAAACTGAAATTTTGTGTCAGTTGCCCAAAAGGAGGTATATAAAATTCCTAAGTGCTTGGTCAACTGCTTCAGCAAGGCAACAGTTCAAAATTGAAGCATTTCTGCCATACAGTGACAATGCATTTCGTATTGGAAAATATTATTGCCACTCTGTGTAAACTGATTCGCTACAATACATATCAGCAGCGCTTACAAGTCTACTTCCAGTGCAAATGTCAAATGTCATTTTAGGTTCTGTGTATAGCCAATGATCAGCAGAAGAAACGGCAATCCAGTGCCTAGCCAATTGCACTCATCTTAGGAAAACCTGATTATTCGGCTTATTTCTGAAACATCCGAAAACTAACCTTCAAAGATCTCTCACGCTAGAATCGACTTGTTTTTTTTATATGTGTATTTAATACATATTTGGCCCAGCCCCATCCAACCCCCCCCCCCCTCCACCCCAAAAAAAAAAAAAAAAAAAAAAAAAAAAAAAAAAAAAAAAAAAAACAGACATTGACTACTGATTAGACAACACATTGCCTAATTGTCGTTTCTGAACTACTTAAGGGACATTAAAAGCTGAGGGACTCATTCGGAGGTATGCATGAAGGTCTGGCTGAAGGATTATCGGCGCATTCGCGTTCGATTAGTGAACCAAAATATAAAAGCACCACTAGAACTGAGGATTATTACCAGCTGATATTTATGTTACTAAAGAATACGATAGGTTTTTTTTTTTTTTTTTTTTATTTTTTTTTTATTTATTTATTTATTTTATTTATATATTTATTGTTTATTTATTTATTTTATTTTTCATTTATTTATTTGTTGTTTTTTGTTAACAGGAAGGATACGAATCCCTTTTTATTTTATTTATTATTTATTCATTTATTTGTTTATTTATCTATTTATTTATTTTTTTTTTTTTTGTTTTTTTTTTTAACAGGAAAGGATACGATATCATTTTATTATTTATTTATTTGTTTGTTTATTTATTTATTTATTTATTATTTATTTATTGTATTTGTTTTATTTTTTTTTTTTAACAGGAAGGATACGATAC
>NC_087205.1:9105685-9108185 GCF_015104395.2 Macrobrachium nipponense | reverse complement strand
ATGTTAACCTCGAACTGACCTGTTTTTTCATTTAAGACTACAAATCTGTTTCCAATTTTCTCTTCAATGACTTTAAAAGGATCTTCAAACTTTGGACCTAGTTTGTAATTTAACTCATTTCTCACGTTAAGTTTTAAAAATACCTTGTCTCCAACATTGATCTTGGGATCAGATGATTTACTATTACTCTTCTGTACCATATCTCTGGTTGTGGATTCTAGATTACGGTTGAGACATGCGTGTCTCTCTCTCACTGTGGATACAAACACCTCGACCGTATCCTCCCCATGATGAGGCATAGTTAGCAAATCAAATGTGCCTCGTGCTGAACAACCAAACAAGCTTGAAATGGGGAAATTTAAATTGAATCACTAACCATAGTGTTAATACTGTCTAACAACATTAATATATATGTCCCAATTTCTTATCATTACCACCTACAGTTTTCCTGAGAAGCCTCGAGCACTTTCCTGTTTGCTCGTTCGCACAACCCATTTGCCTCGGGTCTATATGGAATAATTGTCACTTCTTATCCCCATGACTTCAGCTAAACATTCCAAGGTTTTGTTCACAAATTCCCTCCCATTGTCGGTTAATAGATCTTCGTGTGAGCCATATCTGCAAATGATACCATTGAAAAATGCTATGGCTACTTCTTCGGCCGTTTTATGCTTAAGTGGGAAAATTTCTACTATCCTTGTAAGTTCATCTATTATCACTAACAAGTACTATTCGCATATCTAGAACACACAAAAATTCCCTAAGATATACATATTATTCTCTGAAAAGGTCTACTTCGGTATAGGATACGATCCTAATTAGCATGAATTTATCCTGCAGGCTTACATGCGTTGCACACCGTTCAATCCTTCCACAAAATTTTCCACATTTTTCCCCATATTTTTCCAAATGTGTTTAGCATGAACACTCATCATACGTTTGTTTTTTTTCTATTCCCAAGTGAGGGACTACTGAACCTGCAATGAACTATATCCAAAACCACTGGAATTAGGACCTTCGGAATTATGATCTGTGTCGTATATCCTTTTACTTTCACTGGTTCTCAACTTATATTTAATTTCCTAACCAATAGATTACCTTCTAACTCCAAACCCGAAAAAGGCAATTTATAACGTTTCCTGACTAATTCCCCTCTTAGAAATGCTTTTTGCATCTGCTAAAATCTCGCCTTTCATCTTTGCCTTTGCTCTACGAGAAGTTATATCCATTGTATGGTTTCGCTAGTGACTTGCGCGACTTCGAAACCTTCCGTGTCATGAAAACTTCTGCTGAGAGCATCAGCAACAACGTTAATTTGCCCTCTATATATTTGAGCTTTGCATCAAAATATCTGATAGATAAAAACCATCGAGCTCTTTTGGGAAACAAATCGGGTTCATTAAAAAGATATTAGTAATGCGGTTTGTAGTCTGTAAGAACTTTCACTTTATTCCCCATCAGTAACATTTTAAAATGAACTAAGCTCGACACTATTGCAAAGGCTTCTTTATCTCGTTGCTGCCCTTTGTCCTGAACTTCCTGCTATAAAAAGCTATAGGATGAAATTTCCCATCGAACTTTTGCAAAAGGCAAGCACCTATACCTTTCTGGCTTGCATCAGTCACTATTGTAAAATGGTTCCCTAAAATCTGGGAAACTTCAAAACAGGGGGATTCATTAGCGCGTCCTTGAGCTTTTGAAAACTCCCCCGCCTGGGGTTCCTTCCATTGAAATTGAACGTCTTCCGCAACACATCGTTAGAGGGGACTGCTATATTAGAGAACCCTTTCACAAAACCTCTTAAAGAAAACCGGCGATACCCAGGAATGACTTAATCTCTTCTTTGATCTGGGGTGCGAAAATTCGCTATTGCTTTTGACTTATCATTCATTACTCTAACCCCTTCCTTAGATATGACATGACCTAGATATGTGATCTGCTTTTTCAAGAACGAGCACTTGGCGGCTAGCTGATTTTCAACCTGCTAATCTAAGCCTCCTAAGTACTTCTGTAAGCACTCCCCGGGTGTTGCCGCGATCGTGTCCGTTGCGATCAGGATGTCATCCATATACACAAAAACAGTTTTTTGCCCAATAACCCGTGCAAAACTGTATTCACAACCTGGTAAAAGTCATCGGACTGCCCGATAAACCAAAAGGCATTCGCTTAAATTCATAGTGTCCTTTGGGCAATGAAAAAGCGGTATATTCCTTGCTACTCCCACTAAGAGGGACCTGTAGGAAACCCTGCGCCAAATCAATTGAGCTATAAATATTATGTCCCCAATTGTTTCGACAAAAAGATCTGGTATGCTTTTAATTACTGGGTTAGCCGGGTCAGATGCGGTTCAGGATCGTTCTCATTTAAAGTCGTCCAAAATCAACGCATACACGGACAGAACCGTCTTTCTTAGGCCACCGCTAAACAAGGGAAAGTCATAAGAAGACACGCTGGGGGTCTAATGATTCCTTTCTCTTCCATCTATTAACCTCACTTCTTA
>NC_087205.1:9080685-9098185 GCF_015104395.2 Macrobrachium nipponense | reverse complement strand
TCGAAATACACAAACATAAAATTTTCTATTAGAAATACTCCTAGAGAGAGAGAGAGAGAGAGAGAGAGAGAGAGAGAGAGAGCAGAGAAGAGTAGAGAAGAGAGAGAGAAGGTCCTAGAGATTTATGACGTATCTGCAAATCAAACAGTATCTGGATTGCATTGCTAAGTGAAGCTCCTTTGCGGGCTTTGCCCTCTCTCTCTCTCTCTCTCTTTTTTTGCCGAAGATTTATTTCTCAAAGCGCCAAATGCGAGCTCAGATCCTTCAAAAGCGCTGTCGTGATCCGTAAGAAAGAACCAGGCAGCCTGGAGGGCTTTTGTTATTCCTCGTCTGGCGGGGAGATACAGATTTGAATCATCTTTCCGACAGGTCTCCCTTGAGATGATTCTTTTTTCGTGAATTGTCTTTGGGAATGATTTCATGGACGCAAGTGGTAAGATGTCATCTGCCAAGTGAAGGATGTCGATACTTCTATGCTTGGAGAGGGATGCAACAGATAACGGTTTTACAGGAAATAGAATGTTAACAATGAGATAAAAAAAAAAAATATAACCAAAAATTTTTACGTTTGCTTTAAACAATTCTTGAAGATTCTCTTGAAGGTAAGAGAGATGTCATCTGCCAAATGCCGGATGTCGATACTTCTGATAACGTTTTTACAGGCTACAAAATTTTTATAATGGGAGAAAAAAATATGTCCAAGAATTCTTACTTTTTTTAAAAACATTTTTGAAGATTCTTCGAAATCGGATGGATATGGCCTAATAACTTCTATTAATTCTTCAGAGAAGACCTACAAAACTATATGGTATCTTAAAACATTAGATCTCCAGAACGTAGGTAGAAGTAACTATAGATCTGGCAATATTTTTGTCCTTGAACTTAACTGGTGCTAATGAAATAAAATATAGTAGTCTCCAGCATGTGTTATATAGCTTGACGTCATACAATGAATCATGACAAAAAAAAATCATTTATAAAAGTGAATTACCAGTGCTATGTTGTTATCTATAGATATGAATGTATATGATATGCATATGTATATAATACCAGTTTGTTTATGTATATGTATGTGTGTATACACAAACATATGTATCTATGCATAGGCATGTATGGATATATATAATCACCCGTTGTCTCTACTCATTACATCAGTTTTGTAACTATTTCCATGATTTTAGATATATTCGGTGTTCATTTCATCTGTCGTTATGATGAGGTTTTAAGCCATTTGCAGTTTATTACCTCTCTTCCTTGAAAACTAAAAGCGCTGGGTACAACTTTCTTTGACTCTCCCTGCCGACCTGAGCAATTAACAGGCTCATTTAAATACGGACTAACTCAATTTTCTGCTTCACTTTATAAAAGCCCCATCATATCATCACCGGTGAGGCGATGTGCGGCCATACGAATTTAACCTAATTAACTGGTTCACAATTATCATCATTAAATTATGAGGCCGGTCGCAGCACAATGCTACTATTCAGTGGGACTTCGGAATTTGAATGATTTTTGTTTTTCTTGTTCAATGATTTTCACGAAAGGATGAGATAGGCCTTTGATTCAAATGACACGTTTGTGTAAATTGGATGGGTAAGTTGTTATTTTGGGAATTCTGGTAGTATTAATTGGCAAAATTTGCTTCCGTACATGAATGATATTATTATTATCATTATCATCATTTTTTTGTTTATTACAGTACTCCAATTCGATTGGATGGTATGTATAGTATGGGGTTCCGTGTTGCAGCCTGCATCCTTTAGGAGTCCAACACTTTTCTTACTGTGTGCGCCATTTCTAGGATCACACTCTTCTGTATGAGTCCTGGAGCTACTTCAGTCTCTAGTTTTTTTCTAGATTCCTTATTATTATTATTATTATTTATTTTTTTTCTCTCTCTCTATCACAGTCCTCCAATTCGACTGGGTGGTATTTATAGTGTGGGGTTCCGGGTTGCATCCTGCCTCCTTAGGAGTCCATCACTTTTCTTACTAGGTGTGCCGTTTCTAGGATCACACTCTTCTGCATGAGTCCTGTCTCTGTATATTTCTGGGTCTTCGTCTACTTTTATTAGTCCTTCTTCCCATGCACTCTTTAGTCACTCGTCTTCACTGGTTTTCAGATATTGCCCCAGTGCTCTGTTCTCGATGTTGACGCAGTCCTCTATACTTAGTAGTCCTCTCCCTCCTTCCTTTTGTGTTTATGTATAGTCTGTCCGTATTTGCTCTTGGGTGTAGTGCTTTGTGTATTGTCATTTGTTTCCTGGTTTCTGATCTATGCTGCGGAGTTCTGCCTTCGTCCATTCCACTATTCCTGCGCTGTATCTGATTACTGACACTGTCCATGTGTTTATGGCTTTTATCATATTTCCGGCGTTGAGTTTTGACTTGAGTATCGCCTTGAGTCTCTGCATACATTCTTTCCTGATCGTGTCCTTTATCTCTTGGTGTTTTATATCTCCTCCTTCCATTATTCCCAGGTATTTGTATCCTGTCTCATCTATGTGTTTTGATGTTGCTCCCATTTGGTAGCTTTATCCCTTCAGTTCTCGTTACTTTGCTTTTTGTATGTTGACTAAGGCGCATTTTTCTATTCCAAACTCCATCCTGATGTCCCCAGATACAATCCTTACAGTCTGGATTAGGTTACTCTATTTCCTTGATGTCTTACCATACAGCTTGATGTCGTCCATGAACATCAGATGGTTAATTCTGTTGCTCTTTTCTTGAGTTGGTACCCGGCATCCATCTTCTGTAGTACTTTTGTCATGGGAATCATGGCTCTACGAAGATAGTGGGGACAGTGAGTCGCCCTGGAAGATCCCTCTCCTGATATTTACCTCTGCTAGTCTTATTCCAGAGCTTGTAAGTATTGTATTCCAGTTGCGCATTGTATTTTTGAGGAAGCTGATGGTATTTTCCTCTGCCCATATATTTTCAGGCATTCAATTAGCCATGTGTGTGGTATCATGTCGAAGGCTTTCTTATAGTCTATCCACTATTATTATTATTATTATTATTATTATTATTATTATTTATTTATTTTTTTTTTTTTTTTTTTTTTTGCTCTATCACAGTCCTCCAATTCGACTGGGTGGTATTTATAGTGTGGGGTCTGGGTTTGCATCCTGCCTCCTTAGGAGTCCATCACTCTTCTTACTATGTGTGCCGTTTCCAGGATCACACTCTTCTGCATGAGTCCTGGAGCTACTTCAGCTAGTTTTTCTAGGTTCCTTTTCAGGGATCTTGGGATCGTGCCTAGTGCTCCTATGATTATGGGTACGATTTCCACTGGCATATCCCATATCCTTCTTATTTCTATTTTCAGATCTTGATACTTATCCAATTTTTCCCTCTCTTTCTCTTCAACTCTGGTGTCCCATGGTATTGCGACATCAATGAGTGATACTTTCTTTTTGACTTTGTCAATCAACGTCACGTCTGGTCTGTTTGCACGTATCACCCTATCCGTTCTGATACCATAGTCCCAGAGGATCTTTGCCTGATCGTTTTCTATCACTCCTTCAGGTTGGTGCTCGTACCACTTATTACTGCAAGGTAGCTGAGTGTCTTGCACAGGCTCCAGTGGAGGGCTTTTGCCACTGAATCATGCCTCTTTTTGTACTGGTTCTGTGCAAGTGCCGGGCATTCACTTGCTATGTGGTTTATGGTTTCACTTTTCGTATTGCACTTCCTACATATGGGAGAGATGATTATTTTCGTCTATCGTACTTTGAACATATCTGGTTCTTAGGGCCTGATCTTGTGCCGCTGTTATCATTCCTTCAGTTTCCTTCTTTAGCTCTCCCCTCTGTAGCCATTGCCAATTGTCATCGCTGGCTAGTTCTTTAGTCTGTCTCATGTATTGTCCGTGCATTGGTTTGTTGTGCCAGTCCTCTGTTCTTTCTGTCTTTCTCCTGTCTCTGTATATTTCTGGGTCTTTCGTCTACTTTTTATTAGTCCTTCTTCCCATGCACTCTTTAGCCACTCGTCATCACTGGTTTTCAGATATTGCCCAGTGCTCTGTTTTCGATGTTGACGCAGTCCTCTATACTTAGTAGTCCTCTCCCTCCTTCCTTTCGTGTTATGTATAGTCTGTCCGTATTTGCTCTTGGGTGTATGCTGTATTGTCATATGTTTTCCTGGTTTTCTGATCTATGCTGCGGAGTTCTGCTTCGTCCAGTCCATATTCCTGCGCTGTATCTGATTACTGGTACTGCCCATGTGTTTATGGCTTTTATCATATTTCCGGCGTTGAGTTTTGACTTGAGTATCGCCTTGAGTCTCTGCATATATTCTTTCCTGATCGTGTCCTTCATCTCTTGGTGTTTTATATCTCCTCCTTCCATTATTCCCAGGTATTTGTATCCTGTCTCATCTATGTGTTTTGATGTTGCTCCCATCTGGTAGCTTTATCCCTTCAGTTCTCATTTTATTATTATTATTATTATTATTATTATTATTATTATTATTATTATTATTATTATTATTATTATTATTATTATTATTATCATTAATGATAATAAGAAAATAAACTCTATTCATATGGATCAAGCCCGCTTGAAATTCAACCTACCAATATAAGTACGGTGTTCATCTGAATGAATTAGTTAACACGCTCATTTCGTATACATCAGTTCCCGAACAATATGACCTATACACACACATGCACATCTTAGGAAGTGATTTGGAGTTGATGGCATAAAAAATAGACCACACTCAGAGCGACAAATGTCTGGAAGTTTTATTTATAAACGATAATTAAATTGAAAAAGTTAATGTTTCATTCCATTGTTGAAGTGGAAATGAGATCAAGTACGTAAGCTTTCGATTTTTGTCGGAGATTATATAGATCACGGACGCGACAACGAAGCTCATCCATAGCACCTTGAACAGACACAAACCTCACAGGCGATGAATGCGAGCAAACGAGGGAATTTTCATTAATGAACATATTTTGAATTCTGGCCATGAAGTTCTGGCATCGCGTTGTTCGTTGTTGCTATTCATTGAATTTCAGGAATGTGAATTAACGTTTCCATTTGCATTGTGGAGTTTTTTATTCGTTTATTCTGCCACGAATTTCCCCCTATTATATCATTTGACTTTTATATTAATGTGCGGTGGGTCATTTGTACGATGCCCACTTTTATTGCTGCCCTTACTCAATATAATTGTAAGAATAGCCTTTTGGACTCATTACTTGTAATCAGGGTGCCCTCTTCCACACCCTTGAATGACCTTGTAGTGGATCATGGTGTTGCATGAGTTTACTTCATGGATATCTCTTTAGATATTAATTTTTTTTTAAGTTTTAGGTTATGTTACTTCATGAATATCTCTTTATAGATTCATTTCTGAGAGGCTTAGGTTACTATGTTTCTCATCTTGTCGCCGCAGTAATAGTATTTGTAATATTAGTAGAATAGTAGTAGTAACAAGGTATTTAGTTTAGGCTGTCGTATGATTGATTTCTGTGATGACTGAATATAATGGGTTGCCCTTTTTTTTATTAGTCTCCTATTTCTATTCATAAAATATGAATTTTGTTTTCTTTAGTGCAAATATAAGGTGAAATAGATATAATCAAATGGAGTTTTTAAGCTTCTTATACTTTATTGGAATGTTTATATTAAATTTTGTGATTCATTAACTAATAAATAGGGAAGAATAATGATAGAGGAATAAAATTAAATACCATAAATTATAATATTTGTGAAATCTAGGACTTATCACTTCCAACTCTTGCCTCGCCTTCCACACACACACACACACACACACACACACACACACACACACACACAAAAGGGAAAACATTCCAGAGGATGACTCAGTTAGTGGAAAACCAAAAGGCGAATTTGAGCGTCAGCGGAATTTAATCGCTAAAAAAAGGGATAGGGAGGGGAATGGAAATTTAATGAGGGAAGGAAACGCTAGGCCGGAGGAAGGGAAGAAGGAGAGAGGAGGAGAGAGAGAGGGAGAGGGAAGTGAGGGAAGAAACGTAGGTGGAGGCCTGGGGTAGGAACGGAAGAAGGAGAGAGAGATGGAGAGAAGAGAGAGAGAGAGAGAGAGAGAGAGAGAGAGAGAGAGAACGTGAGCAACTGACGGCGAGAGAGATATATAGATAGGGGAAGGGTTGCCATAACAAAAAAAAAAGTATTCGCCGATGTAGAAGATGAGTAATATGCAGGGAGAATGTAGTAGATGGGCAAAAGATGTAGATGGTGAGAGGGAGGAAGTGAGGCGAGTATTTACGTATAGATGTAGCCAGGAGAGACGCGGGGAAGCTATTTAAATGAGGAAGGTTTATGATCGTGAGTCGTTCGAGAGACGGATGGCCAGGAATAATGTGACGGTTGGAAGTGCATTACGCTAGAGATACGTTCGAGAGCCGAGATCAGATGTTACGGGGAGTTAATGATATTGGCGATAAGGCAGAATAATAACTGGATGTTATGCACATGAGGGGGGACTGTTATGTCAGTAATATCTACAGGAATTTTCAGATGTTATGGGAAGTAAATAATATCCCAGAAAAGGCAGAAAAATAAGTGAATATTATACACATGAGAAGGACTGATATGTCAGTAATAGATGCATAAATTCTCAGATATTATGTGTAATTATATAATATCACAGACAAGGCTGAAAAATAACTGAATATTATACATATTAGGAGGACTGATATGCTAGGAAGAAATACATGAATTCTCAGATGTTATAGGAAGCATATAATATTCGAGACAAGGCAGAAAAATAACTGAATGTTATACATATTTGAGGGATTGATATCTTAGGAAGAAATACAAGAATTCTCAGATGTTATGGGAAGTATATAACATTCGAGACAAGGCAGAAAAATAACTGAATGTTATACATATTAGGGGGACTGATATGCTATGAAAAAATACAGGAATATAAAAGAACTGTAAAAGAAATCGATTATAAAGTTATGTAGTAATTACTTCTGCTGGAAAAGTAAATGTATATAATCTTATCGTCGAATTCGCCTCTGATGCTGGTCGGAAGTATTTCACTTTGTGAAAATACAGATAACTAAAATACAAGAGAGACAGACAGAAAGACAGACAGAGATTACATTCATAGATGAATTGAAAAAACTTTCAATTAATCCAGTAAAACATATATCCATTTGCATATACATTTTCCAAATTCTGCTTCTGATTCACATTTAACCAGTTTAACATTAAACAGATATTAATTAAATTTTTTTTCCTTTAAAAATCAATAGAAAATGTACAACGATGTCACTTCAAAATAAAATCATTATTAAAAAGTCCTCGCTAACATTTTTTTTTACCAGATTGATTTTCTCCCTTTCCTTTAAATATACGTATACCAAAAGTTAAGAGAAACCTAATTAAAACAGAAAAAAAACTTAATACATTTCTGATGCTACTGGAGTAAACACGACGCCAAATAATATCATAATATTCCGGATATGACAAAAGCAGTGATGTTTGATGATGACGACGATTCAAGGTCACTGTTGCAAGGTGGTTCTTTGATCCTCGTCTGATTTGACCTCGGATATGAATATGGAATTTCTCGTTCTAGTTAGAGCAAATGAATATATTCCTTTGATATATCCTGCCAAGGTTGTGTCGGATTCTTTTGTCAAATGCAGTAGTGTACAAATCATTATAAGAGTAATATAAATATTTTACATATATTCCTCTTTAAAGGATTAGCCAGTAAGTGCTTGACTATTTTATTATTATTATTATTATTATTATTATTATTATTATTATTATTATTATTATTATTATTATTATTATTATTATTATTATTTCTTATTATTATTATTGTTGGAATTAACTTTGTGAAAGGCTTTACTTGTTTATTTAGTTGAGTATGCCATTTAATTTGCTGTTTCAACGTTTTCTTTATTGTCATTTGAATTATGAGTTTTATTAAATAATCTAAGTTTATTGAAACACTGCATTATTATTAATTGTATTGTATTGCTTTAATTTTGAGTGATTTGCCTTTGTAATTGTTGAGTAAGAAATTTGAGGATAAGTGATTGTTACTGTTTTGTGATCCTGTAAGATTTTCCGATGACTTCTTGTCATCGTTTGTTGTAAGAATTTAAACAGAATACAGTTAGAAAAACAGCGGCGTCACCACCCGGCTTTCCTTTCTCAACCCTTCTTGGATGTTGTTAGTCATATATTAAGAATATTTTGGTGCCAAGACCCGGGAAAGGATATCAAGAACCCGTTTGTGAGTAATTATATGCTAATAAATAGTTCAAGATGGAGAATTTGTTAAAGAAGAGAAAGGCAGCCAGAGGATGGGTTTTCTAGGCTAGGAGAGGAACTCGTAAGTTTATTAGGAAGGCCTGTCCTTAGTGCAGTTGAATTGAAGGCTGTTATTGAAAATTTTGATATTCGTTTGTCCAAGTTAGATGAAGTACAGTCAGAAATAGAAGTTGAGTTAGAAAGTGACTTGCTTGATGATGACTTGGACAAGGCCTTTTGAGTTTAGAACGACGTCTCTTATACCTAGGATTAAGGCTGCTGAGAAACTCCTCGAGTTAGACAAAAAAGGTGACGATGATAGTAGTACTACTAATGGATCTTCAGGTGCACAAGTGAAGCTGCCTAAGCTAGAACTGCCGAAATTTAAAGGTGAAGTGACAGAATGGCAGTCCTTTTGGGACCAGTTCAGTTGCATGTAGACAATTCAGATATACCAGTAATAAGTAAGTTTAGTTATTTAGCGTCATTGCTGGAAGGAGAAGCCAAATCAGTTATCTCAGGTCTATCTCACACAAGTGTAAATTATAAGATTGCATGTGATCTACTTAAGGAGAGATTTGGAAGGCCTGAGAGGATGATATTTGCCCATGTTCAAGCACTTTTAAATGGCAAGGTTCCTGTTAAGGCAGGAGGCCCTAAGTATGTTTACCTGCTGTGGAATCTACAGGATGAGTTGTTGACGCATATCAGAAGTTTAGAGGCTTTAGGTGTATCTGGTAAGCAGTGGGCGAAAGTTTTCCTGACGCCAATTATTCTTTCTCGTCTTCCGAGTGAAATACGAATGGAGTGGGCTAGGAAACGGCGCTGGTCATGAAAGTGATTTGGAATGGCTTCTGAAATTCTTACAAGAAGAAATTGAAACTATTGAAAGATCTGAGACATTTAAAGATGTTACTTCTAGGAAACCAGAAAATCCTAGTGTATCTGAAGAAAAAAGAAACTGGCACTCTAGGGGCTCAAGGGAGAAGGTAACCTCTGCATCTGCTCTGCATACCTCATCAGAGGTTGAATATCCTATCTGTGGATTTTGTGCTAAAAAACATAAAACAGAAAATTGTTATGAAACCTTGAAATTGAATGGGCCACAGCGTGCTGAGAAAATAAAATCTGCTGGATTGTGCTTTAAGGGTCATTTAGCTAAAGGGTGTTATTCCAAGTGTAAAAAATGTAATGGAAAACATAACCTCATAATGTGTGGTATTAAGTTGGATTCAAATAAGGATAATGACTCCATAAAGGTTGCAGTAGAAAACAGGTCTGAAATTGTAAATAAAGGTAATGAGCAAGGTTCCTCTGTTAATTTTGCTTTTTTGGAGCTGGAAGCTGCTATTCATAACGTTGCTTCTACAAAATGTAACTTGTACTATTTTACAAACTGCAAAGGTTCGTGTTGTGGGATCTAATGGCATACCTATTGAAGCAAGAGCTTTGTTTGACAGTGGGTCTGACCGTACTTATGTTAGTAGTAATATTGTAAAGAAATGTAAACCTGAGTGGATTACTAGTCAGCCCCTTGCATATTCAGTGTTTGGAGGTGACAAGTCAAGTAAGAGTAGCCTAAGTAACATTTATAAATTGAAGGTACTTGATCGTAATAATTTATCACATTTGCTGACAGCTGTTGAGATTCCTAAGATATGTCAGCCCTTGATTAGACCAGTTATTCCAAATAATATGTTAAACGCTTTTCTCATGTACAACTTGCTGATGAATTATCAGAATAATTCACATGGGTGAATATTGATATATTGATAGGTTGGATGCATACTGGCAGTTCATAAAAGTCTGATGATGTAATTCAATTTGATGGAATCGTAGCTCAAAACTTCTGTATTTGGTTGGGTACTGTCTGGTGCCTGGCATGCTAATCCTTTTTATCCCTGTACGTCATCTCAAATGTTGTGTATTTCAAAGGTGTCTGATTATGATGTAAGTAAATTTTGGGATCTGGAATCTGTAGGGATTAGTCCTAAGGAGTCCAATAATCAATTAGAGTCAAATTTCACATTGCAGGAATTTTCTGAGAAAATTCAATTTGTTGAAGGTAGATATGAAGTAGCCCTACCTTGGAAAAGTGGAACAGCTAAGAGTGATCTAATAGATAATAAAACAACTTGCTTTAAAGAGACTAAATTTACACTGTAAATTGGATAAGGATGTTAAGCTGAAAACTGAGTATTACAAGGTTTTTGATGAGTATGAAAGGGAGGGTATAATTGAGGAAATTCCTAGCAATGAGATTAGTAGTGGTTTCCCTATTTTTTATATGCCTCACAGACCTGTTGTAAGAGAGGCTAGTACAAGTACAAAGGTAAGACCTGTTTTTGATGCTTCCTCTGCTAGTTACAATGGAGTTTCTTTAAATGATTTTCTCCAAACTGGTCCCTCTCTTAACCCCGACTTAGTAAAAATACTGATTCGATTTAGGAGATGGCCTATAGCCTTGTCAGGTGATATCAACAAGGCATTTTTACAAGTGAGAATGAGACGAGAAGATAGAGATGTACATCGTTTCTTACTGAAGTGTGAAAATGGTATTAGAATTATGAGATTTGGGCGTGTTCCATTTGGTAACACTGCTAGCCCCTTTTTATTAAATGCTACAATTCTATATCATCTTGAACAGTGTAAAATGACTGAGGTAATACAAGAGTTAAAGGAAAATATGTATGTAGATAATTGGTTGAGTGGTGCTGACAGCTTTAATGGAGCTTATGCCAAGTTCAGTGAGGCTCGTAAGGTTTTATCTCTGGCAGGTATGCCTTTGACCAAATGGGTTTCTAATAGCAAATTAGTGACTTCTAGATTAATGATAGAATTAATCTTGTTAAAGTAGATGAAGCTACTAGTGTGTTAGGATTGCATTGGTATAACAATTCTGATACATTTTCCTTTCATGGAATTGAAACTAAGCTCCAGGTAGAGCTGGAGTTGACCAAATGATCAGTTTGAGTCTTATTGCTAAATTATTGATCCTCTGGGTCTTATAAGTCCTTTGTAATGTATGGTAAAATACTCTTTCAGGACATTTGGAGATTGGGTCTTCTTTGGGATGATTTATTACCTCTGGAACTGCAGGTTAAGTTTCAGAAGTGGGTCGAGAGTGCTAAATTTCTGAAATCTTGGAATGTTAATAGGTGCTATTTTCCTGATACTTCATGGGCAGGTCTTTGTAAAATTGAATTACATGCCTTTGGAGATGCTTCCACAAAGGGGTATGGTGCTTGTGTATATATACGAACCTGCTCCCAGGATTGGTTTCTTATAAGGTGTCATTGGTGGCATCCAGATCTAGAGTAGCACCTATCAAGACAGTAACTCTTCCTAGACTGGAATTAATGGGGAGTTTATTATGTTCAAGGTTAGTAGTTTTTGTAAAGAATGCTCTAAGTTTGGGTAATGATACCTCCCTCATATGTTGGAACTGATTCTAAAAATAGCACTTGCTTGGATTCAAGGAGACCCTTGTAAATGGAAACCCTTTGTAGCTAACAGAGTTACTGAAATCCAAAGTATAACTCCACCTAGCTGTTGGCATCATTGTTCAGGAATTGACAACCCCTCTGATTTGTATCCAGGGGGATGTTAGGTGATCAGCTTTCGGCTAACAGTTTATGGGTAAATGGTCCCTCCTGGCTATCTGAACCTTTGTATTTTTGTCATGAAGGTAAACAATTGTTTTCTACTATGGAAGAAGCTAATTGTAAGGACGATATGACTTGTGTTGCTCTCAGTTTAGACACATCTTTGTTTGAATTTGATAGATGGAGTCACTTTAGTAAAGCTCAGCATGTAATGCTTGGTTTTTGAGATTTGTACATAACTGTAAAATGCATGTAATTAAATGTTTGGGAACTTCTGAGGCCCATTGACTTCAGATGGGGAATTAGAGAAGGCCAAAACTAAAATGATTTATTGTGTACAGAGAGAAGTCTATCCCTCGAAGTTAATGCTTTATTGAGAAAAAAACCCATTTCACAGGGGTCAAGTTTGTGTAAATTGGATCCTTTTCTAGATGAGCACGGTTTATTGAGATTTAAGGGTAGGCTTGAGAATGCAGATTTAACCTATGAAAGTAAACACCCAGTAATAATACCCAAATGTCACTTTGCTAAACTACTTGTCAGCTTTCAACATATATTTCTTAAACATGCAGGTGTTTCTTCCATTATGTCTTCCTTAAGAAGTAGTTTTTGGGTAATAGGAATTAGAGTATTAGCCAAGTCTGTCATCAAGAAATGTGTTAGATGTGAAAGACATGATTCAAGGGCTTGCAGTCAACCTGTAGCTCCTTTACCAGAATTAAGGGTGAAGGCTGCACCACCATTTACTGTAACTGGTCTCGACTTTGCTGGTCCTCTATTTTGTGCTGATTTTGCATCGAAAAAGTTTATATTTTGTTTTTCACGTGTGCTGTAGTCCGCACCATACATGTAGAGCTTACTGACTCCATGAGTGTCTTTGACTGTATGCTTGCAATTCGCAGATTTATTGCTCGTAGGGGCCTTCCATCAGTGCTGTACTCCGATAATGCTAAGACCTTTGTTGCATGTGTCAGTGAATTGCAAATGGTTTATGGACACCTGTCTCCCCACTGGAGATTTATAGTTCCAAGGTCTCCTTGGTGGGGAGGTTGGTGGGAACGTTTAATAAGATCAGTAAAGTCTGCTGTTCGAAAAACTTTAGGTGGTAATTATATTTCCAGGTGTGAATTAGAAACGACCTTACATGAAGTTGAGGCATGTGTAAATTCCAGGCCTTTGACTTTTGTTAGTGAAGAACCTGATGCCCCTGTCCCTTTATCTCCCTCTCATTTTGTTATTGGGAGAAGTACAGGGTTTCAAACTCCGGTGAACACTGACCCTTCTTGTATTTCAGTTAAGGATTTAAGTGATAGAGAAATCTTAAGAAGGCAGATCTTAAATAAGTTTTTGACTGTGTGGAGCAATGATTATATCAGGAATTTACCTTGTGTTGTTAAGGGTTTCACTCCAAATTGTGACCTGAAAAAGGGCGATTTAGTGTTAGTGAAGGAAGATAATTTGCCCAGACTGCATTGGCCCTTGGGTGTGATAGTTGATGTATTTCCAGGCAAAGATGGACTTATTAGAAGTGTAAATGTAATTCCCAGGCCTATACAAAGATTACATTATCTGGAAATTTCAAGTTTTGACTCTGAAGCTATAACAGAAACCATAAATGAATCCATGCCTGAATCCCTTCTTGAGAAATCTAAGTCTGTATTCCCTCTTGAGTAATTTGTTGAGAATCGCACCCAATCGGGCAGGATAACTAAGGTCCCTAAGAAACTAGATTTGTGAGCATATAAGTTTGTATCTAGATTCACATGTTTATTCAAGATTTGTAAGTCCATTTTGCTATGAATAACATTTATCCTAATTTATTGTTTATTTTTGTCTCAGCAAACATAAGTTTGAGTTACTGCTACAGAATCTATTGAAATTACTGTTAAATTTTAACTTCCTATTTGAGACGAATTCCAGTGTAACTTACTGAATGTTATTGGACTGTACCTTGTTCATTATTATGGTTTCTTGATAGGAGTTATGACTCCTATGGTGGGGAGAATGTTGGAATTAACTTTGTGAAAGGCTTTACTTGTTTATTTAGTTGAGTATGCCATTTAATTTGCTGTTTCAACGTTTTCTTTATTGTCATTTGAATTATGAGTTTTATTAAATAATCTAAGTTTATTGAAACACTGCATTATTATTAATTGTATTGTATTGCTTTAATTTTGAGTGATTTGCCTTTGTAATTGTTGAGTAAGAAATTTGAGGATAAGTGATTGTTACTGTTTTGTGATCCCGTAAGATTTTCCGATGACTTCTTGTCATCGTTTGTTGTAAGAATTTAAACAGAATACAGTTAGAAAAACAGCGGCGTCACCACCCGGCTTTCCTTTCTCAACCCTTCTTGGATGTTGTTAGTCATATATTAAGAACAATTATTATTATTATTATTATAAAAACAAAGCATAATAGAATTGAGAGATTTTTTTATTAATTCTACCATCATTTTTCATTAATAAAACATGTTTGAAAGACGGTCTGTTTCCAGCATATTATTATTATTTTTTGTTTTTCCTCTATCACAGTCCTCCAATTCGACTGGTTAGTATTTATAGTGTGGAGTTCCGGGTTGCATCCTGCCTTCTTAGGAGTCCATCCCTTTTCTTACTATGTGCGCCGTTTCTAGGAACACACTCTTCTGCATGAGTCCTGGAGCTACTTCAGTCTCTAGTTTTTCTAGATTCCTTTTCAGGGATCTTGGGATCGTGCCTAGTGTTCCTATGATTATGAGTACAATTTCCACTGGCATATCCCATATCCTTATTTCTATTTTCAGATCTTGATACTTATCCATTTTTTCCCTCTCTTTCTCTTCAACTCTGGTGTCCCATGATATTGCGACATCAATGAGTGATACGTTCTTCTTGACTTTGTCAATCAACGTCACGTCTGGTCTATTTGCACGTATCACCTTATCTTTTCTGATACCATAGTACCAGAGGATCTTTGCCTGATCGTTTTCTATCACTCCCTCAGGTTGGTGCTCGTACCACTTATTACTGCAAGGTAGCTGATGTTTCTTGCACAGGCTCCAGTGGAGGGCTTTTGCCACTGAATCATGCCTCTTTTTGTACTGGTTCTGTGCAAGTGCCGGGCATTCGCTTGCTATGTGGTTTATGGTTTCATTTTTCGTTTTGCACTTCCTACATATGGGAGAGATGTTATTTCCGTCTGTCGTTCTTTGAAAATATCTGGGTTTTAGGGCCTGATCTGGTGCCGCTGTTATCATTCCTTCAGTTTCCTTCTTGAACTTTCCCCTCTGTAGCCATTGCCATGTGTCATCGCTGGCTAGTTCTTTAGTCTGTCTCATGTATTGCCCGTGCATTGGTTTGTTGTGCCAGTCCTCTGTTCTGTTTGTCATTCTCCTCTCTCTATATATTTCTGGGTCTTCGTCTACTTTTATTAGTCCTTCTTCCCATGCCACTACTTTAGCCCACTCGTCTCCACTGGTTTCAGATATTTTCCCCAGTGCTCTGTTCTCAATGTTGACGCAGTCCTCTATACTTAGTAGTCGTCTCCCTCCTTCCTTTCGTGTTATGTATAGTCTGTCCGTATTTGCTCTTGGGTGTAGTGTTTTGTGTGTTGTCATATGTTTCCTGGTTTTCTGATCTATGCTGCGGAGTTCTGCCTTCGTCCATTCCACTATTCCTGAGCTGTATCTGATTACTGGCACTGTCCATGTGTTTATGGCTTTTATCATATTTTATCATATTTCCGGCATTGAGATTTGACTTGAGTATCACCTTGAGTCTCTGCATATATTCTCTCCTGATCGTGTCCTTCATCTCTTGGTGTTTTATATCCCCTCCTTCCATTATTCCCAGGTATTTGTATCCAGTCTCATCTATGTGTTTCATGTTGCTCCCAACTGGTAGCTTTATCCCTTCAGTTCTCATTACTTTGCTTTTTTGTATGTTGACTAAGGCGCATTTTTCTATTCCAAACTTCATCCTGATGTCCCCAGATACAATCCTTATAATCTGGATTAGGGTATCTATTTCCTTGATGCTCTTACCATACAGCTTGATGTCGTCCATGAACATCAGATGGTTGATTCTGTTGCCTCTTTTCTTGAGTTGGTACCCGGCATCCATCTTCTGTAGTACTTTTGTCATGGGAATCATGGCTACTACGAAGAGTAGTGGGGACAGTGAGTCGCCCTGGAAGATACCTCACCTGATATTAACCTCTGCTAGTCTTATTCCAGAGCTTGTAAGTATTATATTCCAGTTGCGCATTGTATTTTTGAGGCATCTGATGGTGTTTTCCTCTGCCCCATATATTTTCAGGCATTCTATTAGCCATGTGTGTGGTATCATGTCGAAGACTTTCTTATAGTCTATCCATGCCATGCTTAGGTTGGATTTCCTTCTCCTACTGTTCTTCATTACCATTTTGTCTATCAGGAGCTGGTCTTTTGTACCCCTACACTTCCTTCTGCAGCCTTTCTGTCGGTGGGGGATTGGGGGATGGTGTTTTGTATCCCCTCAGGGTAGGTTGTATAGCCTTTTCACTGATGATCAAACTGTTAGTAACTTCCACATTATTGGTAGGCAGGTGATAGGCCTGTAGTTACTGGCTATATTTTCCCTTATTATATTATTATTTTATTATTATTAGTATTATTATTATATTATTATTATTATTATTATTACTATTATTATTATTATTATAAAAACAAATCATAATAGAATTGAGAGAATTTTTTATTAATTCTACCATCATTTTTCATTAATAAAACATGTTTGAAAGACGGTCTGTTTCCATCATATTATTTTTTTTTTTTTTTTTTTTTTTTTTTGCTCTATCACCGTCCTCCAATTCGACTGGGGAGTATTTATAGTGTGGGGTTCCGGGTTGCATCCTGCCTCCTTAGGAGTCCATCCCTTTTCTTACATTGCGCGCCGTGTCTAGGATCACACTCTTCTGCATGAGTCCTGGAGCTACTTCAGCCTCTAGTTTTTCTAGATTCCTTTTCAGGGATCTTGGGATCGTGCCTAGTGCTCCTATGATTATGGGTACGATTTCCACTGGCATATCCCATATCCTTCTTATTTCTATTTTCAGATCTTGATACTTATCCATTTTTTCCCTCTCTTTCTCTTCAACTCTGGTGTCCCATGGTATTGCAACATCAATGAGTGATACTTTCTTCTTGACTTTGTCAATCAACGTCACGTCTGGTCTATTTGCACGTATCACCCTATCCGTTCTGATACCATAGTACCAGAGGATCTTTGCCTGATCGTTTTCTATCACTCCCTCAGGTTGGTGCTCGTACCACTTATTACTGCAAGGTAGCTGATGTTTCTTGCACAGGCTCCAGTGGAGGGCTTTTGCCACTGAATCATGCCTCTTTTTGTACTGGTTCTGTGTAAGTGCCGGGCATTGCTTGCTATGTGGTTTATGGTTTCATTTTTCGTATTACACTTCCTACATAGGGGAGAGATGTTATTTCCGTCTATCGTTTTTTGAACATATCTGGTTCTTAGGGCCTGATCTTGTGCCGCTGTTATCATTCCTTCAGTTTCCTTCTTTAGCTCTCCCTTCTGTAGCCATTGCCATGTGTCATCGCTGGCTAGTTCTTTAGTCTGTCTCATGTATTGCCCGTGCATTGGTTTGT
>NC_087205.1:9070685-9075685 GCF_015104395.2 Macrobrachium nipponense | reverse complement strand
TAATAATAATAATAATAATAATAATAATAATAATAATAATAATAATAATTGTTATTATTATTATTATTATTATTATTATTATTATTATTATTATTATTATTATTATCCTCGGAGAAAGAGGAGCAATGGGAATACTACCTAAAATATATCCCAGATATATATTATTGCAAATTCCTTAGAGCTCAAGAAGCAATCAACAGATTATAAGATATGAATATAACAGAAGCATTCAGTATTAAATATAACCTATGAGTTTGTTGTCCCAAAGGCAGTCTTCTCGTTTTGTTAATTGTGCAGTGTATCTAAAAAGTCCTTCCTGGTACTTTATACTGCTTCCACAATTCATAGGTTACATATACACTCAATCTTTTTCATGTTTGTTTCATAGAGCATTTCAGGAAAATTAGACAAATTTTTGGAAATGGTAATGCACAATATACCCATTGCACGAGCAAGCTTATCAAACTAAGCATAACCAAGTGTCTCCTGTCAAATGTTTATTCGTTTTTTTTTTTTTCGAATTGAATTGCTGTTACAATGACGTTCAGTTTACAATAGTACTTTTATATTCCTCTGATGGTATCTCTTTCTACTTTTGGAAGGCTGGAGATTGGTTGCCCCAATTCCTCTGCTCTTCGGCTGCCATTCAAGGTGGTTTTGCTTCTGGCGTTTCGTTCGTCCCAGGAACATCGTCTGAGGTCTGACTCCTGCGAGTGTTTGTGCTGGAATGACTAATTTTTGTGTGAGACGCTGGGTTTTAATGCTGGGCGCCAGGATTGTTGGCTCCGTGTGGGAGCCAATGAAGATCAGTGTTGGTCTGGTGGGGGTGAAATTTCCTTTCAATATTTGACAAAACAATAAATAAATAACTAAATAAATAATTAAAATAAGAATTTAAAAAATGACTCAAATTAAAAAAATTTATTCGGGAGCAAATGAACAAAATCTAAAAATAAAGGAGGTAAATTAAACAGTAACCATAGTATGAACTTTACGAGCTACGATGGACGATCCTTCAAGTTTTATTTCTGAGTTTTTGGATGAAGGGTCTACATTTCAAGAAGGAAATTATATTTTTTAATAACAGGTCTACATTTTAAGAAGGAAACTATATCTTTGAATAACAGGTCTACATTTTAAGAAGGAAATTATATCTTTGAATAACAGGTCTACATTTTAAGAAGGAAATTATATCCTTGAATAACAGGTCTACATTCTTAGAGGGAAATACAATTTTTGTATAAAAGGTCTGCAGTTAAGAGAAGAAAATTATATTTTTTGAATAAAAGGTTGGCATTGTAAGAGGGAATTGATAATTTTTTTTATAAAAGGTCTGCATTCTAAGAGGGTAATGATATTTTTGCATAAAGGGTCTGCATTGTAAGAACGAAATGCTATTTTTGAATAACAGGTCTATATTTTAAGAGAGAAATAATATTTTTGTATAAAACGTCTACACTGTAAGAAGGAAATGATTCCACTATCAGCAAACCAAACATGTACACAAACACACACGCGTATACAGCAGCAAGTGCTTTTGTAATATGTCCATTTTATACTGATATAAAAGCAAGCACTCCATCCACGGAGTCGATCCTCAGTGGCTGTGTGGAAGGACTTCCTCAGTGAGGCCAAATGGTCCATAAAATTCTTTATTGATCTATAAGGTTGTATCGGCTAAAGCCTTCTTACCGCTAAACACATAAAGCCTCTCGCTCTCGGCAAGCACGTTCCTATGATGGGTTGGGGAACTTAAACACGTTGTTCTCTCTCTCTCTCTCTCTCTCTTCTCTCTCTCTCTCTCTTTTATTATGCTTTTCATCATGGTAAGACGCTTAGTCTTCTCCTGCTTCAAGCACACAGACAAACATTATATATATATATATATATATATATATATATAATATATAGTATATATATATATATATATATATATATATATATATATATATATATATATATATATATATATATATATATATATATACATATATATATATATATATATAATATATATATATATATATATATATATATATATATATATATATATATATATATATATATATAATGAGTGCGTGTATGAATGATAATGTTAATTTATGCAATAGGTATCTTATCCGTGCGTACATACGCACGCACATGGATACGAATACAATAGAGATGCTGGCATCTTCTTCGTCCCTTAACGAGGCAGGTCATCAATCCATTTATCAGGTTGGACCTCCTCCTGTTACGGGCAGACTATAGATCTCCGGGAGCTGCGCGGACTAAGACCAATGGCCGAGGAGATACTGATAGATCCCCCCCCAAAGAGAGAATTTATTCAGGCCATTCCTCACTAGAAATCATTGGAGGGATATTGATGACTCCATATTTTATCATCCATCTCATCGGATATATAGATATATATGTATATATCTATCTATGATCCACTGGTGCATCTCATTTCTAGACGGCCACTATGATACTTGGTACTAGTGTATTTTTGCAGTAACGTCACAATTTTCTGTTTCTCCAGAGAGTTCACTTGGCGATGTTTTATTCTTTTTTTATATAAGTGGACTTTCTTTTCCGTAGTTAAATCTCGGGGAGATACTTTACCCCTTTTCTCTATTCATTTAACATTTTAGATCAATTTCAGTTTATTTGGTTTCTCTGATTTTATTTTTTATTTTATTTTTTATTCTATTTTTTTTTATTATTTTTTTTTCGTTTCTTCTTCTTAAACTTAAACTGCCAGCCGTTTTGTGTTGATTTAACTTTCTTTTGGTTTACGATTATTTCATTAATAATTCAAGCTTTCCCAAGAAATATTGCTTCCATTTAACAACTCTATTGTAGCTGCTGTTATTGTGAAGCAGTTACGAGGAATTTAATTTCATGGCTCGTTGGTCCACAAAAACCAGATATGTTTTGTGTACTATATCCTAGTAACTTTTCCTTTAATATTCTTTATTCTTGTTTCATCAATAGTTCCTCATTTTTTTTTTTTTACCTTTTATCACCGATGTACCAGACTTGTTTTGAGAAAAAGGTCTTATTGTTTTTTTCACTACTCACATTAGTCCTTATTTTATCTCGTATGTTGATTTATATGTTAAATAAATCAAATTTGTTCTTAAAATTCCTACATTTCTTTTGGTTGTAACACCACTCTGATTCGACCCCCTACCACACCTAGACCTCCACCCTTTTTTTTATGTTTTATTGTGTAATACTCTTGATTCTTCATTTTTTATTTTCACTTGTGCTTGTAACTCTTCTCACTAACCTGCAAATACTTCATAATTTATGGCTTGGTTTAAGATTTCTGGTGAAGTTATTGACCTCGATATTTGAACGTGTACTGTACACTTCTTTTTTATTTATTTGCTTTTCATGCTCATATTTTTATGCGTTTAGCGTGTTTATATTGTGATAAACATACCTTTTTACCGTAAACTGTTATCCAAATCTTTGATAAACATACCTTTCTACAGTAAACTGTGCCACGCGTTCGTTGAATTTCGTAAATGTTATCCAAATCTTTTAAATTGTGCCTTATACTTCTTCAGATTAAGTTTTATGTTATTTAACAAGCATTTTTCTTTATTATCTATTTCTCTGTACACAATTATGAACGCACTAACCTTGCCTTAATTAATTATGTTCTTCATATATTATACTTTTTTCGGGGTTGGCTACATTGAACGCATCTCGCCAAGGTCTCATAGTGTTCCTTGCGTATCTTTTAACCAAATCATTGTTTTCAGACGGTTTTCATTATTTTAACTTGTCCTTTTTTACTTATTTCATTTATACCGTTTATCGCCGATCTTTTAACCAAAAAATTATTTTCAGATGATTTTCATTGTTTTATCTTGTCCTTTTTACTTATTTTATTCATACCGTTTCCTGCGGATCTATTAACCAAAACATAATTTTAAGACGATTTTCGTTATTTTAATTTGTCCTTTTATACTTATTTTATTTATACCGTTCCTTGTGGATCTTTTAACCAAAACATTATTTTCAGACGGTTTTCGCTATTGTAATTTGCCCTTTTATACTTATTTTATTTATACCGTTCCTTGCGGATCTTTTAACCAAAATATAATTTTCAGACGATTTTCGTTATTTTAATTTGTCCTTTTTTACTAATATTATTTATAGCGTTCCTTGTTGATCTTTTAACCAAAACATTATTTTCAGACGGTTTTCGTTATTTTAATTTGTCCTTTTTTACTTATTTTATGTTTATCGTTCCTTGCGGATCTTGTAACCAAAACATTACTTACAGACGGTTTTCATTATTTTATTTTGTCCTTTTTACATTTTACTTTATATACCTTCCATTTTCGTTGTAGGTTTTACCTCGGTCTTTGAGCCTTCGTATCTCCTCTCTTTATGTGTCTCGGTTTAATTCAAAAACTCTCTTCTGTAATGGTTCGCAGGATAAATTTTTTATAAGGGGGGGAGCTCCCCTCTTTGCTGCTTCTCGCACTATATATATTTTCTCTAAGTCTTTTACTGATTCTCAGTGTTCAATTTACTTATTTTTTTCTCTTTTTTTTCTTTCAGGTATGCAAGAAATTCCCTTTAGTTTTTGTGGGGTTTTACAAATGTTCAGTTTCTTGTTCGGAACAACATAAAAAAAAAATATATTTTTTTTTGGGGCCCAATTGGTCAATTGAATAGAAAACCTATTTTCCCATATTTTCTTTCAGTTGCGCGGAAGGAATTGAGTTTTATTATTTTATTTATTATTATATATATAATATATATATATATATATATATATATATATATATATATATATATATATATATATATACATATATATATATATATATAAGATATATATAATATATTTATATATATTATATATATATATATATATATATATATATATATATATATATATATATATATATATATATATATATATATATATAATATATATAAATATATATATATATATATATATATATATATAATATATATAATATATATATATA
>NC_087205.1:9063185-9065685 GCF_015104395.2 Macrobrachium nipponense | reverse complement strand
ATGTATTGTGAATATGTATTGTGAATATGTTATTGTTTACCAACGTTCTGAATAGCTGTTACCTATAATAATCCTTTAATTGTCTTGTCCTTGTGTCTGAGCAGATTGTCTTAAACTTTTAATTGTACCCATGTTTTTGCTTGTTTGGGAAGATTACTCATCTTCCAGGTGTGTCGGATTCTAGGTACTAATCTCTTTATAATCCCTATCTGACAGTTATACGACCTTTCGTGTATTGTCATTTCCTCATGTAAGTCAGTTCATCTATTAAGTAAAGGACGTTTGAACGTCGAAAGATCTCGCGGATACGCCGTTGTTTATTTTCCCTCGTGGCATATACCTTTATATATATATATATATATATATATATATATATATATATATATATATATATATATATATATATATATATATATATATATATATATATACACACACACACACATGTAGACATCAGAAGGTTACCGAAACTCAGAAGATCAATTAAGGAGTTTATTATTATATGTTTCGTGTCTCATCTGGACAGATCATCAGTCTGTAATGTAAAATCAATCCGTATTTATAAAAAATATATAATTAAAGTTTACATGCTATTTTAAAAAGGAAAACATAAAATACTAAAGTGATTCATAAAAATTATTGTAAAAAGCTAAATATACTAATATTATTTACAAGGTGACATTAAAATTGAATAAATTTAGGATCAAAAAGGAATAATAACTTTAATCGAGCGAAGGATAAAATAGGAGTGGCTGTAGAGCCGTCGTTTGCCCAGTCTTTACATATCAGGCACCTCGTTCCTTCCCTCAATTCCAGTCAATCCTCTACTCAGCTTTTCTTGGCGTAGTCGAGATCTGGGCAAACGACGGTCCTACAGCCACTCCTTGCTTATCCTTCCCTCTATTAAGGTTAATATTATTTTTTAATCCTGAATTTTTTAAATTTGAATGTCACCTTGTAAATAATTTTAGTATTTTTAGCTTTTAACAATAATTTTTATGAATAACTTTAGTATTTTATGTTTCTTTTTTAAATACCATGTAAACTTTAATTATATATTTTTTTTATAAATGTGAATTGATTTTACGTTACAGACTGATGATGTGTCAGGATGACACGAAACGTATCATAATAAACTCCTTAATTGATCATCTGAGTTTCGTTAACCCTCTGATGTCTACATATATATATATATATATATATATATATATATATATATATATATATATATATATATATATATATATATATATATATTTATATATATATATAAGTGTATGAAGAAATATGCAAGATTACTAGTGATATGAAGTCGAAGCCTGAGCGTTGCTCCTTTACAGGAAATAATTTATTTTTGGTCCCCGATATCGCACGGGAACCATATTAAACCTTTGCAGGAGAAAAGATAGCCTTTTCTCCGCGTTATTATCTGCAGCAACTTTTAATTGGCAATAAGTCAGAGAAACAAGTTCCCAAAGCTTCATCCCTTATGACTCCCAGATTCTCTCTCTCTCGCTCTCTCTCTCTCTCTCTCTCTCTCTCCTCTCAGCTCTGAGAGTTGGCGTAAAGAGCTCAAAATTTGATTTACTTTTTTTTTATTCTCTTGGTAAAGGATTCGATGGCTGGGTTAGTTTAACCCTAATTTATTATTTATTTAATTTTTTGGTACTAATCCATCCGTCTATGTATTTATGTATGTATATACGTATATATGTGTGTATGCATCTCCTAACCTTGATTTACATATAATGCATAATAGAAATATAATACATAGTACAAACGGAATGTACTATATAAATGATAACATCATCACGAAACAAAATATATTTTAACATCTAACATTCTTCAGTCAGAGTAACTTAGGACCGTTATAGACGAAAATGATCAATTATATCAGCTGGCAGTAATTAAGTAATTAGCGCTATCTTTTCAATTGCCTTGAGTAGCCTAACATGCTCTAAAAAGTAGATTAAGTCAAATAGAAATGATATGTAGCTTCTGTTGGATAAATATAAGACTTTAACGTAAAAAATGTAAATTCAGCATTTATCCAATAACCCTGAAGAAGCATATGTAAGCTTGGTTATGTGATAATAAAGAACATGGGGGAATTCTAGATTATTTTGCAGGGAGATAATTCCGTGAAAATTAATGGAAAACGATTTGGATTTATTAGTGATGACCTTTCTTAGCGACAATGTAATTATCGTCACCTCACTCAAATACCCCTTAGGGGGGTAGTGCCGTCAGTGCACCTCACGCGGTACACTCTAGGTACTACTTAAGATTCTCTGCGGCGTGCCCTAGGCCCCTAGCTGCAACCCCTTTCAATACTTTTAATGTATCTCCTTTCATATTCTCTTTCTTCAATGTTGCATTCCTTGACCCTCTCCTAACAAGTGATTCATAGTGCAACTGCTTTGAGGTTTTTTTCCTTTTACGCCCAATTTGCGTTTCGACGCTGAATGACCTCAGAGATCCCAGTATTTGGCTCATGATC
>NC_087205.1:9053041-9062685 GCF_015104395.2 Macrobrachium nipponense | reverse complement strand
ACCAGTGAAACTTCAGGCTGAAAATTTAACATTAAATTAGCGTGTATTTTCACTATCTTATATTTACCATCATCGTTCATACATTACTGTAGTTTTCAACTTGAAGTAAAAACTGTTGCCTTTGTCACCCGTAAGGAAAGCTACTACCAACTAGCACTGCCTAGCTTCAAATGTTAACCGTTAATAACTAACGGTTTTAAAATACTTCAGAGATACACTAAAGGTCTTACCTAGCTCAGTTTCTGCATAGGATTAGATTTTTTGGCTTACTGCCTTTTGACAGACTTTCCTTTCAATGCAATCCCTCTGGAACTATTTAGAATATTTAGAACATCCATACTTAAACTAGGCAGTCTTAATTCTCTCCTCAACTCACACTTAATTATACTAGTTTTAGATATTGTCACACTTTAAATTTTATTTTTATTAAGTCTTCAGGTAATGTAGTAAGTGCCATTAAAATAACTACTAAACGACTGATTAGAAAGTAATTAGTTATTAATTTATAAAAATCTGTATAGAAAATAAATACAATAGTGAATAAACTTGAAGAGTTGTGACAATCTTCAGTCAAATTTGTGACAATAGTACATGATTACACACTTTTTGAACTAATTTCTATTAAGGAGAATATTTTAAGATTAAAACGGCATTTTGCACGCCAGATTTAATTTTGCACGCCAGATTTCGACAAAATCTGGTTTTTCAAAGTACATATATTTAAAAAACTTAGTAAATAAGACATACACTAGTAGGATGCTAAGAAATACAAAATCTATGAGAGTATCTATGAGAACCAAGATAATCAAATTTGTAAGTGACCCCGTAAAAGAGACTTAAAATACTACACTTAAACGATGCTAAGCAATAAGAGTAATACTGGTTTATTATAAAAAAGTTTGTAGAGAAATAATTTTGGTACAGTAATCTAGTTATAAATTTGTAGCGTTAAGTGCAAGTATGTAACTAATATTTCCAAACGCTACAGTTTTAGAAAATTAACCTCTGAATGACAGTATATAGTCTAGTGAAAGTCCAGAGAAACTTAGTTAGTAGATCATTTGCAAGATGCCCAACCAAATCCCCGTCAACACGAGGGACACTAGCCTTTATAATTTGTCACAAATTCCAAGTAGTAGAAATCCTGAAGAATGATCCTTCATGGCCAGAGTTAAAAGTAAAGAATAGCTATCAAACCTCACTATTGCAGCATTCAGAACCAAGCCGTCACATCGAATTAAACTTCCTGAAAAGTAAATATTTTCATTTAGTCTTATCTTAAATTCTTTGATTTATATTTTGTTTAAAACTTTGCATTCGGGAAAAGCCAGCTAGATATTACATTAGGTCTAAAATTTAGCATTCAGAAAAAAAAAAGTAAGCGGTCAGTTCAGTAGGTCTAAAACTAACGTCGAGACAAACTGACATTCAATAACTTACAACCATGACATTCACAGCGCTCCATAATTGGCAAATTCTAAATTTATCTGTTAAAACTTAACGGTCAGTAAAAGAAACCGCAATGTCAAGTCACTTTTCAACTTAAAATTGAAACTAAGAGCTTATATTACTCAAACAAGTTTCTTTAACACAACCTAGTGCCATTCTTAAAACAAGCCTTTGGAAGTAATTATAAAATTTAAAAAATCAGTAATTTTAACATACCTACACTTACATTGTGCATTGAACTTTTAATGAAAGATATTAAAGCATTGACCCTCGAATTATTAATGACTAGTAAAGTTCTTACCTTTTATAGAAGCATGTCTCTGAAACTCCTCGCTCCAATTTAGAAAAGTTTCCAGAACTGACCCAGAGTCCCTGGAAAACAATAGGAATTTTCACTCATTAAGGAGTGCGAGGTTTGCTTACGTATTAATATAACTGATTAAAAACATTGATTAAAACCAAGCACCATCAAGTTTAATACATTAAAGCCCATATTAAATACCACACATTCATATTTAACAAAACTGATTTATATTAATGATTTATATTAACCATTGAAGTCTGAAGACACTTTAATAAACAATAGTCTTATTAAAACTATTTAAAAGATCAATTTTAAGAATCCAAGTATTAAATACCTAGTTATACAGCACTAAATTAGATAATCTTATTTACGCCAGAATATAGCATTTACTGTATAAAAACTCCCTACCATTGTATATGGAAAGAATAAGTGTCTGAAGTATATACTGCATGAAATTCAATAACTTAAAATCAAATCTTATTAAAGCAATAGAAGTTAGAGATTTCTTAAAATCTTAAAATAAACAGCGCTTATAACTACAGTATAGTAAATACCATGAAATCTTTCAAATAGTTTTCACGAAGTTAAATATTACTTTAAATCTACTTTAAAACTACGCTTTTGAACACCTCACTTTAGCATTCAATTTAACTTTGATGACCACATCCATCATTACACGAAACCATTGAAATTAAAATGGTCAAAAGGAAAACTACGAAAAAACAAGATACCTTCACCTGACTTGAACCCTTGACACCAAGAACTTATATTGACAAATTATAACTACCCGCTTTAATCTGAATGTTGATGCACATCTGTCATAAAAAGATACAAAATAAATTATCTCACAGTTTCAGCAAATTTAAATTGTATTTCCGATAATATAACAACCCCACAAGAGCAAAAAATCTTTTGAAGAAAAACCAAAGCCATCACAAAAATACTTCAAAATACTTTATTGGCACATTTAACACGAAGTTACCCTATTCACTCACCTCCTACCTCTTTAGACTCGACACTTCAACACACCACGAACTACACAGAGAAACTGATTGACAGGAATATTTTCTCCTGCTCAGAAGTCAGTTTTCCTGGAACCGGCTCGGGAGGGGTAGGGGGCGGGGGGTGGGGGTGGGGGTGATGGGAAGGAATTTAGAGACGCTGCTGTGACACTTACGAGGAGACTAATAACGCTGCCATCTGTTGGGAATTGGGAGGAAACTAAAAACTGAGGGAAAAAAAATTTAAAAAAACTGATCACAGTGTTTAAAAATCTACTTATCGAGATGAATTTCTTGAATTATTTATATAATAATAATAAAAAGTCATTCCAATTCTTAATCTACGTTTCAGATATCAACTCATTTATGGGGGAGATCAAGAGAAACGAGTTTCATAATGAAACATTAACCTATAAAACGAACAGGGGCGCCTATATTATTTTTTATGCCTTTATGAAATCATATGTGGCCAAATGAACCGTCAATATTTACTCCTGATGTTCACTAACTATTATTATTATTTTTTTTTTTTTTTTTTTTTTTTTTGCTCTATCACAGTTCTCCGATTCGACTGGGTGGTATTTAAAGTGTGTGGTTCCGGGTTGCATCCTGCCTCCTTAGGAGTCCATCACTTTTCTTACTATGTGCGCCGTTTCTAGGATCACAGTCTTCTGCATGATTATTATTATTATTATTATTATTATTATTATTATTATTATTATTATTGTTGTTGTTGTTGTTGTTGTTGTTGTTATTGTATGCTGGAAACAGACCTTCGTTCAAATATGTTTTATCTAAAATAATGGCAGAATTCACAGATTTGATTTAGTACAAAATTCTTTCACTTTTCCTTATGAAGTGTCTTTCTGGCACGCTGGTATTACTAAACAGCTGTCCAATATTCATCGTGCTGTAGGTCGTCAACGGAATTTCGGTCTGGTGTTATCAAAGGCGACGGGGTATCAGGGACACGGTGGGGGTCGGCAACAGGTGGGTCTCGTAGGTCGGGAACAGGCGGTAGTCGTCAGGGGTCGATCCGGTATTTCTAACGTTTTTCTTCTTTTCTGGTTTTTCCTTTAGGCGTCTCCATGTTTCGACCACCTTTTCTTTTATCGGTGTCCGATAAATGCCATTTATAGGGAGGAATAGGGATTCAACGATGCATGCACTTTTTTCATTTCTGAATCATGCATTTGATTGGGGGTTAATTTATCCACATCGGCCTATTCGCTCCATCTTCCCCCTAACCCCCAACCCCCAAACATCCCAGGATGCACCGACCTCCTTTTACCACCCTCTTTCGCATGAAAGCACTGATAGATAGATATAAGGGTTATTTCAAAAATTTCTCTCACCAACGAAGCCTAAATATGTTCTCGAGAGATTTTCTGCTCAGAATAACTTTTTCTTTCATTTCGCACAATATTTGCGTAAACTCATGTATATACTGTGTATATACCCTGTATATACACATACACATACATACATACATATATACTTTACATATATATAAACATATACATACAATGTACATGTTTATATCTACAAATATGCATGCATATATATGAATATATAAACATATACATACATTATAAATGTGTATATATATACATGTACACATAAACACTAAATGTTTTCCATTCTAAATGGGAACCAATATACGGAAAAAATTGTTTGCAAACAATGGTTGCAAACATTGCTTCCTAGTGTGGACAGGCCTTCAGGTTCGTTTTCCGCTCTCTTTCAAGGGATAGCGGTGGTGGGGCCAGATGTGGGCTCCCTCCAGATATTATGGACACAAAATTAAAATCGCGTCCAAGACTATACTATAACGTCTCTCCCAGTGGGTCCTGCGAGAGAGAGAGAGAGAGAGAGAGAGAGAGAGAGAGAGAGAGAGAGAGAGAGAGAGAGTGGGTGTGAGGAATTCCTCTCACAACGATATTATTCTCTAATGTTTTTGTGTATTCATTTGTTTCTATCTCATATTGTAATTATTAGTATCTGTCTCATAAGAAATTATTGATTGATTTTCACTGTGTATTGCCGTCTGTCAGGTAATCGACAGACAGGAACTGTTGCTGTATTTGTATTTATGTGAAAACCAAATGTATTCATTCGCATGCCCATGTATTTTGTAAAAATATGTACGTGTATATTGCATGACATAATAAGGGTGAAGGAAGCACATCTACTCGAGAATGACACTCTTAACATTATTTTATCTGATTTTGCTCTGTTGCTAGGCATGTACGTAGGATTACGTAAAGTAATCTGTATTATATTGAGAACGAACTGGATAATTATTATGAAATGTTTTATGTTCATGAAAACCTTGTAAGTCAGTTCTGCATTCGTGGTAATTGTAAAACATGTCTCTTTTCTCCAACAAAACCCGAATGCAGGACGGAACGTACTACAGCTTCTTGGCTCAACTTTTTTAGTGTTGTGAAGTGATGTGTGTGTGGATTTAGAAAGGGCGATTGCCCTGATTCTTTGACTTCTGTTGTGATTTGTTTCATTTGAGTGCCATTGATTGATTTCATTTGTCACTGGTATTACTCTTTGATATGTTTAAACTTTAGTTAAATTAATTTAAACTTTAAATTCATCAAATGCGTTTCAATTCCCTCCATTTTATTTAATTTTCCCTGTGTTTCAGTTTTATGGATGGTGAATATAAATTTATCTGATAAACTTTTATTGCGTTCATAAGGTTACCCAAGTAACTTGTAGAAACAAGGTAACACAGAGGTCCTCTGAGGTCTAAAACCAACCCGTGAGTACAGCTCCCTTATCACACAGTGTCCGAAAACCACGATAAAAGGCAAAACTTAATTTAGCTTAGTCATGTATACTTAAGTGCAAGTTAGTCCATTCATTCCCTGTTAGTTACTTTCATAAAGTTGGAGCCAGTTCCCATGCGCAAGCATAGCTGCTCTGCTTCTCCACCTCTCGTGCCTCTTAACGGGGGAGGGGGGGAGGCCGGCCTCCGGAGGCCAGGCAAGCAGGCAGGCTGGCTGGCCTGGACAGCTGGACTGGAAATCTGGAATGAGCAGCAGTTTAGCTTGAGATGTGACCGCAATACCCTGTCTCACCGTCATCCGGCTGGATGATGCCTCGTGAGAAAGGGGAATCATAATGCAGGTAGGGACGATACCAACTACTGCTGCTCTTGAACAACCAGATTTTTTTTTTCTTTTTTGACCTATTTCGATGACTGCATGAATAGTGTCTGTCTATCATGTGGAATGTACAGCTAACATGTTTATTTGTGGGTTTTGCAATAATGAACTCCCTGATATAGAGAAAGGAAACCGGCGATTAGGTAGCTAGGCCGATGTGACTAAAATGCTTCCAAATTCAATATCAGTATAGTATGCTTTAGATACTGAACAACGGGGACATAGCTAATATGCATGCATCACTGAAACCTCCGGTATTCCTATATAAGCATTCCTCATCGTTCGTCCCCACGAATACGAAAGCCACCAGGAATTGGGGCGTCCAATGTATTTTGCCGTGTTTAGTACAAGCCCCTGGGGGTTAATTACAGTCGTCCGAATAAATATAACTTAAAATTCTTGTTCAGGAAGTAAAACTGCATTGAAAAACCGCAACTGCCATAGTCTAGGCCGCCGCGGAATAGTAATATAGAACTACCAAACCTCCTCCCTCTCCATCAATGGCATCATATCACTGGACTCCGATGATAATAATAGATCTACCAAATAAAGGAAAGAAAAGCAATTTGAATGGAATCTGCCCTCCATCAAAGATAGGCGGCCTACTTATAGGTACCTACTACCTATTCACGACACGTCAGTCAAAGATTTATTTATATAAAACGTATTACTCTCAAAACTCTCTCCTCTTCCTTCTTCATCAAACGTATTCATGGCACACCAATCGAAAAGAAAAAATACACCTATAAAAAAGCAAGAGGGGCAACATGTTTAGGGCCTAGTACTAATGGAAAATTCGCGCCAAACTACTACTCCTTCGCAGTCTTAACTGAAAAAAGGGAAAACCTCTGTCTATAGAACCTACCTACCTATATATAGAGAGAGGAGAGAGAATTTTGACTGTAATACGTTTTATATAAATCTTTGACCGGCGTTCCGTGAATAGGTAGTAGCTATAAGTAGGCCTATCTTTGATGGAGGGCATATTCCATTCAGCTTGTTTTTCTTTCCTATATTTATTCATTTATTATTATCATCATCGGAGTCCAGTGATATGCCATTGATGGAGAGGGAGGAGGTTTCAGTATTATGTCCCCGTTGTTCAGTATCGACGGTTTCCTTCCTTTCTAACAGGGAGTTCACTACTGCACAACCCATAAATAAACATGTTAGCTGCACATTCCACATTATTCGTAGTAACCCGGACACACACTCTCTCTCTCTCTCTCTCGTGACGGAAAGGCGAGGAGGCTGTTTAGACGAGTCACTAGAGTAACAGTAAGATAACGAATACCATTGGCTCCTTACCCCATATCCGTGACTACTCCGACATCTCTCTTGTACGCGCCACCTCTCCCATTTGATAATAACGTTTTTTCTTCTTCTTTTTTTTTATTCACCATAAGTTTTGCCCTCATCCTATCCATTTTTGTATTAGTATAATTGCTTTTTATACGATCTCGCCCACGTTTTGTCCTTGTTTAATTCGTGCGTAATTTGGACAATTAAAAATGAACGGCCGAAACTTAGGCGTAATCCTGTGACTTGATAAATATTGGCATGGTTGTTTTCTCTCTCTCTTTCTCTCAACATCGGACGTTATGATCGGTATATTTCTATTAATATTGTTCCCTTGTTTTCCACTTTATGTAACTGTGTGCATAAGTGTATGGATGTATAAACATACGCGAAGTTGCAGAGATTTGGTTACATGGATAACAATATAAATTAAAGTACACATTCTAAAAAATAGTATTTTAGTTTACAGTTTACCTCTCTCTCTCTCTCTAATATATATATATATATATATTATATATATATATATATATATATATATATATGGGCTGGGCTGACAATGTTACAGAACATATATATATATATATATATATATATATATATATATATATATATATATTATATACATATATATATATATATAGAGAGAGAGAGAGATGAGAGAGAGAGATGCGAGCAGAAGACGAGAGAGAGAGAGAGAGAGAGAGAGAGAGAGAGAGAGAGAGAGAAGTAAACTGTAGACTAAAATACTATTTTTTAGAATGTGTATTTTAAATTATATCCGAATCAATTAACTTTAGCAGCGATCTAATTTACTTTACTTCCAGCTGTCACAAAAATTGATAAGAAGTTGCATTCCTTATGTTCAAAAGTAAAGTAAAACAAACAAATAAATGATAGAGAAATTACAAATGAAAACATTTGTAATAAAAAAAATAATAGGGATTATCTGTTTGATTTTTGTAATACAACAATCTCGTATAAAACGTAAAACATTCTTTTTAACTAAAATATCTAATTGTTCAGCCTAGTCAGAGAAAGAAAATAATCTCACTGAAAAGTTCCAGAATCTGGCTATATGAGAATAGCTTTAATTGTGCCTACCCAGCCTATGACAATGAAGGAACTGTACTTAGCCCACCATTCACCAGTATCGTGGCGTTCACCAATTAGTAGTCATTGCACTAAAACATATTATACTGTTCATGAATGATTCGTCTAACGGAACGTGATCGGTTTAATACTTAGCAGGGGAAGCAGACACGTTCATAGATAAGCATAGGTAAGGTACTGTACGGAATTTGCCCGTTTTTTCCGTACCTGAACTATAGCGTACCGTACTTTGTTAAACTTATCGTACCGTAATTCCGTACCGTAAACATAGGCTAAATATCAACCGTACCGTACCATAATGCCAGTTGATCGCCTGAAACCAACGTGAGCTGGTTCAACTTCTGAGGGCACCTTCATGCTATTCTTGGCCTCATCATATCCGGCAATAAGGCCGCTTTCTGCCAGGCGCAGTCTGTTGAGTTACTTGTTCCTCTGTGTTAATATTAGTATTTATTAGTCTCATTTTTTGTACACAAGTGTTTGGTATATTGAAAACTGCTTCAGAATTTTATCATTCTCTCGATACCTGGTTGTTTGTAGACCTCGAATTTTGCCTCATACTTTATAGTGAAGAACCCAGGCGTGTAGTACTGATGTGAGATGTTAGTCACCTGTGCATTAAATTTGAAATAAGAGCTATTTGGAGTTTAATCATCTTCAAGGTATATCGTATGGTTAACAGACATTCACTTTCAGTTTGTGATTTTTTGTCAAAAAAGTTCCCCCTTTTTTTGTTATTTCACGCTAGAATAGTTAAGGTATGTAATATGGGCTATATTGCCTTGTTTTTATGCAGGAGTAAAAGATTGGCTGTTATCCTCGACCGGCCAGAAGGGTCCACAGTACAATACAAAACTAATCATTTTCTTATTTTTAATTTTTAATCTTAAACGGATTGAGAGATAAGAGAACTTATGTTTTACCCAAGCAATGACAACATCCAGAGATGAATCCAAGTATTGTTTCCTTTCATGATTAAATATGATATTTCCATCTCAAGAATAATGTTGAAAATGAGAGAGCAAATATGTTAGCCTTAAGAAAAAAAAAAAAAAAAAAAAAAAAGACATGCATCACCCTTCATTAATCTTTCGTACCCAGTATGAGGTGTGAGATTAGGATGCAGTTTCATCGAATTATATAGTCATATATTTATTTATAAAGTCAGCAATACCTTTATAACGAAACCCCAATATTATTATTTTTAAAACCCAGACCAGGTATAAGTGTTTAAATTCATTACTAATTCAAAATGAGGTGAATTTTCAACTCAAAATGGGTTGAATTTTCAACTCATAT
>NC_087205.1:9043041-9048041 GCF_015104395.2 Macrobrachium nipponense | reverse complement strand
ACATTTCCAGGGGATCTGCATAGATCTTTTTCGGATTATTTCTCCATATCATTGACGTCCATGAGAAAAATTATGTGATTGGTATTGTACGAAAGAAATCAATGAAATCAGGTCCAAACACAACACACGACAGCGGGGGTGGCAAAATCTGATTTGTATCGCAGGACCAGGGAGGTGTACTCTAACCATTTCAAAAGTACGCATTCCGGCAGAATGGCCTCAGTGGTTGAAAGAATAACAAGGGGACGTAGCTGCTACATGTCTGTAATGAAGCAATAAATGGGACAGAAAGAGGAAAGTTTGAACTGCCTTTGTGAAGGAAGGAAGGAAGGAAACTGGATGAAAATACCCGAGAGAGAGAGAGAGAGAGAGAGAGAGAGTGGATTCGTTTTGCAGGTTTGCGAACTATTCCTTGTCATTTCCCTGACCTGCTGAACTGGCACTGAAGCGAAGAGGCCACTGGTTTATTGTACCTGACTGACTGACTGACAGACGCCGAATGTTTGTGAAATGATACGTGTCTACGTCTTCCACGTCGTTGTCATTTGAAGTTGGGACTTCATACATGAGGGAGTGGTGTTGAATACCTATGCGTGTAGGAAAATGAACTGCGAGTTTAAGGGCCTGGGATTTTTCCGATCTGTTAAGAAATGCACCTAGGCGAACATCAAAGGTATAATGCTAAGATGGAACAAAGCCTGACATAACAATACGTTGAATAAGATTATTTTGCTTTCATTGTATTTCTCGAGTCTTCCTGAAATCGCGAGAAATGTGGAAAATGTGTCATGTCTGAAATCGGGTGCCATTTTGTCCCTCAGAATAACCAACGTGTGTTCTTTCCATAATATTTAATTTCAATAATAATACAAAATTTCTTTGTTCTCATACAAAAGCGTCCAACAACGTTTTTACGATTTCGCCCAATATTACTTGTAAACCTCACATTTCCTAATGGTTCGACATAATATTTGCTTTGATATTTATATGTCAATGCTAGACCCCCCACCCTTCTTTACACCAATCACAAGCCTATTGGCCTGGGCCTCTTTCGTTCCTTATTCATTATATATATTTTATGTATGTATTCCTTGATAACCATTTCGTAAAATAGGTATCCCTGTCGTGCCTTTTCATTGCAATATTACTTCCTTTAATAATAATACGCAATATCTTTGGATTCATATTTATAATAAAAGAAACTGTTTTTACTTTTAAAGTTCAAATTACCCCCTCAACTCGCCTCTCTGATTTCCCATTGGCCGTCCATTACAAGATCATGTTCGGGTTTTCGTTACTCAGTATTGCGTTTTTTTTTTTTTTTTTTTTTTGTTTTTTTTTTTTTTTTTAAATACGGAATCAGTTTCCAAATGCATGTGAAATCATCCCCCTTAATTACGTCATCCGCCCCCCCCCTCCCCCGGCAATTCTTCCGGCCCATGACAGAGCTTATGACCCACACAATGCTAATACCCAAATTACGTTTTCATTTTCACAAGAAGTATTCGAAGAGTTAACACCCGTCTCTCCACATTCCCAAAGCTACCACATTTTCACCATTAATTGTGGTAATAATATCTTAACGTATATATATATATATATATATATATATATATATATATATATATATATATATACATATATATATGTTACAAACCTCTGGGGTTCTAGTACAGGTTCTTAGGTACTTTATTTTGCTAGGATCGTAGACAGTAAATGCAACCCATGTTCAAGGAAAGCAGGCACAAAAACACTCCAGAAAAACTTAACAGTATTTATTACAAAACAGAAATAAACAACTTAAATCTGCCTTGCGGGTTTAAGTAAAATACATACAGCAAAACAGCTTAAAACAAGAGGACTAAATACCAGGTCCTCAACGAGCCACAAGGCACCCTACAGCTAAACATCTAAACCCTAACCGAAATGCAGAGGAGAATAAATATTTCATAAACCATTGAGGATCCAAATATATGCCGGCCAAAACTATCCTAAATAACAAAAGGCTGAAGGAAGAGGAAGATATCAAAACAAGGAAAACCTTAAATTTACCTACCTATCCATACAACTAAAGATATGGAAATATTATCCACCAATAAGCAATAAACAATAATGGCAACAATACGCTTATAATATAAACAAGTAAAAAACTATGACAACGTATATGTACGTATATATATAATATTTGTACTGCACGTACACTGACAGTTCTAATCCTTACGTCGGGGATGAACAACTGAAGACGGGTCGAACTAGGAGTCCATAGCAAGCACCCAAACTGCTACTAAACGGGATGGACATGATCGCCAGACAAAACAAAAGGTATAAGGCTCCTCGAAGGAAATAACAGCTATACTGCCTTACCTGGCGATTGCCTCCCTACGTATCTCCTTACGAGCCAGCGCTCACACACATCCCCGAAGAAATGCAGAAGGACGAAGGCAGAAGTGGCAGGTGAATCCGTAATCAGTACCGGGATCCAGCGACGGTACCAATATCCCGTGGGCTCCTCGGACGGGAATAAAGGGGTAATACGAGAAGTCGCAAATAGCATACGCTTCTGCGAAACCCCGTAAAGCGGACACTATGGTCGCAAGTGAACGAAGAGCCGTGATCTACAGCACCAGAGTCGCAGGTGACTAAGGCACCTACGAACGGTCGTGAGGAAAGATTCCAACAGCGCCGTTTCCAAAATAAACTGCCAAAAGGTCGTCCTCCAATAATCCACAAAAGCTGCTCAAGGGGATGGTCTGACAAGGAGCGTTCCAAAGCCCGAACTTCCGCGGGCAGACCATAAACGTTCACAGTACAGCTACGAACCATCCACCGTAACTCAAAAACAAATCACAAAACAATCGTTAGAACGATAGTTCACAGAAATAAACAAGGGAGGAGGAGGCGCTCAATAACACAAAAACTCTTACATTAACTAACAAGCATTTGGCTGCTTAAGCAAAAGAAACTTAAAAGGAAACAAGGCTGATTTAAACTTGATAAATAAAAACAAAAACTAAGTAATTTAATAATAATAATATATATATATATATATATATATATATATATATATAATATAATAATAATAATAATAATCAGTTGCTGGATGACGACCTCCAAGTACCTGACCGTCTTCCCCTTCAATTGGGTTGAATACCTGGTTGCCGGACGAAGCTCCTCTGTTGCCAGAGGTTCCATTTACGTCGTTGTCGTTTATTCCTTCATTTCTTTCCATCATTGCTGAGTTTTGCCATTTAACCCATAGCTGGACCCTACCCCATCAGGGATAGGTACTCATTTGCAGCTGAGTAGACTGAGGAAATTATGGTAAAGATCCTTTCCCAAGGAATCAACGCCGAGGAGAGCGGTCACCCATCTAACGACTGACCAGCCCCAATGTTGCTTAACTTGACTTAAGTCCATTGACGACCTAACCCACTCCTCCACGGCGCCATTCACCCACGAATAGCAGAAAAGCTCCAGCATTGTATCTCAAATCACCATGCACCCAAATGGATGACCACAGGAAGAACATCCTTAGTACAAAAAGACAAGAGTAAGGGAAATATAGCCAGTAACTACAGGCCTATCACCTGCCTAACAATAATGTGGAAGTTACTAACAGGTATCATCAGTGAAAGGCTATACAACTACCTAGAGGAGACAAACACCATCCCCCACCAACAGAAAGGCTGCAGAAGGAAGTGTAAGGGCACAAAAGACGAGCTCCTGATAGACAAAATGGTAATGAAGAACAGTAGGAGAAGGAAAACCAACCTAAGCATGGCATGGATAGACTATAAGAAAGCCTTCGACATGATACCACAAACATGGCTAATAGAATGCCTGAAAATATATGGGGCAGAGGAAAACCATCAGCTTCCTCAAAAAAACAATGCGCAACTGGAATACAATACTTACAAGCTCTGGAATAAGACTAGCAGAGGTTAATATCAGGAGAGGGATCTTCCAGGGCGACTCACTGTCCCCACTACTCTTCGTGGTAGCCATGATTCCCATGACAAAAGTACTACAGAAGATGGATGCCGGGTACCAACTCAAGAAAAGAGGCAACAGAATCAACCATCTGATGTTCATGGACGACATCAAGCTGTATGGTAAAAGCATCAAGGAAATAGATACCCTAATCCAGACTGTAAGGATTGTATCTGGGGACATCAGGATGGAGTTTGGAATAGAAAAATGCGCCTTAGTCAACATACAAAAAGGCAAAGTAACGAGAACTGAAGGGATAAAGCTACCAGATGGGAGCAACATCAAACACATAGATGAGACTGGGTACAAATACCTGGGAATAATGGAAGGAGGGGATATAAAACACCAAGAGATGAAGGACACGATCAGGAAAGAATATATGCAGAGACTCAAGGCGATACTCAAGTCAAAACTCAATGCCGGAAATATGATAAAAGCCATAAACACATGGGCAGTGCCAGTAATTAGATACAGCGCAGGAATAGTGGAATGGACGAAGGCAGAACTCCGCAGCATAGATCAGAAAACCAGGAAACATATGACAATACACAAAGCACTACACCCAAGAGCAAATACGGACAGACTATACATAACACGAAAGGAAGGAGGGAGAGGACTACTAAGTACAGAGGACGGAGTCAACATCAAGAACAGAGCACTGGGACAATATCTGAAAACCAGTGAAGACGAGTGGCTATAGAGTGCATGGGAAGAAGGACTAATAAAAGTAGACGAAGACCCAGAAATATACAGAGACAGGAGAATGACAGACATAACAGAGGACTGGCACAACAAACCAATGCACGGACAATACATGAGACAGACTAAAGAACTAGCCAGCGATGACACATGGCAATGGCTACAGAGAGCTAAAGAAGGAAACTGAAGGAATGATAACAGCGGCACAAGATCAGGCCCTAAGAACCAGATATGTTCAAAGAACGATAGACGGAAATAACATCTCTCCCATATGTAGGAAGTGCAATACGAAAAATGAAACCATAAACCAC
>NC_087205.1:8930541-9040541 GCF_015104395.2 Macrobrachium nipponense | reverse complement strand
TTATCATATTTCCGGCGTTGAGTTTTGACTTGAGTATCGCCTTGAGTCTCTGCATATATTCTTTCCTGATCGTGTCCTTCATCTCTTGGTGTTTTATATCTCCTCCTTCCATTATTCCCAGGTATTTGTATCCTGTCTCATCTATGTGTTTGATATTGCTCCCATCTGGTAGCTTTATCCCTTCAGTTCTCGTTACTTTGCCTTTTTGTATGTTGACTAAGGCGCATTTTTCTATTCCAAACTCCATCCTGATGTCCCCAGATACAATCCTTACAGTCTGGATTAGGGTATCTATTTCCTTGATGCTCTTACCATACAGCTTGATGTCGTCCATGAACATCAGATGGTTGATTCTGTTGCCTCTTTTCTTGAGTTGGTACCCGGCATCCATCTTCTGTAGTACTTTCGTCAAGGGAATCATGGCTACTACGAAGAGTAGTGGGGACAGTGAGTCGCCCTGGAAGATCCCTCTCCTGATATTAACCTCTGCTAGTCTTATTCCAGAGCTTGTAAGTATTGTATTCCAGTTGCGCATTGTATTTTTGAGGAAGCTGATGGTATTTTCCTCTGCCCCATATATTTTCAGGCATTCTATTAGCCATGTGTGTGGTATCATGTCGAAGGCTTTTTTATAGTCTATCCATGCCATGCTTAGGTTGGTTTTCCTTCTACTGTTCTTCATTACCATTTTGTCTATGAGGAGCTGGTCTTTTGTGCCCCTACACTTCCTTCTGCAGCCTTTCTGTTGGTGGGGGATGGTGTTTGTCTCCTCTAGGTGGTTGTATAGCCTTTCACTGATGATACCTGTTAGTAACTTCCACATTATTGGTAGGCAGGTGATAGGCCTGTAGTTACTGGCTATATTTCCCTTACTCTTGTCTTTTTGTACTTAGGATGTTCTTCCTGTGGTCATCCATTTGGGTGCTTGGTGATTTGAGATACAATGCTGGAGTTGTTCTGCTATTCGTGGGTGTAGGGCCTTGAAGTTTTTGAGCCAGTATCCATGGACTTCAGCGGGACCTGGGGCTTTCCAGTTTGGCATTTTCTTTAGTTGGTGTCTGACTGTGTCTGTCGTGATCTCTGTGAATCTTGTCTGTCGTGATCTCTGTGAATCTTTGTCTGTCGTGATCTCTGTGAATCTTATTATTATTATTATTATTATTATTTATTATTAGTTATTATTATTATTAGCGAGATAGGGCGTACTACGCTGCGTGGGGCTGAAGACAAGTCCTTCAATAAGTCTTCAGCTCCTGAAGCATTCCTGGATTCGAAACTCTTCACAAATTCTCAAGGACTCCGGCATCCTGTGAAGCCGTCTTAGACTCCTAAAGCATTCCTGGAGACACCCACTGGATTCGAACGTCTTCACAAATTCTCAAGGGAATTTTACATATATATATATATATATATATATATATATATATATATATATATATATTATATATACTATATAGATACATATATATATATATATATATACTTTATATATATATATATATATATATATATATATATATATTGTTGGGTCTTTGCCGATCTGAATTGATCTCACCCCTGGGGCATCCTTGCCAACGGAGCTTCATAGGATAGGGGTTTTAGTTTTACCAGGGGTGGACCCCTTCCCCTTCCTCCACTCCGTCAGCTAGCCAAAAAGATGGAAACCTCAGCCATTTGATGGCTGCCAGCCAGTGAGGAACTTTGATGGAAAACAGGAGATTTCTTGAGAGTCCAAAATCCAGCCATTTCTCTGCTCACTGTTGATGAAATTCAAATTCCATTCACTCCTTCGCTACAGACAGGAAGCTTCCAATCTCCAGATTGTACGACGTTGGAATGCAGCGACTCCTGACAGTGTCCCTCTGCCACACTGGGATCAAATATTTTGCATATGTAATAGGCATTGAACTTACGGGTTTTTACGCCACGCCAGAGGTTGCCACTGTAGTATATGCAAGTATTTGATCCATTATGCATTGCATAACCCATGATTTGCATATATAAAAGGCATTGAACTTACGGGATTTTACACCGCGCCAGAGGTTGCCACTGTAGTATATGCAAAAAATGGGATTCAATTTGCAATGCATAACCCAATTCACATATGAAGTAGTCGGCATGAAACTTACGGGTTCTTACGCCGCGCCAGTGGTTGCCTTCCACCCATTTGTGATTGGGCATTGATACCCCTGAGGGTATTGTGTGGCAATATGAGGGGCGCTCGACGGGCCCAGCAGCCGCTGTAGTCTCTCCATCGCGCAGAGATGCTTCCACAACTTTATCCAGGAGTGAATTCCATCACAAAGCTGAGCAGCTTCTATTTGATCCAGTATGCATTGCATAACCCATATTTTGCATATGTAAAAGGCATTGAACTTACGGGTTTTTACAGTGCGCCAGAGGTTGCCACTGTGATATATGCAAAACATGGAATTCAATGCATAACCCAATTCACACATGAAGTAGTAGGCATGAAACTTCGTCTCATCCTCTTGAGAGCTGGTCCTCCTGCCTCCTAACAGCTGTTGGCTCTCGTCATCCTGAGAGCTGGTCCTCCTGCCTCCGAACAGTTTTTTGCTTTCATCCTCCTGAGAGCCGGACTTCCTGCTTCCTAATAGCTGCTGGCTCTCGTCCTCCTGAAAGCTGATCTTCTGGCCTTTGAACAGCCATTGACTCTAGCCAGTGAGAGCTCCTCAGTCTGACGAGTATGGGGAGACTTGCCATCCGTTAACTTCCACTTCGTCGGAGTCTCTTGCATTTCTCATCAGTTGTAATTTCTCCTTCAGGAGCAACTGATGCCTGTCTGAAGCCTCTAAGAACTTGTCTAGGCAATCTTCCACATCTTCACAATGATTTGTGTAGTCCTTCACAAACCATTCCTTGAAATAGGCCACATCTTTCATATAATCGGCATTCTCTCGTTCTAGTTTTCGAATGTGGAGGGCCATCACATCCTTTTCATTCCTTATTTGATTGGAGACTGTCAATTCCTCGGTAAGCTGTCGCCTAAGAATCTGAATTTCCTCTGAAAAGGACCTGATCTTTTTCTCCTTCTCCATTCTGTTCTCTTGCATTTTTCTTTTGAAGTCTTTTACTTCTTGTTCCAGGACCTTGTTACGTTCTTCAAACTTTATAAAAAGTCCCTTTTTTCGACTGAGGTCTTCCAAGATGACCTTTAGCTTCGAGTTCTCCTTCTCGACTGTGTGGGCAGTTCTTTCCCATTCCTGGAAATCGGCCTCACGCTGTCGTCTCTCCTCTTCCATCTCCAGGACCTTCTTCCTCAGACATTGGATTTGATCAGCTTGTTTGTTTATAATTCGCTGCAGTTCAGCGGCATCGGAAGGCTCCTGTTCTTTCTTTTCATCAGTCCTTTCGTTCAGTCTCATAACCTCCTTGGTTAATCTTTTAATTTGTCCTTCCAGTAAGCTTTCGCGCCTTCTGTTTTCCAGTAAGGCAGATTTTAACTTGGCATTCTCTTCTGAAAGGCTTTTCATCCCTGCCCTCATGTTGTCTTTCTCTATCTCTATTCCTTTGCTTTCCTCTTTAAAGTCTTCTGTATCTTCTGCCAATTCATTTATTTGGACAGTTTGTTCATTCAATAGCTGATCATTATCGTACCTCTTATCTATATCCATCTCATCAAAATCTTCTACTTCTTCATTCGATTTGTTCACTTGCCATTCCGTCTCATTTTTGACTTGCAATTCGTGAGTCAAATTCAGATGGTCCATTCGCTCCTTCTCCAGCCTTTCATTCTCGCTGGCCAGTCTTTCCAGCTTCTCGCGCATCGTGAGGACTGCTTCGTAAACAAAATTCCTCCTGGCATCACCCAGCAGCAGTGATGGCCTTGGGAATTCGGCGAGGGAGCTGGGATCGCTTATGAACTGGCCCAGAATTTCTAAAAACTCGTTGTGGCCATCTTCGTCCTCTGTTTCTTCGTAGTCCTCGTCGTCTAGTGCCGTCTCCTCCTCCTCCTCCTCCTCCTCCTCCTCCTCCTCATGATCATCTTCGTCGTCCGATACCATCATCTCCTCCTCCTCCTCCTCGGAGTCATCGTCTTCCATCGTCGACATTTGTGAAGAAGAAGAATATTCTTCTTCTTCATCGTTTTCTTCTTCGAGGGCCAGAATTTCTGTTGGATGTGTCGCCTCAAGATCCACAATCTCCCTAACAAGGAAGTCATCTGAGGCAGACACTTTAGGGTCGTCGTCCATCTGGTGGTTAGAATTCAGCCAAAAGGAGGCTGATCTCCTCTTCAAGTAAGAGAAAGTCAGCCAGCCGAGTAATAAAAGCATAATCGCTGCTCCGAAGAACAGCGCCAGGTAACGGTTGTTACTAACAAGATTTCCACGGAGGACGTTTCCGTCCTCGCGGCCAGTAACAGATGCCATTGATGTAACAGTAGTTGGCGTCGCTGTTGGTTCCAGCCATCGCTGAGCCCTCAATACATTCGTACGACGAATGTAAAGCTCGATGCTGGTATGTACGTCCAAAGCTTGAAGTAAGCACAAGAGCACAAAAACTTCTGTCATTTTGGAGATAATATCACATATTGCAGCGGGAGGTATGCTTCGTTTCTGAAACTGCCACTGAGATTCACGCGGGATCCAAGGGTCCACAAAGTCAGCTCAGTTCTTCGTATGGTCTTCAGGAGGAGGAAGTCTCCGAAGAAGGAGCAGAAGAAGTCTCTCGGAGCCAGCTCGATTCTTGTTATGGTCTTCAGGAGGAGGAAGTCTCCTGAGAAGGAGCAGAAGTCCCTCAGAGCCGGCTCGATTCTTCGTATGGTCTTCAGGAGGAAGTCTCCGGAGAAGGAGCAGAAGAAATCCATCGGGATTCCTCTTGTTTTTTTTTTTCTACATTCTTCTCCTTCGCTGAATTCTTAGCCGTATGGCATCACCTTCTATTATGTCTTTGGTCCTAAATAAGTGCGTTATGGGGCATTTGGGCGAAATAATTAACTATTTTTTAAAGAATTTCTTCAGACTCTTTTCCCTCCGTCTTAAGGTAGCCACAAACGCTTTGTTATGCCTGAACAGTCGGCCTGTGCAGTAATACCTGCGCAGTTATGCCTGTGCAGGCAACACTGAACGTTTTGACCGCACAGGGCAAGACTGCGTATGCATAACTGAACGTTAGTGGTGGCCTTCACTTGGTATGAGTTTCACGAGTTTTTACAAAAATTACAAACCAAAATTCAAAATGTTTTGTTCCACTATAGAGAGAGAAACCTTTCACATTATAACGTATAAGTGATTGCGATATTACACTAAATAGTATATGGAGTCAATTCGAGATAAAATATGACAGTTTACTAAGTTTTATTCTATGTCTATTTTCTTAATAGCAGCCCAATGTTAAATAGTTTTGAGAACACAGACAATATAGCTTTGGAAGTGTATTGTTAAACATTATTCTATCATGAAGAGCTTGTGGGTTTTTTCTGTGTATTATTAGGTTTCATTGATGCGAAATAGAGCTTGCTATTTATAAAATAGTATATATAGATATATATATCGATATTATATATATATATATATATATATATATATATATTATATATATATAGTATATATATATAATATAGTATCTATATATATATATATATATATATATATATATATATATATATATTATAGTATATATATATATATATATATAGATACTATATATATATATATATATATATATATAATATATATATATATATATATATAAGTATCAGTGAAACCTAATATTACACAGAAAAAAAACCCACAAGCTCTTGATGATAGAACAATGTATAACAATACACTTCCAAAGCTATATTGTGCGTGTTCTCAAAACTATTTAACATTATTGGGCTGCTATTAAGAAAATAGACATAGAATAAAACTTAGTAAACTGTTATATTTTATGTCAAGTTGACTCCATGTACTATTTAGTATATATTAAGCACTAAGACGTTATAATTATATATATATATGCGTGTGTATGTGTGTGTTTTTCTGATATGTACTGAAGGAATTTATTTAAAATATGCAGATTGCAAAATTTGCGAATCATATTCGAGATTTGTGGCCCATAATGGCGCATAGTGATTGAGCAACGCTTAACTCTGCAATTCCTAAAATGAAGATGAATTTTAGTTGTGGCTCCCAACGGTAGTTGCCCAAGATACAGTATATGTGTGTGTGTAAGTTTGTATAACACATTTTGTATATATATAGATATATATATATATATATATATATATACATATATATATTATTATATATATATATATATATATATATATATATATATATACATTAAATATACATATATATATATATATATATATATATATATATATATATATATATATATATATTATATATATATATATATATAGATTATATAATTATTATATATTATCTATATATATATAATATATATATATATATAATTACAATATACATATATATATATATATATATATAATATATAAATATTATTATATATATATATATATATATATATATATATATATATATATATTCATGTAGAAGTGTTATACGATCACAAGTAACACGTGAAGATTTTATATCAAGAGCCAGCAGGAAAAATGTAAAGCAGCAGTACCTAGCGCTTTCGAGTATTCTTGATACACCTCATCAGGGTACAATATATAAAAGGAATACACGAAAGCGCTAGGTACTGCTGCTTTTCATTTTCCCTGTTGGCTCTTGATCATGTAGAAGTGTTTGTATATACATATAATATATATACATATTTATAAAATACATACAGCGTTTTAATAATCAAAAGATCGTACAATCATTAATGGCTTACAAAGAAGAGTAAATGTAGCAACAATGAAAAGAATGATAAAATCATGAAAATGAATTACAATGGCACACTGTAAACAAATTGGTGGAAAAAAAAAAGCGATGGAAAGTTTACACTATAAATGAATTATCATTGAATGATTTATATTAAAAGCAAAAGGGATGAGATGAATTGTCAAGGTTAAGATCTGGTTCCATAAAAAATACTTCTTTCGACTCAGATATTCTCAGTAATAATTCTCCTCTAAAAGTACTAAGAAGATTAGAATTTTTCTCCTCGTTCTGGTTGCTTGCTAGCCAAGCCACCCAGATCACCGGTTTCGCAGCGAATAGAGGAATGTAATAGAAAATTTTAATGTTCTTGGTCCTTTTAGAGAAGAATTATTGAGAACCTCTGAGTCTGTAGAAATACTTTTTTTAGGAGAGCAGATCTTAATTATTACCCCTTGCTTTTAATACGATAAATCATTCATCGCTTTTTTCCCAACAATTTGTTTATGGTGTGCTTGTAATTCATTTAAATAATTTTATCATTTTTCTTATGGTTGCTACTTTTACTCAGCTTCGTCAACCAATAATGATTGTATGATCTGTTGACTTAAAATGCTACATATATAGTATGTATGTATGTATGTATGTACATATATATATACATATATCTATATATATATATATATATATATATATATATATTATATATATATAATATATATATATATATATATATATATATATATATATATATATATATATATATATGCCCTTCTAGCAGATTTGAATTTTCAATCAAGAACCTATGTGATCATAAACCATTCAGATAAATATCAGGTATCGAAGTATATTGGCCCCCACAGGAATACCTTCTGAAAACGATTCTAATTCCACCAGCCAATGGGAGATCGTTTACGAAGACGCTCAGCCAAAGCTCCAAGTTTTCAGCCAATGACAAGGGACGCTCTATAGAAACGTTGGATACGGGGGATGGCTGTGATTGGCTAAAGCATTTCCTATATTGACACTGGTGACTGTCATTGGTACTGCAAGGGCTCAGTGTAGTTCTATACACGAAGATGGGCAGGTCATTTTGTCAACAAGAATTAACGAAAGTATGAAAAGATGCTTGTAAGAGAACAGTATTTCTTGCTGAGGGTCCCGTGATGACGGAACTTGTCTCTCAAAAGTGCAGTGAGGTGTTGAAGGGGGTAAGAGGCCTGATATGGACTTCTGGGCTCAGGCAACCAACGCCGACTATCGCTGACCGTCTTTGACGATCTCAGATAATGTGACAGAAGGCCAACTATCTCGATTTATTGAGGTTCTAAATCCCCAAATTGAAAAGTATTATAGGTGCAATTTAAAAAAAGTTACCTCAGAATAAAATAAAGTTTAAATGGAGGAAATCAGATGGCTAGACTTGGGACGATACTTCCCTTATGATATGTCACCATCGACACCTTATGATCATTGCAAAATTAAGTCTACTGACTGCCTCTCTTTTAGGGTGACATCAGTAATCAACGGCCACGTATTTGCTTAATCAATATCATCAATTCGTAGCTTGATTTATTTATTGCTCTATAATTAGCTTAACAATTAGTCGAGTACATGACGAATAAACATCATGAATTTGCAGCATACTGTTTGGATTAGGGGAACAACCACGCTCATTAGTCGATTGTTTGCTTACGATGGCTTTCAGTGAGATCTTTTACCAACAGTGCATCTCACGTGGTACACTGCAGGCATTACTTAAGGTTCTTTGCAGCGTGCTGTCTGCCTGAATTAAAAAAAAAAAAAAAAAAAAGCTACGATACTGACGAGAAAACACTAAAAGATAATTACCAGCGAAATGGGTGCTGTGTTTAGTACCAACCCCATAGGGAAGAAAGTAAAAACATGAACGAAAGACCGTAAATGTCATAAACATAAAAATATAAACAAAAGTCATTAAATACTTCGGGACCAGACCGCGGTAGTGGTAGAATCAGCCAAAAGCTTTAGAGGAGTCTGCGTCTAAATATTTTCTTTTTTAGGTTGAAGGACCAAAGAAAACGAATTACAATGGCGAACTGAAGAGAACGTTGTATATATGCTAATATGCTAAACCCCGGTTTGTCACCTGGATCTTGGGCCTCTCAAAGACTTTGCCTGGAAATGGCGAGATATACCTGTTTTGTCGTCATTATTTTGGGTCTGCTTTAGTTATATGACCCATACGACAATTCTTCACTCTTACCTGTAGGTAGAGGGAAAGATGGTGTTTTAGTATTGGATGTAATATTCCATTTCTCGTCGCCGAGGTTCCGGGATGAAGGGCGATAATAAAGCAATATCTTCTGGCTTGAGTTTATTGGCTAAACTACATTGAAGAAGGCGGGTAGTTGAATATACAAAATACAATACGCGTATGTAATAGAATCATAAACATATGAGCATCGAAGCTCTATACACAATAAGGAATCATATCCTGCATACATGAGGTAGAATTTATAAGATCGAAGCTTCTGTGTCGGACTCGATACTAACACAATAATAATTGGTTATACTTATAACATTTACGCATTATGCAACACAGTGCAATAGCTCTGAACTGAACGTGTCTGCGGAGCCAAGATTTCCCGCGCTCGTTACATAACATCTTGCATACATAACAGTCTCCTCCCCCTTTACCTGTGACTAAGAAACAACTGTTCCTCACATTTACAAATCTAATCTTTCAGGAGGTTTTCCTCTACTCATTCTGTTAGGGAGTACTATAAGTGTGTTCTGACCTGTTGCATGATTTTCCTCTCTATTTACAGTTGGTGGTTGAACATCTTGGTGAGCAGTTTGCATATCTGAGTTGTTTAAGTTTGAGGTATTTGAAACTTGTACTTCTGCATGATTTGTACTAAATGACTGCAACTGATCAACATGACGTTTTACTATCTTTCCACCGACATTAACATCATAATGTAAATTACCTATCTTCCTGACAATTTCTCCTTGTACCCATTTTTCTGGTGTATTGTATGACCTTACCATGACTTAACCTGAAGGAGCGAAATGTCTTACATTGGGAAGTTTTTTTACTTGATCATAACCTTTCTGTTCTAACTGACTCTGCAAGCTTGGATACATTAGATCTAACTTATTCCTGATCCTCCTCCCCATCAACAAATAAGATGGTGTTACACCCGTAGTATTATGCACGGTTGTTCTATAGGATAATAGGAACTTTGCAATGTGAGATGCTACATTACCAGAATTTGCTTGTCTACACTTCATATTATGTTTGAAAGTTTGAACAAATCTTTCTGCTTCACCATTCGTGGATGGATGATAAGTAGCTGATAATGTATGTTGTATACCATTTACATTCAGAAATTCCTTAAACTCCTGTGAAGTAAACTGTGGGCCATTGTCTGTCCTATTCTTTCTGGCAAACCATGCGTTGCAAAGATTTGCATGAGTGATCTTATAGTTGCTACCGATGAAGTTGTTTGCATTGGTATAACTTCTGGCCACTTACTATATGCATCTACTAATATCAAATATGAGTATCCTAAAAATGGACCTGCAAAATCTACATGTACACGTTGCCACGGGTATCTGGGTAATTCCCATGGGTGCATTCTTGTTGGTTTTGGATTATTTTGTTGCATTGCACAATTCATACACTTCTTAACCAAATTTTCAATGTCCCTATCAACACCTGGCCACCAAACATAAGTTCTAGCAATTGACTTTGATCTGACAATACCTTGGTGGTCTGCATGTATTTCTGATAGAACTCTATTCCTTAATGCATTTGGAATCACTACTCTTGATCCTCTCAAAATACATTCTTGTGTTACACTCAATTCATTCCAAATTTCTTTGTATGGTTTACAATTGGCATCTTCTGCACAAATATCTCTGCCGGTTATTAGACTCTGCACTACTTTTGAAAGTACTGGGTCTTTCTTTGTACCTTGGGCTATTTCCTTAGCTGTAATAGGTAAATTATATGCAGAAATCAAAAGAATACTTTCCTCATATTGTTCTGGTGCTTTGTCTACAAGCAATCTCGACAAAGCATCTGCATTACCCATCTTAGATGTTGGTCTATATTCTATGTTGTAATCATATGCCGCTAATATGGTTGCCCAACGTTGTAGTCTTGCAGCTACTAACGTCGGTAAACTTGCCTTTGGACCTAAAATCATCAATAATGGTTTGTGGTCTGTAACTAATGTGAACCTTTTCCTGCCATACAGATACATATGGAACTTTTTCACTCCATACACTAGTGCTAATGCTTCCTTTTCTATTTGTGAGTAATTTCTCTCTGCTTTGTTCAATACTCTAGAGGCAAAAGCTATTGGTTTTTCTGTACCATCTGGCATTACATGTGCTAGTACTGCACCTAATCCTATGTTTGAGGCGTCACAAACCAACTTTACTGGCAAATCCATTTGATAATGTACTAGGAATGTGGGTGATGTCACTTCTGCTTTGATTCTTTCAAAAGAATTTTGACATTCCTTTGTCCAATTCCATTTTACATCTTTGTTCAGCAAATTGTATAATGGGTGTGCAATTGTCGCTAAGTTTTGAATGAAACTACCATAGAATGTTACTAAACCTAAAAATGATTGCAATTCCTTGACATTTCCTGGTAACTTTGCTGACTGCACTGCATTTACCTTATCTTGAGTCTTATGAATACCTTTACCATTTACAATAAAGCCTAAATACTCTACCGTATCAACTTCTAAAATACATTTACTCTGGTTGACCTTGATATTGTGTTCCTTTAGTTTCTTTAGAACTGCACGTAACCTTTCTCTATGCTCTTTTTTGTTTTTGCCAGCGACTAATATGTCATCAATGAAAATGAATACTCCTGACATACCTGCAAATATTTTGTCCATTGTTTGCTGCCATATTGCTGGACTGCTAGCAACACCATAGGGAAGTCTTTTTGTTTACAGTACATAGCTTTTGGGAATTTTCATCCATGGATAGTTGTTGAAATGCTTGTCTAAGGGGAATTTTCATCCATGGATAGTTGTTGAAATGCTTGTCTAAGATCTATCTTAGAAAATACTGAGCATCCTGACAAAGTTGCGAACATATCTTTAGGATTTGGCAATGGATGTTGTGCTACTTGCAATTGTGGATTTAATGTCACCTTGTAATCTCCACATAACCTAACTTGACCGTTATCCTTAACAATTGGAACTAATGGTGTAGACCAATCTGAATAATCTACCTTTTTCCATGAACCTTCACTTTCTAACCTTCTAATTTCAGTTTCCACAGCTGTTTTCAATGCATATGGAACTGGTCTTGGAGCAGAAAATCTAGGAGTAGCATTCTCCTTTAAAACTAAGACTGCTTGTGCATTCTTTACTGTTCCTACTCTGTCTTCAAATACTACTTTGTAATCTGATAGAAGATTAGTTAATGAAATTTCTTCTGCTGGTTCTTGTTTTGTACCTGTAACCCTTAGAATACTAGGCCAATCTAATTTTATGCAACTTAACCAATCTAATCCTAATAATGTCTGTCCTTGACCCTTGACTATTGTCAATGGTAACTTACCTATCTCTTGATCGTTGTACTGAACTTTCACTTGTGATGAACCAACTACTTCTATGTTTGTACCATTATAACTTTTGAGCACTTTGTCTGAAAGTCTTATCACTAGGTTAGGTATCGTTTGTGCTACTCTTTCAGAAATTATTGTCACATCTGCAGCTGTGTCTATTTGCATGGGTGTGAGTTTCCCATTTATTTCTATCTGAGCCATAAGACGTTCTTGTGCATCTTTGTTCACAGAATTAATGTGAAATGCAAATTGTTCTACTTCTGTGGTCTTATGTACACTTTCTTCATTTGAGCTAGAGCCATCATTTGAATCTAGGGTTCTATTGATCTGTTTTGTGGTCTTTTGCTTAGCAAATTTACACTGACTTGTTAAATGACCACGCTTCCTGCAATTATTGCACGACTGACCTGAGGCTGGGCACTTATCCCAATCATTGCTATAATGATCTTGTTTACCACATCTAAAGCACGATTTCTTTTGAGGTTTTTGTGTCCCTATGTGACTTTGACTTTTCTGTGAGTAGGCATTAGGTTTACCCTTGTTATATTTGGATATAACTGGGCTAGGCTTACTCGTTTCATTTGTTTGCCCTTTCTTTGCATGTTGGTAACTCCTTTTATAGGCTACATGATTCACCTGACTACTGTTGTTATGAGTCTTACCTACAATGACATTGGACTGATAATTAGCTGTTTCTATTGCTCTTGCTATTTCCAGAACTTTTTGCAAATTTAACTTCTTTTCTTGCAGTAACTTTTTTCTAAGCTCTTGCGAGTTACTCCTTACTATAATTTGCTCTATTAACCTGTCTTCCAGATCTCTAAATTCACAAGTTGAAGCTAATTTCTTTAACCTCGTTACAAAAGAATCTATTGTCTCACCTGATTCCTGTGATGCTTCTATGAACTGATAACGTTCAAAGCATTTATTTGCTTCAGGAGCAAAATAATTTGAGAGCCCTTCAATTGCGTCCTGCAATGAATCACCTGTTAGATTCAAAGTATTGAATACTTCCTGAACTTCTAAACCTGCAGTATGAAGTAACAAAGCCTTCTGCTGCTTTTCGTTTATTTTCCCTAGTGCTTCTAAATAAATTTGGAAGCTGCCTATCCACTTTTTCCATCTTGTACCCACTGATTTAGGATCATCACCGATGCTAAAGCTGTCTACGCTTTGGACATCTATCGGCATTTTTGCTGTGATACTAAGAAGTTTAGGCTAGGCTAGGAATTTGGAAGTTCTTTTTTTTTCTACCTTGTAGGCTACACTTGCATAGACATACCTTTTGCACTTTTACTCTCTAAACCAATCCTTTTTTTGTGTGTGTGTTGACGCTCCTGACTTGGCACAGCGTTGCTTGGTTTGAGTGTGATGAAGGCATCTAGATAATTGAGAATCTTCGTTTTCGGGTAGACAGTAGACTTCGTCCGATTGGGGTCGTCGTCTTCCGCTTCTTGGCTAGGAGATTAGGCGTAGGCTATAGGCTCCATTTGGCTGCTACGAGTTCGTCATCTGCGTTGCCAATGTTTTGTCGTCATTATTTTGGGTCTGCTTTAGTTATATGACCCATACGACAATTCTTCACTCTTACCTGTAGGTAGAGGGAAAGATGGTTTTTAGTATTGGATGTAAAGTCCCATCCTCGTCGCCAATGTTTTGTCGTCATTATTTTGGGTCTGCTTTAGTTATATGACCCATACGACAATTCTTCACTCTTACCTGTAGGTAGAGGGAAAGATGGTGTTTTAGTATTGGATGTAATATTCCATTTCTCGTCGCCGAGGTTCCGGGATGAAGGGCGATAATAAAGCAATATCTTCTGGCTTGTGTTTATTGTCTTAAACTACATTGAAGAAGGCGGGTAGTTGAATATACAAAATGTAGGAATGTTCCATTTGAGGTACGATATGTTTTCCCTGTTATGTGTATCTCTTTGCACGGGGTTCAGGAAAAGACACAAGTCAGTTCCCGCTCATCCCTTGATCTGTAATCAACTCTTGTACATTAAAGGAATCAACTGGTCCCGAGTATGTCTCAACCTGCTTACATGGCGCAGTGATTCTCGTTCCAAAGCAGGACCTACAAGATGCTGAGACGAGGCCATCACAACACACCCAGGGGCACAGCAAGACGTTCCCCCAGGGGTACTGCAAGCAGGAATGCAACACCGGCACGCCGGCACCACGAGGGACAGGACTTGTTACGGGCTTTGGTTGGCCTCATGGCACAAGGAAGACCACATGGTTCAGCCTCGGCAGGTGTTAGAGCGATGTGCCCTGAGAAGTGTAGCTATGAGATGACACAAAGCAGTTTTCGAGAATGGTGTCGCTCTATGAGTGATTGGCTGGCCTTAGGAAACGTCTCAGGAGAGAATGCACTTATCAGTATCCGGTTAAACTGCGATGAGAAGTTAAGGATGGCTATAGATGCAACGCACTCAGAGGTTCAGTGGAACTCATTAACGACCTCTGAGGCATTTGACAGACTGGAGGAGATCACGACGAAGTCTGTGAATAAGGCAGTGGCATGGGACAAGTTTTTCTCAGCGCAACAAGGCGATCAAGAAACCGCGAAATCTTTTTGTGCATAGTGCCAACAATTGGCCTTAGTTGTGGGTTTAAGTGTCCCCATTGTCGAGCTGATCTGAATGATTTTGTGTTAGTTCAGCGATAACAAGTGGTTTAAGCAATGTGGGACTTAAGCAAGAGATCCTACAGGATCATGAGGTTTTCAATACTGTGCAGAAATTGTTACGTAAATGCGAAATTTATGAATCCGCAGAAAAGGATAGTATTAGCGCTCGTGGAAGGGTAAACGTAGCTAGTTTGGTAAAAGGGGATGAGATAGGCTTAGGCCTAGTTGAAAGTGGGTTAGAAGGTGAAAGTAAAATTATTGCTAGCTATAGGTCTAATAATAGTGACAAGGGACACGGCCGTGGCCGTAGTAGCTCGAAACCTACTGGTAACAGTAAGTCAGATACCAGGTGTAAAAAGTATGGTGGTCGTTCTCATTGGCAGGAAAATGTTCCTGCTGTAATGTTAACTGTTTTCAGTGTGGTATTGTGGGGCACTTTGCTAAATTCTGTCGTCAAGGGGGGCAACAGCCCGCAAAAACGGCGCCTATTGTGGACGCGTCTGTTACGTCATGCACTGTTGGGGGTGGTGGTCGTCAGCGTGAGATGCCATACGCTGCCACGGAGGAGAATGTCCCTAGGCTGAGGGACTGGCTACTGCAACGTTTTGCGAAGACTACGTTCAACGTTTCAAGAAACCCTCTGCCGATGATGAAAGGAGCCCCTCACCACATTCACCTGAGGGAAGGTGCCATCCCCTATGCGTGTCATACACCTATACCAGTTCCTAAGCATTAGGAGGCCGATGTTAAGGCTCAGCTCGACGAAGATGTCAAATTGGGAGTAATTAGGGAGGTCCCTGCTGGTACAGCTACGGACTGGTGTGCGAGGATGGTAGTAGTAGCAAAGAAAAATGGTAAACCACGGAGGACCGTGGACTATCAAGAGCTGAATAAGAATTGCAAACGAGAAACGCATCACACATGTGCTCCTTTTGACATGGTCTCGGGTGTGCCACTTTGTACATATAAGACTGTAGTTGATGCCTATGCCGGATTCCACCAGGTGCCATTAGATGAGGAGAGCCGACAGTTGACAACGTTTATTACACCATGGGGGAGATACCAGTAAATATTGTCGAACACCTATGGGTCATTGCGCGGCCCCCGATGCATACACGAAAAGGTTCGATGACGTCATTATTGATGTACACAGAAAGTACAAGTGCATAGATGACGTGTTGTTATATGACGACAGTGTTGAGGGAGCCTTTTGGCATACTTGTGATTTTTGCAATTATGTGGAGATAATGGTATTACGCTGAATCCGGATAAATTCCGATTTTGTCAAAGACAGGTAGAGTTTGTGGGGTACGAACTTGATTGGGATAATTATAGACCTAATGAGCGTATGAGTGCCATTAAGAACTTCCCCATGCCTGCAAGCCCAACTATCATGGATATAAGATCTTGGTTTGGACTTGTGAACCAAATTGCACCTTTCGTGGCTGTAGCACCGGTAATGGAACCATTCAGGGATCTTCTCAAGAAATCCCCCCATCGGAAAGTTTATTGGGACCAACACCTTCAAAACAGTTTTGTTGCAGCCCGGGACAGCATTTGCAAGATGTTGGGCGACGGACTGACTATTATGATTATAAGACAAGGTGCACTGCTGTTGTTACCGATTGGTGCAGAGAAGGAATGGGATTTGTTATATTGCAACAATATTGCAATTGCGAGGATCTCAATGCCCCTTTTTGTTGTAAGGGGGGATGGAAACTGGCATTATGTGGCAGCAGGCACCTGACGGAGGCGGAGGCCGGCTGTGCCGTCATTGAGGGGGAAGCGGCTGCAGTAGTATGGTGCCTTAGGAAATCGAGATTGTTTTTATTGGGATGCCCGAATTTCATTTTAATCACGGACCATAGACCTTTGGTAACTCTTTGGGGATAGGAGCCTAAAAGACATTGCAAACCCGAGACTACTAGGTTGAAGGAGAAAACTATGCAATATAGTTTTACCATAAGATATTTGCCGGGGAAGAAGAATTCGGCAGCCGATACGTTATCAAGATACCCAGTGATTCGCAGTGAAACTACCGTCAAAGACGAAGAAGAGGAGGAACTTATGAACGAAGTTTGTATTGCCTCCATGACGTCATCGCTGGCGGATGACGTCATTACTATGGACTGGGCTACCATGAGGGGGGAAGCAGAGAAGGATCTGATTATTTACTATTGCAGCGACGTGTCAGCGAAGGGGTTGGCCGTCGTCAAGGTCTCAAGTGGAGCCCTGCCTAAAACCTTTTTTCAATGTACGTGATAGACTGAGTGTCATTGAAGGATTAGTCACATATGCATATGACGAGGGGCATGTTCGTCTGGTAGTTCCGGAGGCACTACGTTTACGCATTGCAACCAATTTCCATTCAGGTCATCAATCAACTGACGCCATGATCAGAAGAGCACGACAGGAGGCGGTTTATTGGCCTGGGATTGAGGGTGACTTGGCAAATTATAGGGCACAGTGTCATGATTGCAACGTTGCAGCACCTTCGCAACAAAGGGAAAGTATTATATACACTCCCCCTCCCGAATATCCGTTTCAGAGAACTGTTGCAGATTTATTTCAAGTAGCAGGGAGGCAGTATATGGTCTACGCCGATCGACTGACTGGATGGATGGAAATTTATTTCTTCGCTAACGGAACTACATCCGCGAGATTGATCCCAGTTTTTAGAAGATATTTTATGCAGTGGGGAGCACCTGAAGAAATATCAGTGGACGAGGGCACGAATCTAACGAGCATGGAAATGAGACATTTCTTTGGTAAGTGGGGGGTATCTTTGAGAGTGTCGTCTGCTCACTACCCCCAGTCCAACGGGCGGGCAGAAGCTGCTGTGCGCACCGCCAAACGAACATTAATGGGCAATACTCTACCTGATGGAGGGCTAGACAATGACAAGGTAGCTCAGGCGATATTGCAGTATAGAAATACACCATTATGTGGTATAGATAAGTCTCCTGCACAGCTCGCCATGGGTCGCCAACTTCGAGATTCGGTGCCAATGTTAAAAAGTTATCATTTCGTCACCGAGCATTGGTCGGAAACCTTGTCCGCAAGAGAGAGGGAAAGAAGCGTTGTTGAGCAACGAATATCATCCAAGTATAATGAGAAAGCCAAGGATCTTTCCCCCCTACAAATAGGGGAGAGGGTAGCTATCCAGGATGTGACTACACGAGCCTGGAATAGAAGCGGGTGGTTATTGAAAAGAATAGATACCGCCAATATCGCATAAGGTTAGACGGGAGCGGAAGAATTTCGACAAGAAATCGCAAGCATTTGAGATCCCTACCACCCACACCACCTGAGGGAGAACCTACTCCCACCGCCTCGGGGGAGGCTGGCCCAGTACCCACCCAGGAGAGAAGTAGCACTAGGGTACGTCGTCCTCCGCAATGGCACGATGATTATATTACAGAGTAATTCATTTTAGTTGTGTTTAATAAATATCCCCTAAACATGTCAAGTTTTGTGCATATACTTTAATCCTGATTATTTGGGTTTAATAAGTGTTCCTCTTGTCATGTTTACCATTTATGTATGTTCCAGCGCTGTGTCCGAAGGACTATCTTTATTATAGCTGAATTCCCTTTGCTTCATATGTTACTACCTTTACCAGTTTTATTATTTTTGCAACTAAAAGGAGAAATCTATACTTATGTTTTAAATATAATATGTTTGCTTTGAATGGGGAGCTTTGATCTTAAAGGGGAGGTGTAGGAATGTTCCATTTGAGGTACGATATGTTTTCCCTGTTATGTGTATCTCTTTGCACGGGGTTCAGGAAAAGACACAAGTCAGTTCCCGCTCATCCCTTGATCTGTAATCAACTCCTGTACATTAAAGGAATCAACTGGTCCCGAGTATGTCTCAACCTGCTTACACAAAATACAATAAGCGTATATAACAGAATCATAACAAACATATGAGCATCGAAGCTCTATACACAATAAGGAATCATATCCTGCATACATGAGGTAGAATTTATAAGATCGAAGCCTCTGTGTCGGACTCGATACTAACACAATAATAATTGGTTATACTTAAAACATTTATGCATTATGCAACACAGTGCAATAGCTCTGAACTGAACGTGTCTGCGGAGCTAAGATTTCCCACGCTCGTTACATAATGTCTTTTATACATACATAACAAAGACCTCACTGAGGAAGATGTATGTAAGGAAGGAATCACTTGACATCGTATGTCGCCGGATCGGCGCTCTTCGGGCACTCAAAGGACCCCGGGAAGAGGGTAGGGAGGTGATTTACCTTGATGAGACATGGTTTACCACAAGAATGACTAACAGCAAGAAATGGGTGGACAGTACTCGGAGCGCTTACAGTTCAGTTGACCACGGGTTTCGTCTGCTATGGAATCGGCGGAGCAATACAAACAAGATGGCGGACGCTTTGTTTTGGCGCCCGGTTTAAAAACCCCGAAACCTATAAAAACGATAATGGGGGACCCTATTGGGAACCGGGGTTTTTGGGTGGGGGAGTACATGCGAGTAAATGAAAACGGTAAGGGGGAAGCCATTGGGAAACCGGGGTTTTTGGGTGGGGGGAAACCCAGATGACGACAATGAACACGAAAAACAACAAAACCCTAGCAGACGAAACCCGTTGCCAAGTAAACTGTAGGAGCTCACGTACCAACAAAAATGTAGGAGGTCCCGTCCCCCGTTGTGTTAGGCTAACCAAACGACGGCAATGAACACTAAAAACCACGAAACCCAAGCAAAAAAAAAACAGTGGCCAACTAAACTGTATGAGCTCCCGTTCCAACTAAACTGTAGGAGCTCCTGTTCCAACTAAACTGTAGGAGCTCCGGTGATCGTAACCAAACGAACCAACCTAACCAAACTTAGGCCGCGTGCCCTTACCTGGCCGGGGGGCTTCGCCCCCCTGGGACCCCCAGTATAGTATATTAAGTGATTGCTACCTAACCAAAGGAACCAACCTAACCATAGTTAGTCTCCACGTCCTTACCTGGCCGGGGGGCTTCGCCCCCCTGGACCCCCCAGTATAGTATATTAACAGTGATTGCTACCTAACCAAAGGAACCGACCTAACCAAACTAAGTCTGCATGTCCTTACCTGGCCGGGGGGCTTCGCCCCCCTTGACCCCCCTGTGTAGTAAGTTAACAATTATAAATATCTAACCAATATAACTTGTCCATAAATATGGCTGGCACCCATATATCCTTACTGATAACTAAACAAAATGAATATTTCCGAGAATACATTGGACTGCGTTCGAACACGTGGACTTCTAGCGAACGTGAATGTTCGGATGTGTTGAGCGTGCCTGACTTCAGCAAAGCGGAAATAACAATGGCGTGCTTAATTTTGGCAAAATAATTAGAATAACGTGCATTTACATTGATAACCTTACCTTGGAGATGTTGCTAGTCGTCCAGAAATATAGAACTTAATAAGAGAAATCCGAGTCGTTCAAATCTTCTGGGTAGAGGATTTTTTTTTTTCTTTCTTGGCGGGACGGTTGTTTTCCGAGATGACTGAACAAGGGGAATTTGTTTTCATTAAATAACTAACTAGGGATCGTTCGTCTTGACACAAAATGTATATGTCTTCCAGCGTGACGGGAACGGCGGCAGCGAACGCCACGTGTGCGGAACACGACAAATTCTCGGCAGAAGAAGACATGGTAGTTATGACGAAGCACTGAACTGGCTGAGAAGCAGGAACAGACTGAAGGGTCGAGGAAGGTCGGGCATGGTCCGTTCCAGGTACTAGTTATCCTAGCGGATAACTAGTACCTGGAAAATATGTATCGAAGAATGTAAAAAAATGTAGGTCATACAGATGAGTTGGGCAAGGAAAGAAATATCGAATAATGGGGAAAAAAATGTATCTCCTACAGATTATGTTGGCACGGGTAAAACTATCGTGGGGATGAGTCAAAATATCGAATAATGAAAAAAAAAAAATGGAACTCCTGCAAATTAGTTGGGCAAGCATGGGAAAAAAAATAGAATAACGAAGGGAAAAAAATGGAGCTATTACAGTTCAGTTGGGCATGGGTGAAAATATAGAATACTGTAAATTAAATTGGAGGTCCTAAAGATTAGTTGGGCAAGATTAAAAATATCGAAGAGAATCGGCTTTCATGTTGATGCATGTTCGGGTTCGGTCCTGTGGGTTGGGTTCGGGTTTGGTCGGCTGGGGTCGGGTTTGGTAGGCTGCGGGTCATCTGCGAGAACTACTTACCTTGGCGGAGGGATTACGGACCGGGCAAAATGGTGTTACACGGTCCGGTCAACTGAACTGTAATCTACCCCAGTACTCAGCCAATTACCAGCTATACACACAGCCGTCAAGTGCCTCCGGGAGAAGGCGAACGATTTGTAGTGGTTGCTGCGGGCTCATCGAGTGGATTTGTTGAGAATTCTTTTCTCTGTTTCCCGGCAAAAAACACCAGTGGGGACTACCACGGAGAGATGAATGGAAAATTGTTCCTCCAATGGCTGACAAGACCACTTTTACCATCCCTTCCTGAGCCGTCCGTCCTGGTAATAGATAATGCACCATATCATAATATGTTAACAGAGGATAGTCATTGTCCCACATCTGCAACTAAAAAAGATGACTTAATAAAATGGCTGGAAAATCGAGGCATACCCTATTTACCACACGCCCTGAATTGCTGAAGATCTGCAAACAAAACAAGCCGGAGCCACAATATCTGGTGGAAAACACCGAATCTATGTCATCTCGTACCTTGACCAACTCGTACCCTACCAACTCGTACCTTAACCATGTCGTACCTTTGCCAACTCGTACCTTTACATAGTCTACCGGCATAACAGTATAATAGTAACTTAACAAGTAGCTGCAAAATGCTGATTATAAATTTTGCTTATGTCTTACCTGTAGTCCAAGCTCCTGGACGTGTCTGAAGACAGCTTGGGTGTGGTGGAACAGACACCCATTGAGCATCTTTGCTGGGAAGACCTGGCGGAGAGCCTGCCACACTGCTGGTTCAAAGTCCGCAACAAAGCCACACACACTGGTCTGCGAAAGAAGGTCCTTAACAGCCTGAAACACCTGAAACAAAAATATTCTATGAGTTCAACTGTTATTACTTTTTTAAATTCAACTTAGCACGTATCTTATCTTCATGTTGAATATATCAGAAATTGAATTTGAAGTTACCTTCACTTGTCACTCAATATACTACTAAATCATAATAGTAAAAATGCACTTACTGGAATATAGGTACGAGTTGGTAGGGTACGGAGTTGGTCGAGGTACGAGTTGTCCTGCTTCCTGAGTTACACTGTGTAAATAATGACTCTTCGGTTATCAAGACTGGGCGTCCAAAATATCCGAAAGATTTTTTACGTATAATACAGCCAACAAATAGAATCAGCACAAGATTAGCTTCGCATTGTTTCAAGTTATTTGAGCTAAGGTACACTTCGAATGTTCGTTTAAGAGCCTTTAAATTTGCATCTTCAAGACTGTACTACAATAAGACTGCACTTGAAATCAGCCGGATTGAAAGTATTCCTGTGGCGAAAAAGGATGGACTTATAGTGGACTGTATTATATGCTTAACGTTGTTACTTGGTCAAAAACCGCTAAAAGCCTTACGTAACAACTCCACAAAACTCCCTTTGCGGTTTCTAAATTACGGGGAGATTTCTATCAACCCAATTCAGTATTAACTTGGATAACACACCAATATCATTAATGAATAGTAGCACAATTAAGTATTTTCACTTACTGAGCAGTCCTTGTAGACACGAACTCAGATCATAAATCGCTACACGAGATACGACGAGAGGTACGTGCCTCTCTCTCTCTCTCTCTCTCTCTCTCTCTCTCTCTCTCTCTCTCTCTCTCTCTCTCTCTCTCTCTAAATGTTGCGAGTGCTCACGGGTTGAAAATCTCTCTCTCTCTCTCTCTCTCTCTCTCTCTCTCTCTCTCTCTCTCTCTCTCTCTCTCTCTAAATGTTGCGAGTGCTCACGGGTTGATTTTCAGACCTTAGAGGACCGCTGTGTTATCTCGTTTCTAAAAGTTATTTGCATAACCTTAAAATATGAACACAATAAAGGTTTATCAGATCAATTCATATTCACCATCCACAAAACTGAAACATAGGAAAAATGAAATAAAATCGAGGGATATTGAAACGCATTTGATAAATATAAAGTTAAAATTAATTTAATAACTAAAAGTTAAGCATATCAAAGAGTAATAACATATAAGTGACAAATAAAATTAATCACTCAAGGGGATTTGTAAATCAATGGCACTCAAATGAAACAAATTACGACAAAATTCAAAGAATCAGGGCAATCGCCCTTTCTAAATCCACACACACATCACTACACAAACTAGATAACAGGTCACCTCAAAAGTTGAGCCAAGAAGCTGTCCGTTCCGTCCTGCATTCGGGTTTTGTTGGGGAAAAGGAGACAAGTTATACAATTACCACGAATGCAGAACTGACGTACAAGGTTTTCATAAACATAAAAAACTCTACAATGATTATCAACTTCGTTGTCAAAAATAAATTCCAAAATATAATAGTGTGCAACTTCAATATATTTATTAAATGTAGTGAATTAATTGGTGGTGTGTGTCATACAGTGTACTACGCACATACGCATACACACACCTAGAGGGGCACGCAAAGGAGCGTTCAGAGGGGCGAACTACCACCCTTCTTTTCCTTTCCCGATCTTTTGACCTCTCCTAATGGCTTCTCTGGCGAGAGGCACAAACAAGACCCAATGACACCAACTCTTACCATACGTAATATGCGCAATACATTCACCAAGAGCAATTTCATATATATAAAGACAAATGAATCATCATAACTAAAACAGTAATTATACTTCGCTACTAAAACGTCTACCGACGTTATGTCAAAAGACTTCGTCTTTGTGTAAAATCATCTTTTCGGTGCTAACCGCACCACAGATACTACGTACTAGAACATAGCAAAATCAGATAAAATAATGTTAAGAGTGTCATTCTCGAATATATGTGGTTCTTCACCCTTATTATGTCATGCAATGTAGACGTACATATCTTTACAAAATATATGGGCATGCGAATATATTTGGTTTTCACATGAATACAAATACAGTAAGATAGTTCCTGTCTGTCGATTACCTGACAGACGGCAATACGCAGTGAAAATCAATCAATAATTTCTTATGAGACAGACACTAATAACTATAATAAAAGACAAATAGCGTGGAAACAAGTGGATACAAAAAAATATTAGAAAAATAAAATCGTTGTGAGAGGAATTCCTCACAATTCCCTTCCCAGAAAATTTTGAAGATTCTTACTTTCTGAGCACTGTGACATTGTCGATTTGACAATTTATGTGGAGTAGTATAATGTATGTTGTATAAATCTCAGAATGTCTTTGCATAATTTTATGACAAGAGAGTTTGCGGGTATCACAGAGTGCCTTTGGAATAGTGCCTGAGTAAAAGACAGTTAAGTATGTGTGTGTGTGTGTTTGGAATTGGGTCGTGAATGGAATGTGGGATGGCTGATTTCTGCAGACGTATAGGAATTGTCGAGGTAATTCTCTCTCGATTATTGAATCTTGGGGTTGAAAGGACGAGGTATACAGAGGAGACGGAGAGAAAGTTACAGGCTGGTGAGACGGTGTACGTGCGCAAAAATAGGGTTGAATGGTTCGTTACAAGTTAAAAATGTCGATCTCCTCCTCCTCCTAATTCAGTGGTAGGATGAATGTTTCATGATCTTTATGTTCAACTCTCTCTCATACAAAAGCTGTATGTATACAAGGACATGCGTCTGCGCGTGGTTGTCCGTACGAGTGTGTATTTGTTAGTTTCAAAGTTTTCTTTTTTAATTTTCGATAACCTTCAATACATCGATCAAATTCATATTCAGTTAATCTAATTTCATTTGTGTGTGCGTTATAAATATAATATTCATTTCGTACTAACGCGTTTTCAAGCAAATTACAATACATTACGTTATTGATCTTGGGTGCTAACTTCCAAATGCGGTGGTCCGGTTCTATACTGAAAATAACTGTTCGAGGGGAACGGGAATGGCGACGACGGGACTGCTGATGGGTGGTTGGGCAGAATGATTCAAGTAGTTAATGGAAGTTGAATGGGCACACCCATTTGGTCTTATTTGTACCAGTCAAGAGAATTCTCTCGTCTTTTATAAAAGATCCGAGTGGATGAAACAAATTTTACAAACCTCCGGGGGTTACTCACTCACTGTTTGATGTATTTATCATGTTAGTCTGCTTTAATTTAATAAGAAACACTTTCAGTCTCAGACAATTACTTAGAATTGGACTGTGCGGAATAAGATGATGTGGCATTTTGAGTAATTAAAGATCTCGCTGAATGATGAAGTTCACGTAAACAAACTTACAAATTCTGAAATATTTTGTCAAATAATAGAGATGTGAGCTCAGTGGTAACAAGATGACTACTTTACAAATTGGTTCTATCACATTTTCGGCAGTTATTTACGAAATAGTTATCTTGACGCTTACGCGTATCTATATATACGGGGCATGTGTGGTATGCATGCCATACTCAGCGAATTGTGGAAATAAAGAACGCATCCGCGACGCGCCCTTTATTTGGGGGGAGGCAAACGTCAAAAGAGAAAAAAAAAGAAAATGTCGAAGCGAACGACTCCCAGTGTCGCATAGCAGCAGCGGACGAAGTCCTCGGTGGGCACTGGGCAGGCAACTCGATACCTCGGAGAAAGGGGCATTCAGAGGACTTTTCTGCATTTCAAGGCCAATGCAGAGGCGATCACAGCAACCGACGCCGAAATCTAAATCGCCAAACCAAATGTCAGGCAAAAGGAAGCGCTCGCTAAGCCCTTCTATCGTGAATGATGTGAGTAGACGCGAAAATCCATAGTTGGAACGTCTCTTGTTTGTTTACTGTAGACTTGTTTACCGTAGATTAAAGATGTAAACAACGGCTCCTCGGTCATAACCAGTTGACTTGGGTTGAATGCTGGACATTTGGACCCGATATTTACTAGAATTTTCAAAGGTTTAGCGACGATTATTTTTATTTCTGTAGTATCTATCTAGCCAGTACTACCAACTAGGTATACCTAGTATGAGTTAGGTATGGGTAAATAGACAGGTTGTGCAAGTTACTAAAGGTAGCTTACTAGTAGTAGGTAGCCCTAGTCATGAGTATGGTAATTGGTATCACATCTAACTACTGCACTAATGTCGTCTTCAATTAGCCTGTATTCTGGATCACCTTGCCATTTTGGTGAACTTCTTAGACTTTATTAGATCCAATCGTTTTGACGGCGGGATCTGTAGCAACGTAGCCAAAGCTTATTTTAGCGAGGGGTATAGCCTAATTACCTTATTTCACTCATCTAGTGAGGCTTTTCCTGTTGAGTTAGACTAAGGAGATTCTCATGGCAACACATATAGCCTGGCCTAAAGCAGATACTACAAGGAAAAGGTTTTGCAAGTGCGTTTTGAAAAAAATCCTGTACTCCTAGTAGCTATTATCGCGGTGTAGGCTACTGGTCATTCTAACCTTGCCTAACCTTACTAGCTTATGCTCAGTTAACCATTCCCCATATTTCCTAACCTTATCAAGCCTGTGGTTTCACCCCTGTAATCCTGTTATGTGTGCCATCTGGTAATCTGTAGGCTAATGTGCTTCATTTATAAGAATTCAGAGCAAAATCATGTGTCTACAATAGGTACATTTCATTTTTTATAGGTATGACTTATTGTACAATAATTATGATAACTTGCTGTGGTTTTTTTTAAATGTCTGGAATAGTTTGCATTATAAGCATTACAGTGTGCTAAATTCTGTCAGCTGAAAGTGTGATATTGCCATACTGACATGATAAGATGACATAGGTAATAGGAACTGTTAAATTCTAAGGACAACTTATGTTTCACCCATTAAAAAACAAAAGATTTGATATACTGTAGTTACCAGTTTGGTGAGATCTGGGATTAGTAGAGCAGTAAACTGTAGTGCCCGCAGGGGTGGAGACCACTTGGACACGTCCCCCCTCTCTAAGTCGAGGTGAAAAAATGATATCTGCATATTAGAAGCAGTTCTTACTGAAACTAAACCCTCTCTATTGAAGTTAAAATGCCCAGAATAGCTGTTAGCAATACAGATTTAACCACCCATATAGTAGTGTAGAGAGAGCCACATTTTTGCCATTTTTGGATTTCATCATTGCTAAGTTTCATGATAAATTTGCTAATTATCAGTGTTGATAGGTCATTTTACTCATAGATATAAAGTTACTTCAGTTGCACTACATTCCAGGGTTTGGTTCCGGCACCGGATTTATATAAAACTTATATATGTACTTGAACATATAGTAACCGATGTCGAGGAATATGAAGTTGAACACAAACTTGTAAAGAGTTAAAGGAGAGCAACGGTGGGACAAGATTGACTGAATGGCCTTGCCAAATTATATATTCACTATGCCTTTTCAGAAAATTATCAGGAAATTATTTCTTTTGTAACCAATATATTTTCTAGAAAGGTCAAGAGGCGATGACTTTATATCGTAGGTAAATAGTTTGTCTATTACGATAGTCTAAGATTAATCAAAGGCACTACAGAATTTGTAAAATTTTGAAGAAAGATCTAATATACGATTTTGATATTTTTTTTATTGTAAAATTTATGTTGCCTCATTGGTACTAATATCTGAAAATAAAGCAATACTTAAATCTATAGTTGGTACAACTTTCCTAGGTGGGGCTGAGTCTTATCAATTTGGGGGAGAGAGACTGTGTGATATGGAAAGGTGGCTCCCGATCAAATTTCTGCTCTCTCTACTGACAGTAATGCCATCTTTTTGGAAATTCTGTGGACAATTAACATGCCTCCCGCTCAAAGAACTTAAGACTTGATAAGTTGCCAGTTAGCTATTTATAGTCCACTCAAGTCTAACAAACGTGTTCCTTGAATTTTGTTCAAATACCATGGTGAGACATGAGAGGATGCATGAGGTTTGTCAAACACAGCCACAAAGACAAGGGGTTAATATTTAACTTACAGGCATGAGATTGGGGAGTTAACCTAAGAATCCAAAGCTCAGCTTATTGCAGTGAACTTGAAAAATCCGGTATGAATGGTAATGGTTTACTATGAGGTATGTAATGCCAAAGAAATGAATCTTTAGGTGCACATATTAAATACAGTAGAACCTCGGTTTTCTTACATAATCCGTTCCAGAACCTCCCATGAAATCCGAAACAATAATTCCCGTAAGGAATAATGTAAACACAATTAATGTGTTCCAGACTCCCCAAAATATTAACAAAAAATAAATTTTTCCTGTAAAGTCACTTCCCCAGAGATTAATTCAACATAAACAGTCAGTTTGCTATGAATAACAGATCTCACCTATTTTTAACCATATGAATAACCACAACCACACAATAAACTGGAATTTGTCACACTTAATTTATAGCAGCAAATGTCGACACAAGAGCCAGATGATAGAGTCGGCCTTGATTAAACAAAGACAGGTAATGAACATCTCATGGGACACCTGGGGTTCAGATATCATAGATAAAGTCTTACTTCTACCAACGCTTAAGAAGATTAAAGAGAAATTATCAACCGGGGTGACCTAATTAAGTGGCAACCTATGGATGGATCTCTTGGTATAAATACCGCCTTTTCTGTAACTTTTCTCATTCATTACTTACCTGGAGAGAGAGACAGTAGTCTCTGAAATATAGTACTTATTCTCTATATTTTGGTGTTTTTATGGGCTCCTTTTATTAGATGAAATTCTGTTGTAACAGAACATATTTACCAGTCGTATATATATATATATATTATATATAATATATATACATATATATATATTTATTATAGAGAACTATATATATAATATATATACATATATATATATATCTATAGAGATAGATATTATATAATATAAATATAAGATATATATATATATATATATATAATAGATATATATATATATTATATCTATATACTTTATTATATATAAAATATTATATTATATAATATAGATACATAGAAGATATATAATAGATAGATTATATACTTAATACGAATATATATATATATATATATATTTATATATCATATATATAGAGTATAAATAAATAAGTAGATATATAGATTAAAGATATATATGTAATAATATCTAATAGATATTATGCTATATATATGAATAATACGTATATATATATATATAAGATTAGGAGATATATATCTTAAATATATATATATATATATATATATGTATAATGTAATATAGTATGTGTATATATTTATATTATATATAAAATTCTTCTGTTGAAACAGGATATGTCTCAAATATAAAAGACCTGTTAAAAAACACTGTTTTTAATGGGCCTGTTGTAATGAGCCTCTTTTATTATATATATATATATATATATATATATATATATATATATATATATATATATATATATATATATATATATATATATAGATATATATATATATATATATATATACATATATATAAATAACCCATCATGGGGCCAAAGAAAGTTAAGTTCCAAGTGCCAGCCCTTCTGTAAAAATGCTATAGAATTTAAGAAAGAACTCATAGCAAAGTGTTGGAGGATGTTACATGCCAATCTCTGTAAGAAAATGCCTACAACAAGTGCTGCTGTTAGCGAATTTAAGGCCAGCTGAAGTTGGTTTGAAATATTCAGAAAGCGAACGGGCATACATAATGTACCTACGTCAGTGATTAAGGACATGTTTGCAAAGTGGAGTGATGTAAAATATTTTGTGTGGAGAATTACCAGCCCAATAAAAACGTTGTAGTCTGTGTCTAACATGTTTATGTAATGACAATGCCATGTTTCACTTTAGGCAGATGATTCTCAAGCTTGTCTTAGTGCCAGTAAAAAACGAAGAGGGGAAGTAACCCCAGATAGTGCCAGTAAAAAACAAAGGGGAGAAGTAACTCCGAGTAGGTCCTTGATACCTGAAGTCCTTCTTGAGTGGGATTCCCCTTCCAAATGGTAACCTCCTCCCTCTCTGTCTTCCATACGCTAACAAGTCTTCCATAATGGTAAGAGAGATGTTAAATATTTATTTATCCATTTCATTGGTCATTTATATTTATTCCCCATTTAAGAGAATATTTTTTGTTAATATTAATGGGTGTCTGGAATACGTTAATTGTATTTACATTATTTCTTATGGGAATTATTGTTTCGGATTTTGTATGTTTTGGACTTTGTGAGACGCTCTGGAATGGATTGCGTACGAAAACAGAGGTTCCACTATATTGTTCTTTACTACTGTATGTGATGGTCAGTAGGCTAGATAACCACAATGATTTGGCCATCATAAGTCACCCAGTAATGTCCAGTAATGCATGTTGGAGCCATTCTATATCATTAAAGGCGTTAAAACCTTACCTAGCTTAGGCGTGTACAAATTGTTTTTAACAAAGGATTTTTTTTATGCTAAATGGAACACTGAAACCAAATTGCTTGTGTCTTTTATTGAAGTAATATTCTTTTGTGGGTTGGTATTTCTCTCTGGTGAGGTTGAAAAAGTAAGCTGTAACATATGATTGGCAGGAATCATCATCATAAGACTGTAAAGAATCAAACAAAAAGTTCTTTCAGTTTTCTACTGAAGATTGAAAAAGAAACCCACAAAATCACTTTGTAACTTGTTTACTTCTAAGTATTTACATTTAGTTTTACTACACACTCGAGTACTTTCAGGCCCTATCTGTGGCCCATTTTCAAGAGATGTTTGGGATGTTAGCCTGGGTCAAGGCCCAGCAGTCTTCTCGAGTGTGCAGTAAAACTAAATGTAAATACTTAGAAGTAAACAAGTTACAAAGTGATTTTGTGGGTTTCTTTTTCAACTGTAAAGAATGTACATCAGTCCCCGGCTTATGATGGGGGTTCCATTCTTGAGACGCGTTGTAAGCTGGAAATCGTTGTAAGCCAGAAAATCATTAAAAATCCTAAGAAAACCTTACTTTTAATGCTTTGGGTGTATTAAAAACTATGTAAACTGCATTTTTATTGCATTTTTCATAAAAAAAAATCCAAATATTGATTATTTTGCATTTTTGGAGTCATTTCTTCCGTCAGAACGGCGCCGTAAGTGTCTTAACCCTGAAACATGCATTGTAAACCTGGAAATAACTCCTGATGAATATAATTGAAAAGCATCGTAACCTCGGAATGTCATAAACCGAACCTGTTGTAAGCCAGGGACTGCATGTAGTCCAAAATATATTCAGGTTCAAACACTTAGTAGTACATTATATAGAAATGCATTTTTAAGTCTGAATAACATTACTTCATTATTTTTCTAAAGAAGATTTTTTCTTTTAGAGCATTAATGAATTATTTTCTATTTCAACAGATGACTAAGGGCCCTTACTACATTTTGCGTCGGGTCCTTGTTGGAGTTTGTTTTATCCAAGTGATCATTACTGGCTTTCTGGCCATTTGCATCTTCAATTCAGCCTTTTCATCTGTGAGGGGCATTGAAAGTTTACCTGAAGTGAAACCTAAAACATCTACTGGAAAGCAGAAGATCAAGGGACATGGGGGTCAAGTCATTGGTATGTATTGAATCACAGATATCCTTGTTGTGTTGCCTGTCAGTTTTTCTATTTTTTATTTATTACATTTTAGATGAATTCTCAAGATTAAAACTGGCAAAAGAGATTTTTTATTTGATAATAATATAAAAGTAAGACAGCATTGCAGTTTAAAGGGTCTTATTATTCTGTAGAAAGAAAAATGTGATCAGGCACAAGGTCTTTGCTTTGCACAGTAAATTAGTTTGCCCTTACATTTAAACAACCGTGTAATCTATCATAACAGTTCCTAAATTTTCTCCTGAATTTGGGAATATTGTACCCAGCAACTCAGCCTTCCGGCGTAAGTTGTAATCCAGTCATATACACTATATGATTGTTTTTTAATATAAACCCCTTATCACTTAATGAAGTTAAAGAGTGTTTCAAGTGAAATGAAGATGATCTCCATGTGGGGAGGTCTCACTCAAAAATATTAATGAGTTTTCCAGTTGAACAATATTTGTAATTTGTTGTCCTCAGTATGCAGCCCTGGGGTATGAAAGTCACCCCGAAATTTGTGAAAAGGTACTGTGTGTCTTGCGGTTTTTCAACTCTATTTAGTATGCTAGTCACTATTTTGCTATTGCAGATTTTGATATTGGAGAAAATGAAGCCGCCATAGTATTATCCCAACACGAGGTAAAGCCAAATCGATTAGAAGTCAAATGGGATGAAGGAGGCTCAAATGGGGTGAGTGTATTGTTCAGAAATTAGTGTTGTATCTTGAATGTGAATTAAATACTATAAGGTAGATTAATGAGACCAACATATTAATTTAAAAAACATTTTGTTCATGAAACTTACCTGTCAGATATATATATAGCTGTATTCTCTGAAGTCCGACAGAATTTCTAAAACTTACGACACACGTAGTGGGAGTTAGGGTGGTTAGTACCCATTCCCGCCGCTGGGAGGCGGGTATCAGGAACTTCCCATTTTCTATCAGATTTCTTCTGTCGCCGGTGTCGTAAACATCTGTTTACACACCTCTGCCTCAGTATTTTGGAAAACTTTTCATTGCTTGAGTATCCTCTTGACTTTTTGGTTTTTTGATTGGATCGATAGCTTGGCATACGTGACTTGGACTGTTTTGAATTTGGCTTAGATTTTTTCCTTAGATATGTCTGGATGTAGTTCGGCTAGCGCCAGGGTGTGTTCGAAAGTGGAATGCAAGGTTAGGCTTCCTAAAGCCTTGGTTGATCCTCACACATTGTGTAAAGGGTGTAGGGGGCAAGAGTGTAAATATGATTTGCGCTGTAATGAGTGTGAAAGCTTGGATGATTTACAATGGAAGACGTATGAATCCTACGTAAATAAGTTAGAACGTGATAGGATTAGGAGGTCTTCCTCCAGGAGTAAGTCGGGTAGCAGACAGGGTCTTAATGTATCCCCTTCTAACCCTCCTTTAGATTTTGTGTCTCCTAACCCCGTAGTGTTGCCTTCGGGCCCTCAAGTGGTGTCTGCGGAGGGTAATGCCCTTTCGCTTATCCTGGATTCATTGAAGACGCTTGAATCTAAAGTGCTTGCCCTTGAAAACAGGCAAAATAAGTGCAGTGATAGTGCCCCTAGTGAAGTGGAGGGGGCGTCAGATCGGCCCTATAGCGCCTCTAGGCTGGGACCTCTGCCGGACTCCCAGGACTCAGGGAGAGGGCATGTCGAAGGCCGAAGGAGGGTTACGGGGAACCCCCACCGATCTGACGTCCCTTCAGCAGTTCCTGTGGACGCTTCCCAGGCTGCTAAGGAGCGTGCTCGAGCACGTATCCTGAAGGATTGTTTCTCGTCTTCCGACGCGTCCTCCTCGCGCAAGGGGTGGGAATCTCGTTCGGATTCGCGACCTTTGAAGAGGACTCTTCAAGAGCTTGACGCTTCACGTCATGCTTTGTCTGAGTGGCATTCTTCTCCGGAAAGCGTAGCTTTTCCGCCCCAGAAGAAGTCTAGGACGTCATCCGACGATGACGCCCGCGAGCGCCCCAGTCGCACTAGAGCCAAGGCTGTTCCTGGGAGAAGGAAGAAGGCGTCCCCTCGCCCCTCTCCTTCTCTCAAGCGCAGCTCGTCTCCGCGTAAGGAGACATCTCAGACGGAGATCATCATTGCTATGCAACGGCAACTGGACGCTTTACTAAAGCAGAAGGAGACGGTTCCTCGTCGCAGGAAAGACGATAGACTTCCTATCAAGAGAACTAGGCAGTCTTCTCCAACGGCTCCTCTTTCGTCCCCGTCTTCTGATTTTTCGCCCTCTAGACTTCGTTTTGCTCCCCAGGGTTCGTCTAGAGGTGACGTTAGACGCCAGGTTAGAGAGAGATCTCTGCATGCTCCTCTCTCTTCCCGTAGAGAGGACGCTCGGCGTTCCGACTTCGACGCTTCTGCTGACGACGATTTTGTAGCTGTCGGACGGACTTCTATGCGTTCGGCCCCTCTTCGACATGACAGTGTTGACGCTCAACGATACGCTAGTCGGGCAGTTGATCAAGTTTCTTCGCGGGACGTTCGTAAGGACGCTTCGCGGGACGTTAGAAGAGTCTCTTTGATGGACGCTCCGTTGGACGCTTCGCTGGATGCTCGAGAGAACGCTACGTTGGGCGCTCAGATGGACGCTCGTAGACGTTCTAGTAAGAGCTCTGTGGACGCGAATGTGGAAGTTCGCTGTCACTCGGATGTTGTTCCCGAGGCTTTGGCTGACGCTTCTCGTCTTATTTCTTCTTCACGTTCGCCTCTAAAGGTGATTCCTGATCCTGTGACTGTAGGATCCGTTACCCTCTTCTTCTCTTCATCGTTCGGATAGGAGACTTGGAGCTAAAGGACTTCTGCCTCTTCCTTCGGATTTTGCACTCGGGTAGGGAAGAAGGAGAACTTAGCGCGGTTCTTCTGAGGATGTTGATGAAGAACAACCTGCTACGTCTGCTTCGTCAGATTATCAAGTTTTGGCACGACTACTTCGTGATTCGTTTGGCGATACTTTCCAGCCTGCTGCTCCTCCTTCTCCTCCTTCTCAGTTTTCGTCGTCGAAGACAGGCAAGTCTCCAGGTTTCGTGAAGATGAAGACGTCGTTATCTACTAGAAGAGCTTTCCGGAAGGTTAACGCCTGGATGGAGTCTAGGAAAGCAAAGGGAAGGACTACTTTCGCCCTGCCTCCGTCTAGACTTAGCGGTAAGGCAGGGATGTGGTATGAGACAGGCGAGGAATTAGGATTGAAGGTTCCTACGTCTGCTCAAGGTGATTTCGCCAGCGTGGTTGATGCCTCAAGGAGGAGGGCCCTTTTAGCCTCAGCTAAAGTATCATGGACGACTTCCGAACTGGACCATCTTTTGAAGGGACTGTTTAGGTCCTTAGAGGTCTTCAACTTCTTAGACTGGTGTCTTGGAGCTTTAGACAACCAATCTCGTAAGCCAGACTCGATCAGCTTGGGGGAGCTGTCCAGTGTATTGTCATGCATGGACAAGGCCGTCAGGGATGGCTCAGAGGAGTTAGCCTCTCATTTTTCAGCAGGGGTTCTTAAGAAAAGATCGCTTTATTGCAACTTTGCGGCTAAGTCTGTCTCTCCCGCACAGAGGACAGAACTTTTGTATGCTCCCCTTCTCGAGTCATCTCTTCCCCCAACCCGCTATGGTGAAGGATCTGGCAGTTAGTCTGCAAGAGAAAGCCACACAAGACTGTTGGCTCAGTCTTCGAGACGTCCGGCTGCCCTTCAACGTCGTCAGGAGCCCAACCGTTTAGAAAGCAGAAGCCCTTTCGTGGAGGGACTTCCGCTAGATCGTCTCCTCGAGGAAGAAGCCTTCCTAGAGGTAGAGCCCCTTCCAAGTCTAGGGGCAAGAAGTGAGAGATCGTGCTTCAGTCACCGGTAGGAGCCAGGCTGCAGTTGTTTGCAGAAGCCTGGAGAGTAAGAGAGGCAGACACCTGGTCTCTCGACGTCATAGAGAAGGGTTACAAGATCCCTTTCATGAAGCCGCCCCCGTTGACTTCCACTCCCAGGGACTTGTCCCCATCGTATCCTCAAACAAAGCGAAAGATACTTTTCGACCTGCTCGAGCAGATGCTCGAGAAACGAGCAGTGGAACAGGTTTTAGAGCCTGGCAACGCCAGGATTTTACAACAGATTGTTTCTTGTACCGAAACAATCGGGAGGGTGGCGGCCCGTCTTGGATGTAAGTCGTCTAAACCTCTATATAGAAAAGCAGAGGTTCAAGATGGAGACACCTCAGTCAGTTCCTGGGGCCTTAAGACCCCGGAGATTAGGATGGTATCACTCGACCTCCAGGACGCCTACTTTCACGTCCCGATACATCCCCAATCGATGAAGTACCTTCAGTTCGTATTGAAAGGGAAGGTCTTTCAATTCAGGGCTCTTTGTTTCGGACTGAGTACGGCCCCTTTTATCTTCACCATCTTAATGAAGAACGTTGCGAGGTGGCTCCATCTTTCCAACATCAGAATCTCGCTCTATCTGGACGACTGGCTCATACGAGCCTCCTCGCAGACCCCGGTGCCTGAAGGACTTGCAAACGACTCTGTCTTTAGCTGCGTCCCTGGGACTTCTGGTGAACTTCGAAAAAGTACATCTGACCCCAACACAGTCCATCGTGTATCTGGGGATTCAGATGGATTCAGTGGCTTTTCGGGCTTTTCCGTCCCAGGAACATCAGCAACAAGGCATAGAAAAAGTGTCGGCCTTTCTAGGGAAGGATTCATGCTCGGTGAGGGAATGGATGAGTCTGCTGGGGACCATTTCCTCGCTGGAGAAGTTTGTTTCCCTGGGGAGGCTACACCTCCGACCTCTTCAGTTCTTTCTGTCGGACAGCTGGACAGAAAAGGACAACTTCGACATGAAGTTAAGCATCTCGGAAGAGGTGAAGAACCATCTAAGATGGTGGCTCGATCCGTGGAAGCTGTCAGAGGGCATATCCCTCAAGCTTCAGAACCCCGACCTAGTGTTGTTCTCCGACGCGTCATCCACGGGGTGGGGAGCAACTCTAGGGGGGGAGGAAGTGTCAGGTACCTGGAGAGGGGAACAGGTAACCTGGCATATCAACTTCAAAGAGCTGGCAGCGGTTCAATTAGCGCTCCAGTTCTTCCAGAACAAAGTCTCCCGTCGTGTAGTTCAAGTCAACTCGGACAACACCACAGCCCTGGCATACTTGAAGAAACAAGGAGGAACACACTCTCGCTCCCTGTTCGCTCTAGCGAAAGAGATCCTACTTTGGGCAAAGGAGAGAGAAGTCACAACTATTGACAAGGTTCATTGCCGGAGATAATCGAGAACGTCCGGGCAGATCTCCTCAGTTGACAAGGACAGTTATTGCCGACAGAGTGGACTCTCAATCAAGACGTATGCCAGGAGCTGTGGGGTCTTTGGGGATGCCCTTAGTGGACATCTTTGCAACGTCAAGGACGGCGAGACTTCCTCTGTATTGCTCCCCGGTTCTCGATCCGGGAGCAGTAGCAGTAGACTCCCTTCTATGGGATTGGACGGGGCCTGGTAATTCTTCTTACGGCTTTTCCACCCCCCTTCAAGGATCCTGGGGGAGGTGATGAGAAAATTCGCAGCATCGGAGGGGACGAGGTTGACTTTAATCGCCCCCTTTTGGCCCGCAGCGATCTGGTTCACAGAGGTGATGTTCTACCTAGTGGATTATCCGAGATCTCTTTCCGTTAAGGAGAGATCTACTCAAACAGCCCCACTTCGAGAGGTACCACAAAAACCTCTCCGCTCTGAGTCTGACTGCGTTCAGACTATCCAAAAGTTGGCCAGAGCGAGAGGTTTTTTCGAAATCAGTGGCTAAAGCTATCGCCACCGCGAGGAGACCATCATCAATCGCGGTTTACCAATCGAAGTGGGCAGCCTTTAGAAGTTGGTGTAAGAGAAAAGGAGTTTCCTCTACCACTACCTCTGTGAGCCAGATTGCCGACTTCTTGCTTTATCTTAAACAAGATCTGAAGTTGGCAGTGTCAACTATTAAAGGCTACAGAAGCGTCCTATCTGTAGTTTTTCGCCATAGAGGTCTTGACCTCGCTAATAACAAGGATCTCCATGATCTATTGAGATCTTTCGAGACGACCAAGGTACCGCTACCGAAGTTACCTTCATGGAACCTGGATGTGGTCCTCAAATATTTAATGTCAAATCGCTTTGAACCTCTTTCCTCTTCGTCTCTACGAGATTTGACGAAGAAAACTGTATTCCTAACTGCTCTGGCGACGGCGAAGAGAGTTAGCGAAATACAGGCTATCAGCAAACACGTCGGCTTCAAAGGGCATAATGCGGTCTGCTCTTTGGGTATGTCGTTTCTGGCCAAAAACGAAAACCCTTCCAATCCGTGGCCTAGAACGTTCGAGATCAAGGGTATGGCAGAGATCATTGGTCAAGAGCCAGAAAGAGTCCTGTGTCCTGTTAGGGCTCTTAGAGAGTATATTTCGTAGAACGAAGGATTGCCGAGGTTCTGCGGAGAACTTATGGTGTTCGGTCAAGAGACCAAACATGCCCATGTCCAAGAGTGCACTGGCATTCTTTTTAAGAAACACCATTAAAGAGGCGCACTCTTCTTGCAAGGACAGCGACTTTAAGATACTAAAAGTTAATGCGCACGAAGTAAGGGCTATTTCGACCTCAATAGCCTTTCAGAAAAACATGGCTCTTAAAGACATTTTAAGTGCTACTTTTTTGGTAGGAGTAAACTCAGTGTTCGCCTCGCACTATGAACCTACGGGAGGTGAGAAACGACCTATGAAACTGTTACTCTCTTGGGCCATACGTCGCCGCAGACACTATTTTGGGGGCAGGAGGTAGCACTCATCCTTTCCCATAGAAAAGGGTTAGGTGAGTTTTTAATATTTGTATGTTTATGGTTGTAGGGTCGGCTGCCGAGTACGGTCGTCCCTTCCTTTAGCCTTTGGTATAAGGGAGTTTGTTGTTAGGCTAACTTAGGTGGTGGTTTTGCCTCGTTGCCCTCAGAAGTATGGTCATGGTCTAGTCACATTGTGGTCCCGTCCCCGTTGACAGATCATCTAGAGCGCACCAACTACACAGGTCACTACCTTGTTGGTAACTCTAGTGAAGCAGAAGCAGGCTTGGGTGACAGTAATCACGAAGTCAGCTATGCTAACAGGTAAGGAACCAAGATGTCAATCATCTACATTTATATTTTCATACATTCAACTTCCCTGTCAGATATATACTTAGCTATAGACTCCGTCGTCCCCGATAGAAATTCGAATTTCGCGGCACACACTACAGGTAGGTAGGTCAGGTGATCTACCGGCCTGCCGCTGGGTGGCAGGAATAGGAACTATTACCTTCTAAGGACAGATTTTTCTCTATCGTTTGGACTGTAAACACACGTTTACGGTTCCTCCTGATTTGATTTTCGTGTTTCATCGCCATCGATCTTCTGGGCTGTCTTTTGCAGGGAAGTACTGGGTCTTTGGTTCGGCATACGCTTTTATTAACTTTTTAATGAATTTCGCTTCGAAATTTCGAAGAAAATACTAATTGAAACTACCGAAATTATCGGTAGACACTCACATAGTTTGCAATAAAGGGAATTATTAATATTTATTCATTATTACATGTAATAAAGGTTACAACTTTATTGAGGAAATATTAAACTTTAATTTCCTACTTTAGGAAGTCAGAAGAGCATATAACTAGATACGCTTACTTTATAAGCTTTAATAGCGTTTGTGCTAACGAGCAGTTAGAGTATTAGCAGTACTAGTAGTAGTTGCATCCTCATCACCTTCTTACTCCACAGAAACTACAAATTTATATATGCAAATTTGAAGATAATGGATGTAGCTCAAAAGCGAGCTCTAAAAAGGTAAGAAGTGAATATAGTGTTCCCCATTGAAGTGGAGGGTGCGTCTGATCGGCTCTGTCTCGCTCCCAGACCTAGACCTCTTCCAAGCTCCCAGGCCCAGAGGAGAAGGAATGTCGACAGTCGTACGGAGGTTACGGAGAATCCCCACCGATCAGGCGTCCCCTCGGCAGACTCTGTAGAACGTCCCAGACTGCCAAGTTCGCCATTGGAAAGGCGTCCTAAAATAATGGAGGGTGCGTTCCGATCGGCTCTGTCTCGCTCCCAGACCTAGACCTCTTCCAAGCTCCCAGGCCCAGAGGAGAAGGAATGTCGACAGTCGTACGGAGGTTACGGAGAATCCCCACCGGTCAGGCGTCCCCTCGGCAGAATCTGTAGCGTCCCAGACTGCCAAGGATCGCCATTGGAAAGGCATCCTAAAAGAGTGCTTTTCGTCTTCCCATTCGTCTCCTCGAAGAAGTGGATGGAATTCCGACGAACTGTCGTGTCCGATCAAGAGGAGTTGGAAAGCTCCGACGTTGGACTCGAGCCCGCAACGTTTCCCGGACGATTCTCCCTACGAGAGGAAAAGAGCCAAGAGGACAATATCTCGATCTCCTACGCCTTCCAGAGCGCATTCTCCTATTCATGGCAAAGAAAAGGAAGAAACTGCGACGGACTTCCTACTTAAAATGCAGGAACAAATTTCCTCTTTAGTAGGAGTATTGAGAAAAGACCTTCCGAGGAGAAAGGACGATTTTCTTCCTGTTAAGAGATCTCGTCCTACGGGCGTTCTGGACTCCAGACTTATCTCCTCTACTCCTCGTACGAGTACAGAGACGAATAAAGAAAGAAGGACGAAAACTCATAGGATTGAGACGCAACATACGGACAATGACGAAGAGTGTCCGAGTCGGACAGAACCACCCAGGCGCTCGGCGCCAGAATTGGACTACTCGGACAGGAAAAAGTGTCCTACGCGGACGGCTCCAACCAGACAGACTCGTGCCGATTGCGGACAACCTTGACAAGGCGGACAGCCTGGATTGGACAAAACGTCGTGCGCAGGCAACTCCGTCCGGGCGACAGGCGCCAGAAGCGGACAAGACGGACAGGCAGAGGTGTCGTACTGGAATGACACCAGCCAAGCGCCAAGTTCCATAGGTGGACAGCTCGGACAGACGACACGGTCCGAGACGGACAGATACGTCCAAGCGCATTGAACAAACCAGACTTTCGGCAACGGTTAAGCACCAAGCGCCAAGATCTTCCTCAAAAGAATCATACGGAGAAATCAACCAGGAAGCGTCTCTTTATGATTTGGACCAGGAGCGGATTTTCTCTGGACAGAGACGAAAGGTGCCGCACAGGCGGCCGTCGTCCTGTTCACGATATGTCCGTTTCGGGTGGAAATCTGCCGCAAGCACAGCTGTCTCCTGAGAAGAATGCAATATGTCGCACAGGCGGCCGTCATTCTTGTCAGGAGGAGGACTTAGATGATGATAGAGTTTTTTCTCAGGATCGTTTGAAAATTAAACAAGATTTGTACGAGCTCTCATTCATTGATTAGAGGCTCTTCCAAATAATAGAGGCATAGAATACGGCCTTATATCCAAGAGAATAAAAATTTGAGGGATTCTCTTCGATCCTAGAGTTTTCATTGCGATCTCTTTTCGACTAATACTAATTCGTGTTTATTGACGAAAAGAACGAAGAGGGCAAGATTTCCTTTTCTCTCTCTGGATCGGAGAGGAAAGAATGTAGTAGCAAGACTTGCTGTATACGACTACTGAATGACAAGTCATATACCCATACCAGAGTTGCCTTTGTGGTTCGCTACGGAATTATCTATATCCTTACAGGTTTTTTCCTGGTAAGGACTTCGCTTAAAAGGTTTGTTACGACAATACCTACTCAGCTTCGGTATTTAACAAAGGTTGTTTGGCTTAAATTTGCATTATTAAGAGCTTCCTTAGGCTCGAGAATAATTGTATTATATTCCTTCATTGAATGAAGTAACTGGCAACTCATGATGAATGCAGTCAGGCAGCGAGCGAGACTGCCGGGCTGTCATTCTAAGGCCAATACTGAATACAGTACCATCCGGTTCTCGGTCATGATTAGTCGATTACATCTCTCTCTCCAACGGGATCGAATGGTTAACCGTATATCCCCCCACAATCATGGACTTAGTCTCGAATGGAGGAGATAGTTAAGCTAACACAAATAAAATATTGTCTGCCTTTTGCTAAGAAGCTTTCAATAAGAAAGATATTATAACCTTTCAATGCTGTTTACCGTAGGTAACATTATTAAAGGATTCTAAGCAGTAGAACATTATATTATATAATGCTCTCATGCTTACGAAAGCATGGCTTATTAGAATACATGCTTAGTGAGAAGATGGATGTAGTAGAGAATTCACTTTGAGACTACGGTATGGTCAAGTCTTTCGAGAAACGCACACAACCTTTTAAGAATCGGATATTGCTCAAGAGAAGATGGATGAGTGGGATGGGAAACATTCTCTTCGTGGCAGAAATGGTTTCCCTGAATGGACTATACTTCGTATATAAGAGTTTTTTCCTACTAAGAACGGAATTAACATGTGAAAGGAGGTCGGGTACCATAAAGGCACAGATGTTCTGACACATAACATAAAGAGAATTAGAAGAAAGCGCCAGCCGGGCGCAAAGCGCTAGAAGCGCCAACCTGGCGCAATGCGCCAGAAGCGCCAGGAATGCGCCAGAAGCGCCAGCCTGGCGCAAAATTGCGCCAGAAGCGCCAGCCTAGCGCAAAATTGCGCCAGAAGCGCCAGCCTGAAGCAATGGGCCAAGAGCACCATCCAAGATATTTTCTCGTTTTAGCGAGTTATTAACCTAAGAATCCAGTAGCCTCTCGGACAGCAGGCTCGGTAACGGCAAGAATCGTTCCTGATTTCGTTACCCTTTTATCACTTAGGCCAATTCCACGACTCTCTCATATCGCAAAGAGCATCGAGAATCTCTTTTTCGCTCCTGTTCGCGTTAAAAAAGAGAACCTATTTGGAAAACAGACAGGGAACGTAACGATCCTTAAGAGGTTCGATGCAAGATATTTCATGTCCGTGAGAACCTTCTCGATCGACGATAATAACTGTTAACGTATGTCTAACATTTATTGGAAAGAGTTGTGAGAACCTGCGGAAAGTCTTCTTCATAGATCTCTTAGCAAGGTAGAAGACGAACAGGCTTCCTATAGAATGCTTCCTTTTCCTCGAACCAAGAGAGGTAGCAATATACGCCATCTTTATTTTATAGAAAGGGGAATATACTATAGTCTTTTTTTCCCCTAAATATAAATATAAATATAAATTCTTTACAGAATTTAAGATAAAGGGCGTCAAAGAAAGAGAGGATAATACTTTATGCCTCATTTTGGCTTCAGAGAGGTTGGATTCACAGAGGTCACGTTCTTCTCACAGCATGTTTTTGGAAGTCTTTTCCAAGAGAGTCTGGATATTCTATCAGCATCTATTATTAAATGGACCTTAACAACCTCTCCACTCTGAGTCTGTCTGCATGCAGACTGACCAGAAGTGGACATAAATGAGAGGATTTTTCAAGGTAGATGACAATAGTCATGGCCTAGACATAGAATTGCTGCAGATCGTGCTAGAGGGAATGAGGAAACTGTCCTCTTCCGATACCTGCTGTGAACCACATAGCGGTTTTTTCTTCCCTTTCAGAGGGAAGAATCACCTTTGTATATATCTGCTATCAAAGAACGCAGTAAAAGGCTATACTCTGTCTCTACAAAGGGAATTGGAGATAGCAGAGGATTAAGATCTTCGGGATCTTATACGATATATACCTTAATATGACAAGAGTAGGATATCATGTACTTCTAATGGGATTTTTTTTTGTGGCCACAGATTCCATGTTCCGACAAGATGGAACTGCTCCTCATCAAACTTCTTTGAGAAATTTTTGTGAGGGAATTCTTTGTTTCTCTGGGTCCTAAACGACCAAGAAGACAAGTGAATTTTTTGAGCATTGGAATCTCGCATCAGATTCTATGGAGACTAGACAATGGGTTCTTGCCAGCATAGTATGTCTAGCAAAAGAACTGAAACCCCCTATTCCTGATTCAATGTTTTCAGATAGAGGTTTCGTTGTCCAGGCAGAGTACTTACGTTTTCATCTACAGTAGAATGGTTCAAACGTTTGCCTACAGAGTCTTTGGTATGCGATGACGCTCGAAATGCTTCCCAGAAGGTGTTCAGAGGGATACAATAAAGAGCTAGAAATCAGGAGTACTCCCAATTTCAGCTCGGAGTCTCCTTCGACTTCCAGGCTTTTTCCCTTCCTTCTTCGGGCAAGGATAGGGAAGATTCTGCAACGAGACACCCCTTCAACATGTAAGAAGAGATCTCGTGAGCACGGAAGTATTCATGATAAGGACCCTCCTCGGAGGAAGACTCTTATCTCTCATACGGTTAGATATCCTATCGTCTACTGGATGTAGCTGATGACAATCACCTCCCCTTACCGGAGAGACCAAAAGCTCAAAGTGAAAGAATTTCTTCCACCCTTCTCCAGTCTCCTGATAAACGATTGTGGATGTTAAGGACTTTCGGACAATGTAGCGCCAATCAGGCGCCAAAATACCAGAACAGGCGTAAAGACGCCAGAGGAAGACAGTCCAAATAAACACTGTCATTGTCTGATGAGAAGGAGCGTGCCTCCAGCCTGGCGCAGATGCGCTAGAGGCAAATAAATCGGAAAAAGTGTCCGATGTGGGCATCGCCAGTTTCCTCGAGACTCTTTAACAAGCTCGAAGCTCCAGCAAGTGGGGAGAAGTCAGCCAGGCGCTAGGCGCGAGGCTCCAGGCAGGCGCAAGGCGCTAGCCAGGCGCCAGGCGCCAGGCAAGCAACATGCGCCAGCCAAGCGCGAGGCGTCAGACAGGCGCGAGGCGCCAGCCAGGCACAAGCCAGGCTCTAGGCTTCATCCAGAAGAGATCAATTTCAAAGAAAGCCCTGGTCTTCTTTGGAACAGTGTGATCTCTAAAGCACTTCTTAAGTAACTTGATGATTCCTTCAAACAGCTGAGAATTAAAAGCACTTGAAGTGCGAGCTTTTAACAATTCTTGTTCTTTCCATAACGATATGTCGTGAGAGACATATTAGCTGTAATTTACGGGAGATGCAACTCTGTGTTGTCTTCTCTTTGCACGAAGGAGGTCAAGTTGACCTATGAGAGATCCTTCTCTCTTGGTTACGTGTCTACGGATACGTTGCTGGGATAGGGAGCCGACACTGATCCTTAACTAGTGAGTTAAAAAATTTTATTTTAACATAAGTATACTATTTTCTTTGGGTTATTTGAAATGAGTTTGGGGATAGCTCTTTTCAAATTAAGCACAAACCCTCGTGTTAGGATCAGGTGATCGGGATCGGTGTTGTGCTCCTTAATTATGCCAGTAGGCATAGGTGTTTTGTCATGTAAGTGGATAGGACCCCTTTGACAAATAACCATTAGATTCTGTCAAGTAAGTGGATAAGACCCCATTGACAGATCTACAAGAACTCTTAGCCATTGGTCACATCCTCGCTGAGGCTCTTGAGACGAAGCAGACTCCTAGCAATAGCTAGGAGGTCAACCCTTCGTCTAAACACATAGGAACCAAGGTTTTATTTATTTATTACCTACAACGTATGTTGTTTACCTGTCTAATCAGTAATTAGCTGTCTCTTACCCACCGCCAAAGGTGCCAATCAGCTAAGTATATATCTGACAGGGAAGTTGAATGTATGAAAATGATATTGTTATTGTACAATAAAGTTTCATACATACTTACCTGGCAGATATATACTTAGCTATAGACTCCGTCGTCCCCGATAGAAATTCGAATTTCGCGGCACACGCTACAGGTAGGTAGGTCAGGTGATCTACCGGCCTGCCGCTGGGTGGCAGGAATAGGAACTATTACCTTCTAAGGACAGATTTTTCTCTTCCACCTGTCTCCTGAGGGGAGGCTGGGTGGGCCATTCAATCGTATATATCTGCCAGGTAAGTATGTATGAAACTTTATTGTACAATAACAATATCATGTTTCCTAAAATCCTTTTTCTGTCTCTCCCACCGCCAAAGGTGGGATTCAGCTATATATATATCTGACAGGTAAGTTTCATGAACAAAATGATATTGTTAAGATACAATAAAGTTTGTTCATACTTACCTGGCAGATATATATATTTTTAGTACCCACCCACCTCCCCTCAGGAGACAGTGGAGATAGAAATCTGATAGAAAATGGGAATGGTTCCTGATACCCGCCTCCCAGCGGCGGGAATGGGTACTAACCACCCTAACTCCCACTACGTGTGTCGTAAGTTTTAGAAATTCTGTCGGACTTCAGAGAATACAGCTATATATATATCTGCCAGGTAAGTATGAACAAACTTTATTGTATCTTAACAATATCATGTTTGAGAAATTCTTTAGTGAAGCATAAAATGTATAGGGACATTTATGACCCTGTTGGCCATAATGCAATGCTAGATATACTTTCCTAAACACTAAGAGATTGATGTGTTTGGAGAAAAATACATCTTTTAGAACTGTGAACTAGATTTGGTAGTTTAACAGCGGGATGTGATTAATTTAATTTTGTCCAAGTAGAAGAAGTGAGATACGAAAGTGCTGTGTAAAAATAACAAGTACATAGATTAAATACTGGATTGTTTATTTTATATAAATAATAACATTCATATTAGTAAAACATGGTTTGTTTAGCTACTGTCATCATTTCTTATATAAGATATATAAATGGACTTCCAGGGTGGTGCTGTGACACTTCCTGTTGTTGAGATGTGGAGTAAAGCAGCAATAGGGACTTACCTCTGGCAGCATATCCTTGAAGGTGAGGAGAGTTTGGATGAACTGATTCCAGGGGCAACAGTTGGTGAACTTACAATGCCAGCATTTGTCTTGAGATATAGATCAGGTGAGTGGTTAGAAATTTCTTTTATGATAAAATAAGGTTTTATATATATTTGCCTACCAAATAACTACATACATAGCTATTAGTTTCTAATTATCACTGGAGCTTAAATTTTGAAAGTCTTGGTAGCACTTGATTGTTTTGGGGAATAATAGGTGCAACATAGCTGAAGAGCTCAATTCATTTTTCCTTATGTCCATGAGAGGGAGGGCTCTGATCATGTAGTTACTTGGTAAGTATATTTAAAGCTCGTTATAAAAATTTTATTTTTATATAAGTAACTTACCAAGTAATGTCATAGCTGAATCTCACATTGACAGAAGGTGGGATACATGGACATATACTACTCAAAAACACCCAGTAATGGAAATGAATTTGAAATAGAAAATGTAGCTAGCATTGGTAAAAATGTTTGTTGTAACTTTGCATGGTGAGAGAACTACAGCGGAAAGACCCTGCCCTTGGCGGCTACCAAAGCGTTACAATAAAAACGAGCGCACTTGCTCTGGGTGCAGTACCACAATAAACCAGATAACCCTATTACCTACACATCACACAAAATTCAAATACCCACTGTCCATCCATTAAAAGAACTCACCAAGTGGTGGGTGGTACTCCAGGTACACAGTACCCCCAAGCTTCCCAAAACTCGAATTGACTCCGGACCCACTGGTCTGTTTTTTAGACCTGTGGAAACTGTGGGGAAGACCAATGTTGGATCTCTGCAACGTAGAAGAATTTTCGACTTCCTCTATGCTTTTCGCCAATTTTGGATCCTCAGGTATGGGCAAGAGACACCATGCTGGTTGACTTGTCTGACAATTCATTTACACATTCGCCCCATTCGGAATGATGAGAGAAGTATTGAAAAAGTTTTGTCTCCACCAAAGTGTATCAATGATCTTAATTGCACTATTTTGGCCATTTGGGGAATGGTTCCCTGAACTCATGAATCTGCTGGTAGATTTTCCAAGGCCTCTACCTCGAAAAATAAAAAAAAAGCTTCTCAGATAGCCCCATTTCAACTACTTCCATCAAAGGTTGTCCTTTCTGGCTCTGACAGGGTACAAAGTATTGAAAGACCCCTCAGAGCAAAGGGTTTTTCGAGAGCAGCTTCAGAAGCTATTTCCAAGTGCGGACGTCAATCATCAGCTAACATGTACCAAAGCAAGTGGTCAATTTTCTGAAGTTGGTGCAAAAGCAATAGAGTCTCTTCTAAGACAACTATGACAGATATAGTTGATTTTCTTTTATTCCTGAGAAAAGCAAAAGGCCTGTCCTCCTCTACCATCAAAGGATGCAGGGCTCTATTTGGTTCAGTATTTAAGCATAGGGGCCTGAATGTATTATCAAATCAAGACCTTTCGAATTTAGTTAGATTCTTTGATACAAAGAAAAAGAACCCGGAACTTGTCTCTTGGAATCTGGACATAGTCCTGAGGGATGTCATTTGAGAGTCACACTTGCAAGTGAGAGGAGAATGTCAGCTTTCGAAATTAAGAGCCCATGAATCAGGAAGCAAATTACTGGAGATGCAAGACATTATTTGTGACTCATTGTCTCTGGGATGTGGAGATGACATTTAAAGATTGCAGTACCTTAGGACCTTTATCTTTGGCTGGTATGGCATTGGGGGAGGAGTGTAGAAAGCACTTCTTCCATCTTCACCTTTTTTACTTGAATTTTAATGTTGAGTCCTATGGGTACAATGTGCCTGGGTACCCACCAGTTTTTATGGTTTGGTTGGTGGTAATTTTAATGATAATGTGTAGGTGACCGTTTGTTTTCTGGTTTTTATATTGTTGGTACTTTGCCCTTGGCAGGGGAGATTATTTAGTCCTTAATTGTGTTTGGAGGTATCCTTCGCTCTGAGGCTCCCATTCATGTAGAGGCAAGCCATGGCTGTGCTGCTCCACCTCTACTGGTTAAGTTGAGCGAGATACCAGAGACAGTACCATCCTAAGGCAGCTCTCTTAACAGGTAAGGGAACAACAAGTACTCTGGTAGTGCTAGGAGAAATGTTCTCTCAATTCATTGCAGTTATTAACATTGTTTGGGAGTAGAATAGTCCATGTATCCCACCTCTTGTCATTGTGAGAATCAACTTGGTAAGTTACATTTTTATAAAATTAGATTTATACTTACCAAGTAATTACAGAATGGGAGTCCACTTGCCTCCACACAAATGGACTTATACATAAATAAATTGGTTTTCTTTGCTCAGTTGTTCCTCTCCTTCCCAAGAGTTGGCGGGACTAGTTACCTTTGCCACTAACAAAATTTCAAACATTTTTAGCTGTTTATACTAGGAACCTATAGCTATGTCATAACTTGGTAAGTATATATAAAATCTAATTTTATTATAATTCATTCGTTACAGAGTGCAAATATAATTGCATCGTGAGCGGTGAATAATTTCCAGCAAGGATAATTTTGTTAATGGCTTTTTGGCATTTCAATTTTGCTTGAATAATGGCCAATTTCATTTACCTTGAACACATTGGATTGTTTGGATCAAGAGAGCTAAGCAGTGAGGTTGTGTTTGGTGATAAAAATCAAATCGACATTTTCATCTGGATGCTAGATGGATTCTGGGAGCTTTAGGTGTATTGTCTATAATGAAAAGGATAGAATTCCAACACTTTCTCACTCAAGAATTTCTTCCTTTTTGGAATAAGACAATGTCTAAATAACTCTTCAAGCTTTATTGTTTTGTCAGAACGTGCATGAATGACTCCTCACTTTGTTCTTTATGGTACCTGGCTTATTAACCTTGCTTACAACACCAGGCTTAATTATATGACCCACAGAAATGGCAAAAAGTGACGTTGTAAGTCTTGTTTTTATACATTCAACTTCCCTGGCAGATATATACTTAGCTATAGACTCCGTCGTCCCCGACAGAAATTCAAATTTCGTGGCACACGCTACAGGTAGGTCAGGTGATCTACCGCCACTGCCGCTGGGTGGCAGGAATAGGAACCATCCCATTTTCTAAGACAGATTTTCTCTGTCGTGGGTAGCCACAACATCGTTGTTGTTACCTCCTGACTTGATTTTCGTATTTCATCGCCGTTGATCTTCTGGACTGTCTTTTTGGTGACGTATTTGGATCTGTGGTTTGGCATACGCTTTTGTGGAACGTTTTTTGGATTTTGGCTTCGGATTTTGCTCAAAAATGTCTGATTCTAGCTGCGAAGTTAGAAGATGTGTGAATGAGGGTTGTTTGGTGAGGCTACCGAAAGTGTCGTTAGATCCTCACAAGGTATGCAAGAAGTGTAGGGGATATGAATGAACTAGAAATAACATGTGTGATGAATGTGTGAATATGGATGAGGAAGGATGGAAGACTCTAGATTCCTACTTAAGGAAACTAGAGAGAGATAGGGTTAGAAAGGCTGTCTCTAGAAGCATGAGTAGATCTCGCTCTAACGAGCCAGTTAGTATAACTAACCCCCAATTAATTGATTCCTCACTTGCAGTATCAACCTCTCCCGTAGCAGATGTTGCAAGTTCTGCTGCGGAGATTGCAAATTTGAAGTCTGCATTAAGAAGGATGGAGCTTGAAATGCAAGCTCTTAAAGGTAAGAATGTGGAAAGTGACATAAGTGTCCCCAGTGTAGTGGAGGGTGCGTCTGATCGGCTCTGTCTCGCTCCCAGACCTAGACCTCTTCCAAGCTCCCAGGCCCAGAGGAGAAGGAATGTCGACAGTCGTACGGAGGTTACGGAGAATCCCCACCGGTCAGGCGTCCCCTCAGCAGAATCTGTAGCGTCCCAAACTGCCAAGGATCGCCATTGGAAAGGCATCCTAAAAGAGTGCTTTTCGTCATCCGATTCGTCTCCTCGAAGAAGTGGATGGACTTCCGACGAACTGTCGCGTCCGATCAAGAGGAGTTGGAAAGCTCCGACGTTGGACTCGAGCCCGGAACGTTTCCCGGACGATTCTCCCTACGAGAGGAAAAGAGCCAAGAGGACAATATCTCGATCTCCTACGCCTTCCAGAGCGCATTCTCCTATTCATGGCAAAGAAAAGGAAGAAACCGCGACGGACATCCTACTTAAAATGCAGGAACAAATTTCCTCTTTAGTAGGAGTATTGAGAAAAGACCTTCCGAGGAGAAAGGACGATTTTCTTCCTGTTAAGAGATCTCGTCCTACGGGCATTCCGGACTCCAGACTTATCTCCTTTACTCCTCATACGAGTACAGAGAGGAATAAAGAAAGGACTAAAACTCATATAATTGGGACGCCACATACGGACAATGACGAAGAGTGTCCGAGTCAGACAGAACCACCCAGGCGCTCGGCGCCAGAATTGGACGAATCGGACAGGAAAAAGTGTCCTACGCGGACGGCGCCAACCAGACACCATTCGCCAGATGCGGACAGCCCGGACAGGCGAATATGTCCTATGCGGACAACTATGTCCAAGCGACTCGTGCCGATTGTGGACAACCTTGACAAGGCGGACAGCCTGGATTGGACAAAACGTTGTGCGCAGGCAACTCCGTCCAGGCGCCAGGCGCCAGAAGCGGACAAGACGGACAGGCAGAAGTGTCATACTGGAATGACACCAGCCAAGCGCCAAGTTCCATGTGTGGACAGCTCGGACAGACGACACGGTCCGAGACGGACAGATACGTCCAAGCGCATTGAACAAACCAGACTTTCGGCAACGGTTAAGCACCAAGCGCCAAGATTTTCCTCAAAAGAATCATACGGAGAAATCAACCAGGAAGCGTCTCTTTATGATTTGGACCAGGAGCGGATTTCTCTGGACAGAGACTAAAGGTGCCGCACAGGCGGCCGTCGTCCTGTTCATGATATGTCTGTTTCTGGTGGAGATCTGCCGCAAGCACTGCTGTCTCCTGAGAAGAATGCAATATGTCGCACAAGTGGCCGTCATTCTTGTCAGGAGGACTTAGATGATGATGGGGTTTTTTCTCAGGATCGGCATTCGCCGGACAGGGACGCAAGATGCCGCACAGGCGGCCGTCGCCCTTGTCGGGAGGGAGCTTATTCTGCGAAGAGCCCTTCACCTTGCGAGAAGAGACATTCTCCCTCGGCTAATAATGATTCTCCGGGGGAACTTGCATTGGAAGTTGTCTCTAACACCGAAGACCAAAAAGGGGCTGGACTATCGGACTACAAAGCGTTGGCTGCGCTTTTGCTCCAAGAATTTGGAGATTCTTTGAGTCCTGCCGCTCCTCCGTCTCCTCGGTCGCTTTTTACGAGCGCGAAAACCTCAAAGTCGTCCTCCTTCCTGAAGATGCGGCCGACAATTTCCATGAAGAAGGCTTTGCAGTCTTTTGGAAATTGCCTTAACTCCAAGAAGGAGGCGGGAAAGACTGTCTTTACCTGCCCTCCCTCCAGACTTTCTGGGAGGAGGGGTATCTGGTATGAGACAGGCGAAGCAATGGGACTCGCCCTCCCAGCTACTGCAGAGGCAGATTTTTCAACGCTGGTGGACGCGTCTAGGAGACACACTCTATCTTCAGCCAAGACAACTTGGGGAATGTCTGAAATGGACCATCTCCTCAAGGGATTGTTCCGTGTCTTGGAAGTTTTCAACTTTCTGGACTGGTCCCTTGGGGTGATGGCCAAGAGGACACAAGACAATGAACAACTGAGCCCCGATGTCCTTAATAGTATTTTGACTTGTATGGACAAGGCAGTGCAAGACGGATCGGGAGAAGTGGCCTCCCTTTTCGGGGCGGGAATACTTAAGAAGAGAACTGTATTCAGTTCTTTTCTTACGAAAGCTGTCTCTCTGGCACAGAGGTCGTCCCTTCTGTACGCTCCTCTGTCTAACCAGCTTTTCCCTTCTCAGTTAGTGAGAGATATTTCTCACTCACTTACTGAGAAGGCGACACAAGATCTTCTGGTTCAGTCAACCAAAAGACCGAGGACAGCTGTTCCTGCCACGAAGGGGGAGACACGGATCCCAAAGCCGCCCTTTCGAGGGAGTTCGTCTTCTAGATCCTCCTTTAAGAAGAGAGGAGCAGAAAGAAGAGGTAGGTCTTCTGCCTTTAGACCTACCAAGAAAAGCAAGTGAACCTCAAGTCCTCCAAACACCAGTAGGCGCCAGACTTCTGAACTTTGCAGAAGAATGGGCGTCGAGAGGGGCGGACAACTGGTCCCTGTCAATTGTGAGGAGAGGATATCTCATCCCCTTCAGGGACAGACCTCCCTTGACGTCTACTCCGAGGGAACTGTCGGCGAAGTACACGGACCCTGTCAAGAGGAAGACCCTTCTTCAACTAGTAGAACAAATGTTGGACAAGGAGGCCATAGAATTAGTACAGGATCCACACTCTCAGGGCTTTTACAATCGACTGTTCCTCGTACCAAAAGCCTCGGGAAGGTGGAGACCTGTCCTGGATGTGAGCGCACTGAACCGATTCGTAGAGAAACAGAAGTTCTCTATGGAAACATCCAACTCGGTTCTGGCGGCTCTGCGTCCAGGAGATTGGATGGCCTCCTTGGATCTACAAGACGCATATTTTCACGTCCCTCTGCATCCGTCATCGAGGAAATATCTACGATTCATGATGCCGGGAAAGGTCTTACAATTCAGGGCCATGTGCTTCGGCCTGTCTACGGCTCCTCAAGTGTTCACCAACCTGATGAGGAACGTAACACGGTGGCTTCATCTGGAGGGGGTGAACATATCCCTCTATCTGGACAACTGGCTAATAAGGGCCAAATAAAAACAACAATGTTTGGAGGACTTGGAAACGACTTTGAATCTCGTTCACTCACTCCGACTGCTCGTGAACCTCGAGAAGTCTCAGATGATCCCCAGCCAGGACACTGTCTATCTGGGGATTCAGATGGATTCTCGGGGTTTTCGAGCTTTTCCATCGCAAGACAGAATTGCTCGAGGCTTGGAGAAAGTCTCAACCTTCTTAGGGAAAGAACGAAGCTCAGCGAGGGAATGGTTAAGTCTTCTGGGCACCCTTTCGTCGCTGGAGCAGTTCGTTTCCTTAGGGAGGCTCAATCTGAGACCTCTGCAATTTTACCTGCAAAGAATGTGGGACAGAAAGAAAGGGGATCTTTCGGATCAGTTTCCCATTCTACAAGAAATAAAATACACCTGAGGTGGTGGTTAACCCCGCTTCAGAAGAACGAAGGTATATCCCTTGCGATTCGGAACCCTCTCCTAGTGTTGTTTTCCGACGCCTCGGAAACGGGATGGGGAGCAACCCTAGGAAAGAAGGAAGTGTCAGGAACCTGGACAGGAGAACAGGTGTCCTGGCATATAAATGTAAAAGAACTTATGGCAGTTCATCTAGCCTTGAAGAACTTCGAGTCGGAGGTCAGAGGCATGGTAGTCCAGGTAAATTCGGACAATACCACGGCTCTGTCTTACATCCGAAAACAGGGGGGGACTCACTCGCTCACACTATACAAGATAGCGAGAGACCTCTTGATATGGGCAGAGGAACGAGGCATTGTACTGTTGACGAGGTTTGTACAAGGGACCAAAAATGTCAGAGCAGACAGACTCAGCAGGAAGAACCAGGTCCTTCCAACAGAGTGGACCCTCCACTCCGAAGTCTGCCGAAAGCTCTGGTCTCTCTGGGGGAAGCCTCAGATAGACCTGTTCGCCACGTTCCTCTCCAGAAGGATGGAAAACTTTTGCTCCATTGTAGAAGATCCAAGAGCAATAGCAATAGATGCCTTTCTCATGGACTGGTCGGGCATAGATGCCTACGCTTTTCCCCCTTTCAAGATTCTGGGGGAAGTGTTAAGAAAGTTCCGTTCCTCGGAGGCGACGAAACTGACACTCATTGCCCCATATTGGCCCGCTCGAGACTGGTTCACAGAGGTACTGGAATGGACGGTGGACTTCCCCAGATCTCTTCCCATGAGGACAGATCTGCTCAAACAACCCCACTTCGAGAGATATCACGGAAACATCCACACTCTCTCCCAGACTGCCTTTCGACTATCGAAAGACTTGTCAGAGCGAGAGGCTTTTCTCGAAAAGCTGCAAGCGCAATTGCCAGAGCCCGCAGATCCTCTACTCTGCGGGTCTATCAATTGAAGTGGGAAGTCTTCCGTAGATGGTGTAGGTCGAAGAAGCTGTCCTCTTCCGATACCTCTGTGACCGATATTGCTGATTTCCTTCTCTTCCTTAGAGAGGAATCACGTTTAGCTGTTTCTACCATAAAAGGTTATAGAAGTATGCTCTCTGCTGTATTTAGAAACAGGGGCCTTAACATAGAGGACAATAAGGATCTCCATGATTTGATACGATCCTTTGGTACTACAAAGTCTAAGTCTTCTATCACTCCAAGTTGGAACCTAGATGTGGTCCTCCAGTTTCTCTCTTCGGATACTTTCGAACCACCTGATAAGGCATCCTTTAGAGACCTCTCGAGAAAGTGCATTTTTCTCTTGACCCTTGCGACGGCCAAGAGGGTCAGTGAGATACATGCATTAGACTCTCGGGTAGGTTTTAGAGGAGATTCTGCTGTTGTCTCTTTCCAACCTCTGTTTTTGGCCAAGAATGAGAATCCTTCTAAACCTTGGCCCAGAAGTTTTGAAATCAAGGGCCTCTCTCCCCTTGTGGGTAGAGAAGCAGAAAGGTCTCTCTGTCCGGTCAGAGCATTGAAGTTTTATCTGAAGAGAAAGAGTCAACTTCAGGGTTGTAATCAGAGCCTATGGTGCGCGGTAAGGAACCCGAAGAGGCAAATGTCGAAGAACGCATTAGCATTCTTCGTGAGAAATGTGATAACGGAGGCTCACATGAAATGCCAGGAGAAAACATTTAAGCTGCTTGGGGTTAGAGCACACGAAGTCCGTGCAATTGCAACTTCCCTAGCCTTTAATATAAATATGTCAATGAAAGACATATTAGCAGCAACATATTGGAGATGCAACTCGGTATTTGCCTTCCACTACTTAAAAGATGTCCGTGCTGGGGCAGGGAGCTGGTGCTGATCCTTAAATAATATTGTTTTTAACTATAAAATTATTTGGTTTTGAGTTTTTATGGTCGTTTGAAAGGATGTTTGGGGGATAACTCTTTTCAATCGTAGTACTAACCCCGGTTTTAGGATCAGGTGATCGGGATCGGTGTTATGCTCCTTGATGATGCCATATGGTAAGGTGTTTTGTCATGTAAGTGGATAGGACCCCATTGACAAAGATCCTTAGGTTCTGTCGAGCAAGTGGATAAGACCCCATCGACAGACCATCAAGAACTCTTAGCATGAGGTCACTACCTCTCTGAGGCTCTTGAGGCGATGTAAGCTCCTAGGCAGTAGCCATGAAGTCTTTCGCCGACACAGGTAGGAACCAAGGTTTCTTATATTTTTGTTACCTACAACGTATGTTGTACCCTGTCTATTCAGTAATTAGCTGTCTCTTACCCTCTGCCAAAGGTGCCAATCAGCTAAGTATATATCTGCCAGGGAAGTTGAATGTATAAAAATGATATTGTCATGATACAATAAAGTTTTATACATACTTACCTGGCAGATATATACTTAGCTATAGACTCCGTCGTCCCCGACAGAAATTCGAATTTCGTGGCACACGCTACAGGTAGGTCAGGTGATCTAACGCCACTGCCGCTGGGTGGCAGGAATAGGAACCATCCCATTTTCTAAGACAGATTTTCTCTTCCACCTGTCTCCTGAGGGGAGGCTGGGTGGGCCATTTAATAGTATATATCTGCCAGGTAAGTATGTATAAAACTTTATTGTATCATGACAATATAATTTTTCCATACCGTGAACCCTTTAGTCTGCTTTGCACTTTTACTGAATGTTTGATTCTGTAACATTTTACAGAACAATTCGTTTTCATTGGAGTCAAAAACTTGTTCTGGAAGGTCTTTACACTTTTGGGCCAATATCATCATTCTCAGAATCTATGGAACTATCTTTTTCTTATATACAGCAATTATTTTGGTGTTACTTCTCCAGTAGGTGATTTAGTAATAGCTGTGTACAGGCTGCCACAGCCATTGCAAGGATACTGGCCCAGGAAATTTGAAAGAGGAATATCAGTAACTCAGAAACCCTCCCTTGGGGGATTTATTCAATTTCCTGAATTTTTTTATTATGGCATGAATCCTCAGTCCTTACAGGTGAGTCTGATGTACTGTATCCTTGCACTGTATATGACTTGTTCAGTTGTCAGTATCATTAAATATTTTAACAAGATCACTGGGTAACATTCTAGAATCTCTTAAAGCAAATGAGTGGCCAGAATTGATGAAGGGAAAGTTGAAGAGGTTGGATAACAAAAATTAAAGAGATTTTAGGGAACTGATGAAAAGCAAGAGGCAGAAAGTAATGCAGCTGGGGGTCAAGGGTATTCTGCAAGGAACCATAAATACATTAAGACAGTAGTTTTAAACTATAACGTCCGTGACCTCTCAACACCTCTGTTCTTTAGTTCAAGTTTCAAAAATTGTTAATCATGATACTTTGAAGTTTCATAAATTGTTGATCAAGATTCTTTCATTCTGTATACGTACTTAGAAAAGAGCAAGTGGTGAGAGAAGTTGGCTCTGGGCTGGATGATGGCAAGTCTAAACTTGATGGTCATCGGTCATAAACTATCATTATCACATAGGACATATACACATACATATTGCAGTTTATTATATTAAGATTATACACATACATATTGCAGTTTATTATATTAAGATTTTCCTCTTTGATTCTGTATTATGTTGCTAGGTATCTAATCAGAGATACTGTAAATGCCTTTCAGATGTATTGTGATTGGCTCATGTTTTTAACAGAAAAAGGTTTATTGACACTGAGAATAAAAACTTGTTAGGAATTACAGTTTTTGTATCAGGTGATTATGGGCTGTGAAACACAAACTTTTGAATAATTGTAGATTTGTAAAACTGAGATACTTGCATGAAAAAAGTTGAAGTGTCTTTCATAAATAAATATTGACAAGCAGGACATGGCTGACTTCAGATCCCTGTCATTACAGTTCACTTTTGTTTTATTATTTATTGTAAATGGGAATTGGTGGATTTTATTTCATATTTTTTTCCAGTAGTACTTTCATAAATGTGTTTTCTTTTCAACAGGTCCTGGTATTGTACCTGAGACAGTGCCACATGATGTAACTCACTTAGTGCTTGTGGTCAATGGGCGCACAGAGGAAAAAATTGGGCATGCAAAAGTTTGGCTGGATGATTTAGTTACATGGGAGAAACCTCCAGTGACAATTTTACTTATGTGGGAAATGAAGTAAGCTGCATATAGTTTTTGCATATGTTGTATATTGCTGATGTTATATAAGGATTGCTGTGGAAATAAATTGGCATGTCATGGAATTGCAAAGGAAGATATGTTTCTTAACTTTTTTGTGATGTGTTTTGTAAGTTCTGCCAGATTAGTTGTATTATTAATTGTCATCCAGACAATGGTTGGACGGAAATTATCAAGTTTCATTATTCAAGGCTTTGCCATTAAAGTAGTTGACAGAATAAGAATTAGCTTTTTGCGTAAAATCCAACACTAGAAAGGCAAGAAATATGATGCTAGATTTAAAATTAATTTCTGGGTTGTTCCATCACAATCCCACATGTATATGACTGACTTGTGATCTCAGTCACACCAGTGTTTTGTATATTAGACAAAAGTTTTATTGTGCCAACTTTGGATCCACATGTCGGGTCTCCTCAGTGGCAGCATCAGCTGTATCTCCTTGTCCAATGTACGAGATTTCTCCAATCCTCCTGCATAAAATTCAAACTGGATTGGCAGCGGGGAGAGAGATGGGGTTGTATTTAAAACAAGGAGACAGTAACCTTGTTGGAGGACTTGTTGTCCCCCAGGATTTGGCCTCAGTGGACTTCCAGACCTCCCACATAAGTCCTTCAGATCCTCTGTAGGTTGATCAGTTCCAGAGGAGTTTAATGTTGCCCTCTTGCTTGGTGTCTCGTCTTGCCTGGTAACAGTCGTGAGTGCTGAATGCTCCCTTAGGTTGGAGACTGTAGAGGTAGAGGTGAGGGGGAAGGTTCTGCAATATGTGCATTCTTCATACTTCTAGAGTATGTATATTTCTTGGAAAGCAAAGCAGGCTCCAGTACTATTTCTTAGTAAGGAAATAAAGGGACTGTACTTTATATCCAAAAGGAGGGGAAGTCACTGGAAGAGTTGGAAGTTGTCGTGATGAGAGAGCATTTCCCTAATTTTGGGGCTTGATCTACCAATCAGGTACTTGTGGTATTCCTGGTTTTCTTTTCTCCTTGACTGACTTCCATCTGAGGAGTTACTCCTTGCAGGACTTCTGTTATTGGAAAGGCTGGGGCTTGTGGGTTGCTTCTTAGCATAAGGGCAAATGTTTTAATTTTGAAAAGTGAGTCATAACCACTTCTCAAACTCACTGAGAATGACAGTCAATCCTTCCTGGTTTTTTTGTTGTAAAAGTCCCTTTTGATAGCTGTAGGGTATCAGCCTGAATCATTGCAGTTTGGACACGGGCTAGAGTCTGGTAGAGGATGGTCCACAGAGGCTGTTGAAGGTGTCATACTCCTTGGAGAAGTTGTCATGTGGGCAGACACAGTTGTTATGGCTGCATTGGAGAAGCAGTTGTCCAGCCTAAGGCATAAGAAACTGCTGCTGAAGGAAGCAGTGTTCCTGGCAACTGTGTCTGGTATGGGGTTATGATTAAAGAAATGTAAACTAGTAACCGTTTCTTGATATTTATGGCTGCATTTCAGCCTTGCAGTTGTCTTGTAGTTTTATTTTGATAAGATGCTGTATGAATTGATATTTTATTTTGAAATATTTAACTAATGCTATGATGTGCTATTTTTATTTTGAACCATGGAAATTTTTTCTGAAATGAATAGATAGACTGTTTTTTCATATTTAATAAACTAACTAGAGAGTTAGACAGTTTTTAAAGGCTTGTAAGTACTTAAAAGATAATTCTTTTTAAAGAAATGTGAAAACCGTTGGATTGATAAATATATGGCACCAAAAGGACCCGTAACATCTGTTCTGCTTACTTATGATGACCCACGAGTGGACCAAGTAACCTTTCATCAGTGGCCCCTAGGTGTAGCAACGTAAGTTATTGTTATTAATTTGAGTCACTTCTAGAAAATAGTAGGTAAGAATTTGTTGAATACATGCTACAAAGTAAGATGTGTATATTGACCATTGTTGATGATGTGGCTTGTATATTTGGGATAATATGTAGACCACCCAAGATTACATTCATCTCTACATCTTAGATTAAAGTTATGGGAAAAGGTTCAAGTCATCATGAAATTCCAAAGTAGGTGGAAATGATATTTTTTAATTCTTAACCTCAATATTGTTTGGTTTACGGAACTTTTGTAATGTAAAGTTATACAATGTTTTAATTTTTTTGCAATTTCTTTTGTAATTTGCTTTATCCATAGTTTTTAATTTATTATACTTGTTCTGCAAGTTACTTCATAATTTCTTTTCTTATGTATTAGGTTTAAAAGGGTTTTTGTTACTGACAGGTATTAAATGCTAATAGCAAGGCTAGGGTTTTCATGTTACATGAATAGCGTTGTAAGGATAATCACATATTAGTGCAAGAAAATCATTTTATTGCTAAGGAATTGTGGTTAAACATCAAATAAAAATAATTAGGTATGAAAGATATACTATTAGGGACCAAAAAGTTTCCAGCAAGAGTACTTTTTATGGACGAAAAGCCATTAGAAGCCTAATGGCCCTTGGTCTTCTGTAGGTCCAGCCCAAGAATACCAGGTTTTATGAGTGTTCTCACTCATACTTAAATCTCTCCTTAGATTATGTGCAAAGAATGAACTAGTACACTTTTAAGATAATTTATCTAAACACTATACATATATCACAGAACATCATAAACAACATGCAGTAGAACATAAATGGCTGGTCATTATAGGTCTAAATATTTCTCAGGTGTAGGATTTGCAGCCTTTTCACCCAATAAAACATACCAGTTTTCCTTGCCTAACAATGTCTGTTTTCAAAGCAGGATTATGTGCTGTAGAATCAGCCATTGAAATTATTAAAGATATCCCATCACAGATAGTCTAGAACTCCTATAGAAGCACTCTTTAATTAATCACTTCACAAATTTTATGATGGTAAAAATGTAATGGTATGTTGGATTCCTGTCTGTGGATTAAAGCAAATGAAGCAGCCGATAAAGCAGCCAAAACTGAAACTACTATGACAAGATTACATAATACCTATAAAATTAATTCTAAACAGTAAATGGCAGAACATATGGAAATTGAGCTTCCTAATAACAAATTAAAATAGATCAAGCCCAATGTTGTAATATATAATTCATCTTATCAAAATGAATGGCAAGTAATTTTGACTTGTCTAAGAATTAGTTGCTCTCACTTGACTCAAGGATGTTTGATGAATAGGCCACCAAGTCCAATCCCATTATATACAAGATGTAAGAAATCCCAACAGTTTCACATTCTTTTTTTCATGTGTGAATGTCTAAAAGGTAAATAGCTAATGAATGTCAAGTTTTGGAAACAAATGGACTGAGCAATTTTGTAAAAATTTCTGTAATTTTCAAATAACCCAGTTGTAAAACTTTTTAAAAAGTCTTGATTTAATATATAAAATCTGAACTTCGTGATTAATAAAGACATCATTTGCTCCAGCCCTCTAAGAGGTTAGTAGATTGGCTTGGTGGTCTGGTGAAATTACTTAAATCTCTTGAAGGCATAAGGCATCATGTTAGACTCCATAGTGAAGGGAAAGGTAACAAATAACCATAAATGCATTGTATAAAAACTCTGTGTTGTTCAGTTTAAGAAATTAGTGCTCTCAGGCATCAGTATTGCTAGTGTAATTCGTTCTATTTATTCTTTTAATGTTGCTAACAATATTGTGTAGCCTCGTGCACTTTCCCTCTAAACGTATATAATTAAAAGAGTTGCATGGAACTGAAACTACTGTATTCATTATTATTTCTGAAACTTGTTCATATTGTTGATTATTTTGCCTTGTGGGATAGTATAGATCCATCCTTAGCTTTTTTAATGGGAATACTTGAGGTTAAAATCCAGATGATTATCTAGCTTTGTGCTAAAAGCTGGACATTGCTTTTATTGTTTTTAATAATTGTAAACTTTCCATTATTAAAATTATTTAATGGAGTGGTTTTCAATTGTAACCAGCCTTGCAGTTGGAAAAACTAACTTGGAGCGTCTTGGGTTAGTTAAGATGGTAGTAGAAATGGTCCTTAGTTTAGAGCTTGGTAACTGTTGGTGCTAATGTAAGTTATTGCATAATCATTGTCATTGTAATATTAGGATTGGACATTCTGTATGATTGTTAGCAGTACATGTTTGAAATATTGTAAGAAATATGAATAATGTATCCATAACATCAGTGAAATATTCTGATTGTGTTAATACTAGAAATACTGATGCTGCCGCTACTGTTGATGAAAGTGGTCAGGGAATGGCTTTATAGTAATGCAGTTATGTCTTTTATTCATAGGTACAGACAGTTCCCTGTTATTGAAGAAGAGAAGATTTCACCTGAAGCTCCAAGGAAGTATGTGTGTAATCTACGTGCAACATTGCATCCCAATTCAAGTAGGATTGCACTCCACAATTTCTTGAAGAATGATGACTTTGCTTCTGCCAGCTGTTTTATATCGGTTAGAGAAAAGTATGTATACATTGTATGTTCATATTTTAGACTACTGATGCATTGTAGTGTTTTATCATATTTTGGGCCATTCTGCTGTAGTGAGGAAAATTATTTAGGCAATTCAAATGAAAATTTATCTTAATAGGTTAACATCTCATTTTTATATACATTAAATGTTTTTAAAGTTGTGTCAAGTGAAAACTTTTCATTCATAAGTGTAATCCCATAACAAAGGGCACCTCTTGCTTTGTCTAGTGAAGGCACTGAGGCTATACTTGAGGAGGACCATAATTCAGGGTTGAAACCTTTTGCAGACCATTTTTTCCATGGTCTAAGGGAGGAAACATGTTGCAAAGAACACCGTCTGCTGTTCACTTGGCAGGTGATTTTCTGCAAGTGCACAAAGTTAGAAAACTGTCTATTCTTGTTGCTTTTTATGCATAATTTAGAATCATCTTTATCACCTCCTTTATGTTCAGGTACTTGCCAATGCCACTTATCATTGCTACTTTTTGTATGAGAGATGTTACTCTTAACGGGTTGGACTTGTATACATTGTAACCAGTAGTTGTGGCATGTTTTACCTAAGGGGGGGAAAATTTGGCACTCCTCGTCTTCCAATTTATCATAACTTGTCTTCATTTCTCATTCATGGCATTTTTAGAAGATGTAGACTTCCTAAGGTAATATACTATGTTTCACATGGCTAGTAAGTGTAGTTCTTTTCCTGTTCTGTAAGACCTACCTGATACAAGACCCTTTTTTCACATAGCATTAGCTGTTCTCCTTGGGTGTGTAATAGAAAAAAAAGATACGCATGACAATAATAGAACAAACGCCAAGACTAAGACCAAACTGGGTTTGCGTTATATCAAAAGGGAAAACCAGGTTAGAGAGGGAAAGAAAAAGAAGGGCTCATAGGCTATAACGAGTTGATAGCAACTATGTAGCATAACTGTTGGAATATCTACACTGCAAGAAAGAGCAAAAATAACAAAATATAACAGAGAATAACTTATTACACTATTTCAAAATAGGCAAAAGATTTCAAAACAAAAATTATATTAAAAAATGAAAAGAATAATAATTGAGAATTAAGTTGAATGGCAGGAAGCAAAAGAGACATGTCTGTCTCAGATGCATCCACAAGGAAAAGTGAATACATACCAACTGGATAGCAGTGATTCCTCTCTTGCCATCAGTAGCCAACTGCCTGTTTTTTTAGTTAAACAGCTGGTCTCCAGCTTGAGTGAAAACAAATTACTTTAAAAAAATTTTATTTGAATGGGTTAGTATGAAAAAAATATGAGTTACCTAATACTCTGAGGAATGTCTTCTCAAGATAAAAAAAAATTGAAATTTTTGCTTGGGGCTATTCTTATTGTTTCCTTATCTCAGAGATTGCCTCTATTGGCAATATTCCTTGCATACAGTTTACAACATTAAGGAGTATTAAAATTGCTTATGAAAGTGTCAGAATTTTTGTTGTACATTTAATTTCTTCTTTAGTTATAATTTTTTTTTTGTAAAACTTGCACGAGAAAGAAATGCATTTGCAAGTATGAGGGAGTGTTGAAAATATGACAAAATCACATAGAATAACATTTCAGTGTACAGTATTGAACATTCTTTAGTTTGTATCTTTTTGTTATTTTTATAGTTGTAGAAGAGGCAAATGAATGTAAAGTAACGTTATCTACCCTAATGGGACTGAAATGGATGTTCATAGCAGTCTCATTGTAAGTTTCTGCTCACCAACAACCAAGTAAGTTCTGATATTGTGGGATATAATGGCAGTGTGTTGCTCCCTTTCCTATGAGACCTTCTTTCTGTATTTGATATTAAATTATTGTTTGTTCATGAAACTTACCTGTCAGATATATATATAGCTGTATTTTCTGAAGTCCGACAGAAATTCAAAAACTTCCGGCACACACAGTGGTCGGCCAGGTGGTTAGTACCCATTCCCGCCGCTGGGAGGCGGGTATCAGGAACCATTCCCATTTTCTATTCATAATTTTTCTGTCGCCGGTGCTGGAAACACCTGTTTTCAGTACCTCCGTCTTAGGATTTTGGAAACTTCATTGCCGCTAAATATCCTAATTGTCTTTTGATTTATTGACTTGGATTTGTGGCTAGGCATACGCTATCTTAAATTGTTTTGAATATGATTCATTTTTGTATATCTGAATCTAGTTAGGCTAGTTTCAGAGGGTGTTGTCTGCTAAGACAGGGTGTGGCTACCGAAAGCTTCGGTAGTTCCGCACTTGATATGCACGAGGGCTATGGGTCTTGCTTCTTTGTTGAGATTTGTCATGTAAGGAGTGTGAGACTTTGTCTAATTCCGTAAGGAAGACGTATGATTCGTATGTACGCAATTAATCAGTAAACAAAAGTCAGGGTAGGCTAACCTACCTGTAGACTTTATTTTGCCTAACCCTGTAGTATGGCCTACGGGCTATAAATATGTCTCGTGAGGTAATGCCCTTTACGTTATAGATTCCATCTGTATCTTGGAATCTAAGGTGCTCGCTCTCCTATCATTGTGGTGAAGAGTGCTACTTCTGTAGTTGTTACTCCTAACCCTGTAATGTTGCCTTCGGGCCCTAAACAGTTTCTGTAGAGGGTATTGACCTTTCTCTGATACTCTATCGATTCGTAACTTAGAATCGAAAGTGCTGGCTTTGGAGAGCAAAAGTGAAGTGGCTAAGTGCAGTGACAGTGCCCCTTGTGTAGTGGAGGGTGCGTCAGATCGGCCTTATTTCGCCTCTAGGCCGGGACCTCTGCTTGACTCCCAGGAACAGGGAGAGAGCATGTCGAAAGCCGAAGGAGGGTTACGAGGAACTCCCACCGATCTGACGTGCCTTCGGCAGACCTGAAGATACTCCCAGGCTGCCAAAGTTCGTGCACGAATCCTGAAGGATTGCTTCTCGTCCTCCGAAGCGTCCTCCCTGCGCAGGGTTTGGAGCTTTCGGAAGAACTCGCGCCCTCTAAATAGAAGCTTTATAGAAGAGGACGTTTCACGTCCTCTCTCTCTCTCTCGTCATGCGTTGCAGTGAGAAGTAAGAAGGCGAACGTCGCCTGAACTCGTGTACGTCTTTCCACCGAGAAAAGGGAAAGCAAGTCATAGTAGCAGAACGCTTTTGAGCGCGGACGTCCTAGCTTTGTTGCTGTGAGAATAAGAAGGCGTTCCCTCGCCCCGGGTATTCTCACACGATCAACCCTTCACCTGAGACTGCTTCGTGCAGTCGGTTTTCTCTCCGAGATGTTTCTCGCTCTTCCCTGAAGGCAGTTTCTCTCGCTTGCATTGACGCCTGTCAGGAGCGTGACGCTTTTCTGCACGCTTCTTTTGACGCTCGGCTTGAACGGGACGCTCGGATGGACGCCAGGCGTGCGCGGGTGCACGCTAAGCGCACGCGGATGGACACCAAGCGCGCGCCAATTGGACGCCGAGCGCGAGCCAGTGGACGCCGAGTGCGCTCCAGTGGACGCCGAGCGTGTGCCAGGCACCAGCGCACGCCAGGTGTGTCGCCTGCTGAACGTTTCTTTTAACTCTTCAAGCTGATTTGGGCCTAAAGATTTTTTACCTACCTTCGGTGATCCCTTCTACCTCGCCTGCGAAGAATGTGAAGTAAGCAGTGCTTCGGAGGAAGCTTAAAGTGAAAAGGCAACTTCGTTTTCGAAACCCAGCAAGACCACGGGTTTCGTGAATTCTAGAGGTCGCTGTCAGTTAATATTGCTTTTCGTAAAGTCCAGGATTGGATGGAGTTATGGAAAGCTCAAGGAAAGATCTCTTTTGCTCTACCGCAGTCAAGACTTTGCGGTAAGGCAGCTATGGGTTATGTAAAAGCTCGACGTCCTGCACGTCAGGACTCTCGGCAACGTTCAGTAGGATTCTTGCAAAGGCACTCATCAAAAGGACGCTCTTCAGGAAAGCACAAGACAGGACTTCCTTTGCCATACTGCCAATAAATTTTAAGCTTTAGCAGGCATTAGTTGTGATACGGGAGAGGAAGCTGGTTGGAGAGTTTCTTCCTCTTCCCAGGATAATTTTGCAAGCTTTTTAGCCCATCTGAAAGGGCTTTTCAGATGATAGATTTTGTTAGTTCTTAGTCGGGACTACGCTGCCGAATTGAACATCGTCGTTCTACCTGTCGTAAGCCGTCTCTTAACAGGATTCTTGCCCCTTCCTCGTTTGAGACGGGAATCGAAAATAAAATGCTCGACTTCCTGGATTACGTTTTGTCAATTCAGTGAATTTCCCCCATTGACAATATACTATCGTTTTGTCAAGTAAGTGGGTATCCCCTCATTGACAAAATATCTCTTTGTCCCGTAAATGGGTTAGTTCTCATTGACAAACTTCTCATTAACTTTATATTGCGTAAGCGGATAAGCTCTTATTGACAAGATTCGGAAGAGCTCTCATTCATCATTCGCAGACTCGTACAAGAAATAGACTTGTAGACTACGTCAATGAACGCTTATGTCCAATAACATAAGAAGCTTGAGCTGTCCGCTTCAATTCTCTGAGTTTTGTTCATGAAACTTGCCTGTCAGATATGTATGTAGCTGTATTTCCGAATTCAGCTATAGTATATATGTCTGCCAGGTAAGTATGAAAAAACTTTATTGTAATATAATATCATATTTTGCCTTGCGTTATTTTACTACTGGTTGGTTCAAGTCATATACGCTTGCTGTAGTTACCTCTTCGGATGGCAACCGAGAGGTCTATTGTCTATTATTTTAAGGACATTTAATCGTTACTCCCTGCAGCCTTCCAGGAGTTTCCGATTTATCTTTTACCGTTGTATGGTAGTGTTATGACGACACAAACGCATCTATATATTTAGCGTTTTCTGTTTCGCTTAAATATACCAGCTTGAGAGTCTCTTTATGCTAAAAAATAACGGACCTATTTCTTCGTAGAATAGGGTAGCTGGCAACCCAGGCATAAAGTTAAGAGACGACGATCGTAAGCTGCTGCTGTCACTGTCCTCTCCTCCAGTGCAAACGAGCCAGTACCAGCTCGTTCGCTGTCATGCGCTGTAGGTTACGTCTCTCTCTCCTGCGGGATTGACTGACTAACCGTATCTCTGTGCTGGCAGTTACGTCTCTCTCTCTCTCCTGCGGAATTGACTGACTAAATGTATCTCTGCCCTACAATCACGGACTTTAGCCTAAGATTGAGGGGATTTCTTACATGAATGAATAAACATTGCATTCGTTTTGCCTTACTATGTTCTACAGAGATATCTCTTACTCCTTTCGGTGCTCGTTACCGCACGGTATAGGACTACGAGTCTACCACTACATTGCACTATTGTATGCTCTCCTGCTTAGGCAAAGCGCAGCCTTATTAGGGAAGTAAACATACTATGTGAGGGAATGGATGAGCTTGCTGGGGACCATTTCCTTCCTAAAGAAGTTTGTTTCCCTGAATAGACTGCAATTCAGACCTCTACAGTTTTTTCCTACCGGGAAACTGAAATTTTATTAAAGATCTAGTAATGATTCTGAACATCTCTCGGTGTGTTAAGTATCACTTGAGGTGATAGAAAGAAGGTGCCGGACATCTGGAGAGGGTTTCAGATGTCCTGGATCATAATCTGAAAGAAGTGGAAGCAATTCAGTCGTCCCTCCAGTCCTCGAAATGAGTTTTTGGAACCAGTGGTCCATATCAACTCTGATCTTCCACAGCTCTCTCATATCTTAGGAAGTATCTTCTCTCGGTCCCTGTTCGGGTTTACGAGAAAGAGCCTATTATAACAACAGGATTGCAAAAGTCCGTACGAATCGTCTCGATCGACGGCAGCAACTACTGACTTCCGAGTGGAATCTTTCTTTAGAAGTATGTTGAGAGTTATGGAGACTTTAGGGACGTCCTTTCATTCATCTCTTCGCTAGGTTGAGGACGAAGAGGCTTCTTCTTCTCTGCTCCCTTATTCTCGATCCGGGAGCGTTACCATTAAACGGCATCCTATGATATTGAACGGGGATGGATGTTTAGTCTCTTTTCCCCTTTTTCAAACGCTTAGGAAATGTAATAAGATGATTTATACCATCACAGGGAGCGACAATGACGCTGATCGCCCCATGTTGGCCTTCAAGATCCTAGATTCACAGAGGTCACGTCCTTCCAAGGACCTTTGCCGAGAGAGTCGGTCTACTTTGACACGAAAGGTACCTATAACCTCTCCGCTCTGAGTCTGGCTACGTTCAGACTATCGAGATGTTGACAGCATAAGATTGCCGTCTTCCCTTTCCGTTTGAAGAATGGGATAAGCTGCCAGTCACAACTATTAAAGAATACGCAAATATGTTGTTGACGGCCTTTGGGCTCAGAGATTTGCTTCTGTCAAACAACAAAGCCCTTCACGATCTTTGAGTTCTGTGGAATCTCGAAACTCGCTCACCAACTACTTTTTGTCTCACCTGTTTTCTCGGAGTCAGACACTCGTGCGAGATCAGGAGACATATGGTAGCCCTGAGTTTCTTGTTGACGAAGTCGGTTGCGTTTATGCACCCCCGATGATTGTTTAACATGAGACCAGGTTGGACTATCAGGCATTCGTCCTTCGGGACTGAATCGCCTTTTTGCTCATCGCTCCTTTCCCCTGGCACCAGAAGCTCGAGTCAGGAGTGGCTCAGGAGTTGATTCGCTAACGACGTTGGGTTGCGTTGATACACCCCCCAAGGTTTGCTTAGCTTGAATCGCCCAGGCAGTCCAGACACTCATCCTTCAGCGAAGAATAGTGCCTTATGGTCTTCAGGGTACAGCCTTGCTGTCCTTGATTCGTCTGACTGGTCAACTGGTCGGTCACCTGACTTTAGTACAGACGGACTGACTGTGCATGTCCAGATCGAAGCTTTCAATATGGAACTTAGACATAGTCTGAAGTTCTTGATGTCAAAACATTCGAACATCTCCTACCTGTTAACTTCTTGCACGTGATCAGGAAGGCCTTTTTCTAACCACCCTAGATACGACAAAGAGGGTTAGTGAGGTTTTCAGCCATCGTCAGAAGTTTTGGCATTAGAGAACACAAGGCGGTGCGTTCTCTAAGCCTTCCGTTGTGGCCTAAGAATGGAAACCCGTCTTGTTCTTGGGCCAGGAGCTTGGAATCAAGGATGGCACAAGTTATTGGGCAGGAGCCAGAGAGAGTCCTGTGCCCTGTCGGGTCTCTCAAGTTTTATCTACATAAAACTCAAGAAAGTCGAAGTCGTACGGACAATCTGCAGTGTTCCGAAAAGACCAGACTTGCCCATATCGAAGAACACCCTGGCTTTATTGTTAAGGAGTTCTTTCAAAAAAAAAAAAAAAAAAAAAACCTTCATTGTGTTTGCACAAATATTTGAAATCTTTTGATTTGAATGCTCACGAGGTGAGGGCGCGGCCTCGGAAGCATTTCAACAGAGCATGGCACTCAGCAACATCCTGAGTACCATGTTTTAGCGAAGCAACTCTGTGTTCAATTCACACTCCCTGCGAGATGTGAAGATGGCATATGAGATCTGCTGCTCGCTAGGGCCATACGTGTTTGCAGACACAATCTTGGGGGCAAGAAGTACCACTCATCCTATCCTGTAGAAAATGGTTAGGAAGAGCTCTTAATTTAGTAGTGGAGTCGCCGACAACGGTGACTTCTTAACTCTTAAGCCTTAGTTAACACACCTTAACTTTGGCTAGGTTGGTCAGGTGGTGATATATATTTTTATATATATATTTATTTTACTTCTTAGCCCTCATGGTATGGTCAATATGGTCTAGTCACGTCGTGGTCTCGCCCCTGTTGACAGATCATCTGGAGTGCACCAGCTATATAGGTCTCTACCTCGCTGGCAACTCTAGTAGCACAAGCAGACTTACGTGGCAATAACCACGAAGCCAGCTATGCTAACAGGTGGAACCAAGATGTAAATCATCTGCATGCATTTGTTTCCCAAAATCCTTCTATTCTGTCCCTTCCCACCTCCAACGGTGGGATTCAGCTATATATATATCTGACAGGTAAGTTTCATGAACAAAATGATATTGTTATGATACAATAAAGTTTGTTCATACTTACCTGGCAGATATATATATAGCTGTATTTTCTGAAGTCCGACAGAAATTCAAAAACTTCCGGCACACACAGTGGTCGGCCAGGTGGTTAGTACCCATTCCCGCCGCTGGGAGGCGGGTATCAGGAACCATTCCCATTTTCTATTCATAATTTTTATTTCCACTGTCCCCTGAGGGGAGGTGGGTGGGTACTTAATTATATATATCTGCCAGGTAAGTATGAACAAACTTTATTGTATCATAACAATATCATGTTTTTTTGGGGGGATAGATCCCAATAATTTCAAATGTATAAATGCCTTTCATATTTGGAATGGTTGGAAATCGATATTTGCCGACCTCACTCTTGATTACAGTACAGTATTTGAAATGTTTCATATTCCTATTTTTTTACCCTTAACCTTATACGTAGTGTAGTTGTATGTTTGAGGATAACCATTTCTTTTCTCTCCTCTCTCTCTCTCTCTCTGTCTAGCTGGCTGCCAAATGAGACACCTGAATCCATGAAGGACTATGTTGAATCCCTTTTGCAGTCAGATCTGACTCTGTGTCCAGCTGGTATGAATACCGAAACATACAGGTCTGTATGAAAACTTGTTAATGTTTGATATATCTACATATTGTTAAGTTATTTTGGCTGTGTTGGCACCAGATACCTGTAGGAAATTAGTTTTTACTTTAAGGGGGCTGGCCGGCTAATGCCATTTTTTTAAGGACAAGACTTTGACATTCATACCACTTAATAAGGTGACTTGGGACATCTCCAACCACATATGATTTTTGCCTCTGACCTTTGGTTTTGTGATGCCAGGGCGATTTATCCCGAAAATAACCATTTTTCAAATTCTATCTCCTCCCTTGATACTTAATATTAAGACCTGGGATTACTACCGTATATAGACCTGATGTAGACCTCCAATCAAATGAAGATTTTTTTTTCTAAAAGTTTCTAAAAGTAATTTTTTTGCTAGTTATGAAGTTTTTCATTATGGTAAAAAAATAAACCCTATAAATCAGGAAAAAAAATATAAGAAAAAAAAACTAAACAAAAATTGGAAAAAAAGGGCTTCATTTGATTGTTCTATAATGACTTTCTAAGTTATATACCAAATTTCAATGCTATAGCTTTAAAACTAAGGGAGAAGATAGAATTTGAAGGTCAACAAGTATAGTTTTGAGGTATGGGCGTTTAAAGTTTTTCTTTGTATTTTTACAAAGACAGTGTTAATAAATCATGATTATTATGAATTTTATATTTCTTTTTGGGTATTAATAAACCAAAACTATGTTACTGATCATAATTTAATCATAAATGGAGCTCCTTTTGCTCATAAATCGTAGCCTGGGGCATTGCAACTCTATCTCCTTCACTAATTCGGCTTATTAGAGCAAATTTTCTTTTTCTGTGTTAGTGAGATGTCTTCCTTGTCTTTTCTTCTTTGGCATGATGAAATTCTAGCAGAAGCAAAGATAAACTGACGTAAAAGCAAGAGAATGTCAGAGGTGAAACTCGAACCTGTACCCTCTATCATGTTTCTGCTCACACTGAAGGGTGGTAAGCTGAGAACTTTCCCTCCTGCAACTCATGGAACCTCTACAGATGCCATTTTTCACAAGTTGTTTGGCAATAAGTATAAAAATTTATGATAACAAAAGAAATATTGCATTTTCTTGTACGGATCAGTGTTTTTGGCGAATTGAGTTACGTTTACGAATTACCCTGTAACTACGAAAGGAAGAGGAATTTTGACGAAATGTATCATATACGCATTCTCCATTGCCATACGATGGTCCTTGAATTTTATCATGACTTTGCGTTTTTGCCCTATACCCCATATATGTATAGGGGTACCGGCCGGCCCCCTTAAAAAGTCCCGTACTCTCATTTACATATCAGATTACGTAATTGGAAAGTACAGAAGAATCCTTGGTTTTGTCCTTTTCCAAGTTGCCTTTTAGAAATTTGTAATTTTTGTTCTCTTGGTTTTGTGAGAGAGTGAATAAAACACCAGACTTTGTGCTCTGGTCAGTCTAATTTCTTTGAGTATGGTCATATTGAAGTTAATTGATAGTAGTAGGATTTGATGATTAAAAGAGCAGAGATTATACACATACAGGTATGTTAAATAAATTGAAATATAAATGACTTTATTCAGTTGTACTTATAAAATGTTCCAATTAGGGTTTATGAAGCACTATCAGCTGGAAGCACACCTGTGATAGAAGACATAACAACTCCAGGAGGTTGTGATGCCAAACCATGGAGACTACTGAAAAAACACGGTCCACCAGTAATCTGGGTTAAATCCTGGGAACAGCTTCCAAAAATTTTGGCCAAAGAAAAAAGGTAAGTAACATTTTGAAGATATGGATGTTGGATGGTCATAGTGTGATATTTTCCTCTATAGAGTCACTTGAGATGATTGACTGGTGTGATGTTGATGTGGTAATTAAGATTTTCTATAATCTGAAGTGAATTAGTTTTATTATTTCATTTATATTTTGCTAATACTCACTTTGCCATTTCAGATACAGTAAACAATACAAAGCTCTCCGGCGACTTCGTGTATCCCAGTGGTACGAATGGTTTAAACTGAAGATGCGAGATAGGTTTATCTCAATTGTAACTTCTTTGCTCTTGCGTCCTGCTTGAAGAAAAAGTTGTATGGGTAAGTTGATCACTCTGTATTGATAACAAAAATTTGTCTTTTTTCAGAGTCTGTCTTCGTTGTTTTTAATTCAGACTACTCTTGCAGTATCTTTAGATGTAAAAGTTACATGTACTTACAATGTAATTATAGTATTCTGTCATATTTCAGGCCAAGACTGTATTTTTCTGTAATATATATTTGTTCTATTTTATACCTGTCATACCTGGTTCATATTCCCTCATTGACAGATGCAATCAATGGAAATCCCCAAACACTTTTTCTGTTATGCTTTAGAGCATAATTGCAGTTACCCATTTCGGTATACCAGTTGAGCCAATTTCTTAACTATGATAACCTATCGACTTCATCATTATTTTTATGTATGTAGTTTGATGAGACGTCTCTGTCGTCATTTCCTACTCATCATAATAAATGACAACAGTTTTGTTCAGTTTTGTCTATGCATAAAGTGTGCAAACCTCCATACACTATTTTGTTGATGCTCTAATCCCCTGTATGTATTTTTAACCCTTATGTGTATCCTAACTCCTAAGGAGACTCCCTTTCCTCCATTCAGTGCAGTACATCACTGCTCAACTGCCATATGATTATATGATTTACACGTGTTAGCCACTTTTATTTTCCTGTTCAGCTTATTTATAGTAATTAATTTACTCTGTGTAAACTCAGTAAAGTAGAGTGATTTTGTCTTTGGAATTTAGTATCTGTATATGTACCATTTTGATTATTCTTCGGTCTGTGCTGTTAATTTTATTTAGTTCACTGTTCTTATTCAGTACAGTACATTGAAATAGTATATGTAATGAGTAAGAATGAGGAAAAGAATAAATCCTTCTTGCTTTGATGCAGCCTGAAGTAGGTAGATAGATATGGAAATCAGGCTTTCTCCAGAAATTGGCAGATTGGATAAGTAATTTCAGCTTCTGGACTTGAAATGTATTGTACCTTCCATTTTTCTTTCAGATGTTTTAAGTAACCAACCACTGTGCATGCAACACATTGTTCTCCTGTCAATCGAAGATTCAAGATTTCTTCAAGTGGATAGATGTTTTGCACTATTTATTCAGCATTGTTCACCAGTTGTGTGTGTGATTCAAGCAATTATGGCTTTTTAATTCTCATAAGGTTGACATCATTTGGTCTCTGCAGTACTGAAAGTCTTCACTGGTAAGTGCAGAGAATTTTCAGTATGAATTAGTGTTGTGTAGAAAAGGTTCTTAATTTTCATCTAAAGTTTTGACTTTAGAAATTTCAGCTTTTTAGTAAAGAAAGGTGCTATAGCAGTTAAGTCATGTGAATACTCATAATAGTGATGCTTTTAGAGTTGAGTTTTATCTTAGGCTTTATTTTTATTGAGGTGTGTGTGTGGCAGATGTTGGTTTTGGAAAATTTGGCTGTTTAATCTGGTATGTACATTTTGTATAGTTTGAAAAAAGGAGCAAGACCATAAACAAAGTAAAAAGGATCAAAATAAAAGGGGCTGGTCCAGCAACTGAAGCCCAGGTTTAGAAATGGTTTAGTGGAGATTTAAGTCCTGCTTTTGGTACTGAGATAAGAGATGCATTAAAATGCATTGAAATTGTGGAAAAAATGTGGTGGTCATTAAAAATCAGAAAAGAATGAAATTTGAAAAATTATGAGTTCTTAATAGAATCCCATAAGATGATTACTTTGTATTTTCTTTATTTTCTTAGTGGTGTTGTTGGTTAAACAGTATGCAGTATTTTTACATAGTAATTCCAGAACTGAGGTAGTTGATTTCACAAAAACTTTGTCCTCCCAGAAAGTATAATTTTGTGAACCATAATAATGAGCTAGAGCAGGCTCACTACGTACTTAATGTCAAGGTCATTTTTCATCTTAAGTCAGCCTGTTTTCTAAAGTTGACTGATGATGAGGCTGTTGGTACCATAGACATAAGGGAAGAGATTAGACAGTTGCGTGACTGTCGCTTGCAAGTAAGGCGCCATTGCTCGTGTTGATTCCCAGGTATGGCAGCAGCAACAGAGCTACCTCTGGCACCCATTGCTGTTTCATCAACTGTATTTCATGTAGGAACAGGATAAAAAAAGAAGAGGGGATCACGTTTCACAAGTAAGAGATGTATTTTCATTCATGAAAATCTTTATAACTGTGTTGAACCAACCTCAAGTAAACATGTGTTAGATCATAGTCAACTTGCAGTCAACTACACACCTGCTTTTTGAGCTAATAAAATAATGAATGTTGTAATAAGCTTTGCATTAAAGCCTATTTAACATTAAATTCATATAGCCTAATAAATTAGCACATGTTAAGCCTGACAATTTTCCTTATCACTAGGCCTGCTGCAGTTTTAAGTGTTAATAAAGTGTTATAATGCTAATAAAGTGTTACTATGTTATCAATAAGTTCTCAAACCACCTTGTATGGAGAGGACTCAGCTGAATTTGATCTGCCAGAACACTTGAAGGTAGCATTTTTCAATTATACCATTACCATTTTTTACTTCAAATTCATACTATGTACATTATAGTTTTTAAAGTAAACTTTACCTACAAGGTAGTCTACTAGGGTTGATCATCAAATAACCAAGGGTAGCCTATCACAGCCTAACCTTAGCAAAGGGAGCTTAACTTGGCATAACCTTCAGGAATGCTGATTTTTCTTTTTGTCCCTCTCACAGGCTATGAAATACAGCTCAAGTCTTGTCTAGCTGTGAAAATCTAACTATGTTATTCTTATGTTATTTCTTGAAGTGATTAGTGCACAATTCATGACAATAGTAGGTATGTATAGTTAAAAGCTGTGAAGGTTATGCCAAGTTAAGCTACCTTTGCTAAGGTTAGGTTATGTTAGGCTACCCTTGGTTATTTGATGATCAACCCTGGTAGACTAGCTGGTTGGCAAAGTTTACTTTTAAAGCTATAATGTAGTATGAATTTGAAGTATCCATTATGGTAAATAGGATAATGGTAAAATTGAAGAATACTACCTTTTAAGTTTTCTGGCAGATCAAATTCAGCTGAGCCCTCTGCATACAAGGAATGTTTGAGAACTTATTGATAACATAGTAAATAACATTACATATAACAAAGGCATAATTGGCAGCATGCACTTAAGTTTCTGCAACCGATTTCAAAGTATAGAATATGATCTGAGACAACAATGTGGTACCAAAACAGATTTAGCCTAATAAGGAGGCAAGTTGGCATATAAATCAGCACTGGCAACAGCAAGATTTATACAGCCCTCCAAACTACAATGATAATTGTATCCTTAATAATAGTATCTGGTACAGTAAATTTTAAAATCCTAAAAAATTATTGTACAGACTTGGATATTGGCTATTAGGTATATCAGGCTATTAAGCCTAGGTGATTAATAATACACTATTATTATGCCTAGGGAGGACTCTTATATGAGATGACAGCACTGGAGATGGACAATTATTTTAGCATACTGTTGTCAAATTTTACTGCATGTCATTTTGACCCATGAATAAAGAATGATAATGGTAATTAGTTCTGCCTCTAAGAGTAAAATTGTAAATTATGGAGGAAAGAATGGCACATAACATTGGCAAATTGGTAAACTTTATTGGTCAAGTTTATAAAAGCTACAGCAGCCAGAGTAAATATTTTTTATTTCCTGGTGAATGCTGCAAAGATCTTTTTACCAATCTTTAAAGACTGCTAAGAAAATTGGCTGTCAGTGCAGCATGATAATAAAGTTGTAACATTGCCATATCTGCAAAACTTGATGCTTAACTGTAGAAAAAAATATACTAGTAAAATTAAATATTTTTATTTCTGCATACAGTACATATTGTATTTAGTAAATGGTACATAAATCATTTGACAGTCTGGAAGGACAGCCGAGAAAACATGTTTTAAATAAAGAGTACAGGGTTTCATAATTAAATTGCATGAGTTGGATCATTGTTTACATAAGAATCAACCCATAGCAATGGTGCCAGGCAGTGCATGTCACAAACTGTTTGGCTATCGCAGGCTGTCCCAGTCTCTCCCTTTATATCTGTGGTTGGTACTTTGACTTTACTCCATTTTTGTATTTTCGTTAAGCCATCTGTGCTACCAAGGGTAAAGCTAATAACGTGGCAGTAAGTCATAAAATCCTTTAGTAGATTTTAGGGTTAAAGGAAGGCCCTCATTTGTGCTCACTTCGTGCATCTCATATACTTTGTAAAACCTTGAGTGGTGAGTTAGCCAAGCATAAGACACCGGAAGTGAGGTGAGAAGCATACTGTAAGCTTGACATTTCATTCTCTGAACGAGAATCGCCTTACCAGAGAATAAATGAAATAGAAGTGGAATATTTGGTTGGAAGAAAAGCTTAAAATTCACCATCCAATAGAGATGCAATTTTACATAAAGAAAAAAAATATTTGAGAGGTATGTCAGTGTATGTAGCATTTGTAACCAGAAGGAAACTGACTCAAGTACTATTATACTTAGTATATTTATGAATTCAATGGTACCCTCAGATATTGTCATCCATGATGAAAGTTCCAAGTGGTCAGTTATTACCTAGGTTTTTCTCAAGACTTAGCCATCTTTTAACAGTCAAGTAATTTTCTAAAAAAAATTTATGTAATCAGCGTGCCTCTGTGTTACCTCCACATCACCATTCATTAAGTTGTCTCTATTGCCACAATGTTTGTAGTCAAATGAGGTCACGTTTGATGAGTTTCCATTAGGTTGGTCAAGGATAATATTTTAGTGTTACCAGTAGCTCTACCTTTTTAATGAGTAATGTTCATATTATAATACTGTACACATTAGTGCTTTGACAGTAGATTTATTGTACATATGAACATCTTATTTTAAGTATTTTTGAGTTATACATATATACTTCAGCTTGTATTTACATATGATCACAGACTTCAGCTTGTATTTACATATGATCACAGGCTAATATGTTGGTAATTCTCTCTAATGGGAGTGTGATTTGACATATTTTTTTTACATGTATAAAAGGAAGGCAGATACAAAGAGAAATCAAGCTCTTGTTAATGTTGCTTGCCTCATGAGCAAGGTAAATTTCGATTGAAGTTCGTTATATTCTTTGAGATGATAAAGTTGTTTTAACTATGAGAATTTTGAGAGCAAGATTTATACCAAAGAATCTAGTAGACCAAATATAACTTTTTATGAAAGGAGAGTCTTATCTAGAGCTAATCATATATGGTTATAAGCACAGTTTTCTGTTATGTGTACTTATGCCAGGTATATCATAGAGGAATGTATAATTTTTTCCTTGAAAGATTTTAAGTCTGCTGGGTGGTGATACTGTATGTAGTTTCCAACTTTATTCTAGTGGATTACAGGATTTGCAGTTGTTAAATGTAATTTTTTTGCCAGAATATTTTATGCAAGAGTTATAAGCTAATTTATTATTTGCTTAATATATTATGCATTATTAAATAAGAAAGTTTGAATATGTTTTTGTTAATTTTAGGTAATTAATAACATCTAGAAGGTGATAATATTTTTATTCTTAATTTTTTAATAGTCAAATTTCTATTTTTTTACTTCTTTTCTCAGATTGTTTAGTTCCTAGATATTCTAGCAGAATTGAAATTTGGATGTACTTGATATATTTTTAAAACCATTGTTGATGCCAGTTATTTTTATAGTTAAGTTTGTAAAGAAGCTTATGCATAAGGTTCAAGATTTTTAAATATAGAAAATGTAAGACTTGCTTAGATCTTTGATATCTAATTTATTCCCTTTTTGTATGCATTTTCACTTTTTGATACATTTTTTAACATTTCAAGTTACTTTATATTTAAGCAGCATAGTTGATTGTTGCTGGAATATACCAAGATGAATTCAAGTAGGCTTGAACAGATTAAAAATAAAATTGCATGAACTTTTCTGCAGTGAGGAATCGGTATGTATTCATGTTCTTGCATAAATATAAGCTCATCTATTTTACTCAGATCTAAAACCATTTGTATTGGTGATAGTGTAGTGATGAAAATAGAATTACTATGTTGGTTCAAAGTAGTAAGTATAGTGTGAGCTGACAGTGCTGTGATAAAAATTGAAGTAATTACTAAGTGGGCTGTAATGCAGTTATAAGTGCAATACAGTAATGTGAGATAGCAGTCTCAAACAATCACTTATTGTCACTAGTAGTTTCGTATACATGGTAATATTGTATTTTTGGTCTCATTGATTGATTGCTTACTGGTGGCAGACCACTGTTTAGTATCCTTTTTTATTCTTTTATGATCATTTCTTTAATTGGCTCAAGGGTGACCTGTTTCTACCAAGTTTGGTTCCTGTATATTTTTGTTGCTTGTTCTGGTTCGATATTAATTCTAATGATGGTAATTAGGTGTTGTGTGTATGCTGACTCTTTAGGGATGGTTCATTACAATTTCTGTGTTCCAGTTCTCTCATTTTCAATTAGTGTTCTGTCTTGGTACAATTGATAAATTTGGTGTGCTACGTTTCCATATAGTTGTGTGGTTGTTTCATTACTATAGTATATTAAATTAAATTTAGGTGGGACCTTTTTATTCAGTAGTTTCTAACCAGGAATGATTTTGGAATATTCAGACTCTTTTCTAATATACAGCTTTAACACTCATTCTTCCCTTATCAGCTTTTTGTTTACATTTTCCACTAAGCAGATACTCTTCCTGCAACTTTACACTGGAATTCTCTTGTGGCTTCTGAGAGATGAGTCATTTTGTAAGGTAGCAAGGAATTCCTTGTGCACCTCTTTGTTTTTTCAGCACTGTGCAGCAAGTGGTGGGTGGTAATGTCCTTTATGATCCTAGAAGGGAGAGATAAGCTTAAACTCAGGTCACAGACTTTCCCTTTTACTTTAGCATTAGCCTTCTCTTCTTCAGTGGAGCTGTCTATTCTGTAAGTGTTGAATAATCTTATTCTTTCCGGAACTTCAGTCCCAAGTGACTTGTGTTCTTAAGTGCTTTAAGCACCATGAGGTATTTTGCAAGACTGTACAACTGTTCTTTTCTGCCTTGACTTATAACAGGGAAAGTCTTATGCTTTGCCCTATCACTTTCAGCTTTTGGTAGGGCAGAAATCGTTGACATTCCATCTTTCCTCAGTATGCACGGAAGCTCAAGTCTCGTCTTTTCTGACGAGCTTGAGAGTTTGCCCAATTCTTCCCTTCGAATTTCAGGTGGAGATCTGGACGAGGTATTGTGGTGCTGGCCTGTGTTTTTCAGTATAATATGAAGTTGTTCACTCCCAGGCTTTGGTGTTTTCATCTTCCATTAGTGCTGATAATGCTAGAAAGAGTTGTGTGGACTAGTGTCTCTCTCATTCTCATTTATCCCAGAATTTCTGACCAAGACATGAATTCGTAGGTTTCAAACCCAAGGGTTAAGAGTGTGGACTCCCTTGCTTCGATAATGCCTTGGAGGGGAGTCAGATGAAAAGTTGCTATGCCCAGTTTACGCACTGTGAAAAACCTCAGAGTGCAAACGCCTTTTCACGAGTATGGGATGTTGCAAAGAGGTATCCAAACACCATCTTCTGGCTATGGGAAATCACTTCCAAAGTGTTTAAGTCCCCAGATTGTGTGGAGGGTCCTCTGACCTGCCCATGTACTCACGGCATTAACCGTCAATGGACAGATACCCTTATATGAGTAACAATAACAGGTTTTGAGTGGTAGACTGATTCTTCACTCATGGTGAGTATCAATATTATGCACCATCGATTTGGAGAAATCGGGCAGGAAAGAGGTTCCATTACTTCAATAGCCTATAAATTTACTAATGGTAACTTTCACACTGATTTAGCTCGTCGATTCTAAGCATCTCAGTAGTGTACTTTACTTCAAGGGGGCATGTGTGTGTTGTCTCAGGTGACTTTTTTTTTTTTTTTTAATATATATATTTGCTCATGAATATACCCAGGGGTTGCTGTTGATTATAGTTCTTATCTTTTATGATAGTATGTCACCTATAATTGTATTGACTTTAATTGAATCTAGAATTTAGACCAAAGGCCTATGTGGTCATTCAGCGCTGGAAACGGAAATTGATAGTAGTATAAGGTTACAAAGGTCTAACAGGAGGAAAACCTCTCAGTTGCACAATGAAACAATTGTTAGGAGAGGGTGAAAAGTAAGATGGAAGAAAGAGAATATGAAAAGAGTTACAGGAAAAGAAACGAAAGGGTTGTAGCTAGGGGCTGAAGGCATGCTGCAAAAAACCTTAAAAAAAAGTAATGCCTACAGTGCACCGCACGAGGTGTACTGACACCACTACCCCACTATGAGGTGTTATAATTGTAATTCTGCAAAGAAAAGTGATTTTAGTTCTTATCTGTTACGATAATTGTTTGAGCTGTAATTATAATTTTACTAAAAGTAAATTTAATTATTAGAAAAAAATATGTATGACTTGGTAGAATTTACAGTCTTGTAACGGAAACCCTGCTTCCTTTACACAGGTATCTTAATAGTCACTTTCAACTTACTGTGGAAGTTGGGGAGAATTTTTAGAATTTTTCTTGTGCCATCTGCATTTGAATGTCTTTCTCTTTCCATTGATGATTTTTTTTTTTTTTTTTTTTTAAATTGGCCAACCTCAAAGTTTCCCCTGGTTTGGGGGTGCTGCGTATTGATTTTTCACTCCTGCTCCTAACCCGTAATGGATGGATATGCTCACGAATTTTGGGTGGTTGACGGATTTACCCATGATGAGTATCAATGTTATACGCCATCGTTTTGGGGGAATCGGGTGGGAAAGAGGTGCAATTACTTCTATAGCCCATAAATTCACTAATGGAAACTTTTAGATTGGTTCAGATAAAGTGGGCGCCTTATGACAGCTAGTTGCATACTGGACTTCGAGGAGAGATGTACTGCCTCCCTTTCACACATGAAGTCTTATTATGTATTTGCTCATAAATATAACCAGGGGTTGCTGTTGGTTTTAGTTTTATCTTTTGATAGTATGTCAGTTTTAATTGTAATTTTGCAAATAAAAGTGCACAAAAAATATTAGAAGAGACATGTATAATCCAAAAAAGTCACTGCATCTTTGATCGTAATAAATTTACATAAATATTTTACAAAAATCATGCTCAGAATTTGTTACCAATTTTAGTTCTTATCCATTTTGTTACTGTGTGAGCTGTAATTGTAATTTACAAAATAAAATTATTTACTAGAAAAAACAAGTAAAGCTTGGTAAAATTTCCGATCGTCTTGTGAATAGTCATTTTCAGCTTGTGGAAGGTAGGGAAAATTTTTTAGAATTTTTTTTTCTTACTTCATGTGCATTTGCATATATCTTCCTCTTATGGATGATGTTTTTCTTTTTCTTAAATTGGTCCAACCTCAAAGTTAAGCCGGCCTGGGGTGTTACATATTGAATTTTTACCCCGGCTCCTAAGGGTTTAGGGTTAAGAGGTGTTGGGCCCTCTAGAACTTCTTGGGTCCAGTAGGTAATGAGGGAAATGGTCTGGTGACATCAGTAGGTAATGAAGGAAATGGTCTAGTGCCATCAGACTACCTTCACCTCATTCTTGAGGGATGTCATGCACAGCTTTCTAGATTGATTTACATCAGGGGCCCCTGGTGTTCAACAAGCAGGATTACTACCAGGGCCTGATGGCTCGTTCAAAAGTTTTGGGTTGAGTATATAGCTCCTGAGGGTATAGCTGGTGTGTGCACTTGTGATATTTGTGCTGAAGCATAAGCTAGACGTGAATGTGTACAGGTGGGTGATGGTATGAGCTCCTGTTCTCGTAAGTAAAAATGTGAGCCATCTCCCCTTCCATAAGAAAGTGGGGGGGTAGGGGGTGTAGGGGGGCAAGGTAGATAAAAGGCTTTTGACAAAGGATTTCCCACCACCACAGATGGAGACGTGAGTTTTTCAAAATTAGTTCTGTGACTCTGGTCCACAACATACGGAGCATGGATAAGAAGGAAGCACTATTCCCGCTCCTTGGGTTGGTGCCTTATATATTTTTTAATTATTTTTTTGATATTGGAGGCAACCCACCTTGTCCACCCTGCTTAATTCTTTTCCCTTCAGTGTTTTTATTCTGAATACTGCAGTCAGATGGTAGTGGGCATCACCTCTTCCCAATCCCCATCTCCACCTGGGTACCATCTGGTGAATGCGTGGAGGGACACACATGTATATCCGAGGTATGGTTTGTTTTCTCAACACAGTAGACATGGCCACTTATCAAGAAAATGTAGGTTCTTAAAAGTGCTCACTAATAAACTGATCACAAAAAATATCTTGAGAGATGTGTGAGAGAAGCAATCAGTTATGAGCAATGATAGTTGTTCCGATACATAATACAAACCTTTCGGTCCTTTAACAATAGGAATATACTTTCGGCGTAGCTGGAATTACGGCCGTTGAATCTTGAACAAGGTGGTTAGGCAGTAACTACCGTGGCCTGCCCGGATGTAAACACTCCACTTTACTTTCGGCCGTCTTCCTCGTGTGTTTGTGAGCTCCGGCTGACTGGTCGTTAATCTTTTTTCCTGGTGGGATCCTTTTGGTTTATTTTTTGTATTTAAATAATTATGCGTATACAGGCAGTCCCCGGGTTACGATGGTCTCGGCTTACGACGTTCCGAGGTTACGACGCTTTTCAATTATATTCATCAGACATTATTTCCAGGGTTACGACGCATGTTCCAGGGTTATGACGCCTACAACGCTCATCTGGCAGATGAAATATGACTCCAAAAATGCAAAATAATCAATATTTGAAGGATTTTTTGATGAAAAATGTCATAAGAATGCAGTTTACATAGTTTTCAATGCACACAAAGCATTAAAAGTAAGGTTTTCTTAGGATTTTTGACGATGTTCCGGCTTACGACGATTTTTGGCTTACGACGCGTCTCAAGAACGGAACCCGTCGTAACCCGGGGACTGCCTACTGTGTTTGATATTAATACTAAACAAAGGTTTATCCTTAGTTTTTCAATTAATATACAAACCCACTTTTTGTGATAGCCTTTGTAACCTCCCCTCTACTTGTGTTAAGAGCCAGCGGCTAAGGTATGCCAACATATTTACATTCTTTCGCCCTTTACACTGACTCAGACCTGCATGAGGACGAGTTATGTATTTATCGGGAGGATGAGACATGTATTTAATGTAAATGATGTTGATCCTGTAACGGGACATGTATTCATCCGGAAATTACGCTTACGCTTGGGAATTACCAAGGGAACTAAAAAGGTTTGTCCGTGTTTTGTTGTTATGGTAATTTCTCTTCTCCTTCTTCCTTTCACTTACTATCGGAAGAAGGTAGAAGGATGGGCATGCGGTGCTGATGTTGGGGGATCTCCTCTCACTTCAGAGGGCGGCGCCCTTGGATGTGTGAGGAGTATCCTCATTACTTTAATATTTTTTTCTTTATTTTACAGACTAGTGGTGATTGTGTTTTCAACAGTATTGGTTGGATGCTCTTCGTGTTGGTTATCCTAACCTTGGAATTGTACCTATGACTCGTACCATGTTGAGTACCGATCCTCGAGTGTGTGTACTGATCCCCTGCTGATAATCATTTTCATTACCACTACTACCCGGGAGTTCTGTCACCGGACGAACCTGTCGCGCTGCCCTGTGAGGTTATATACTCCTGATGGTAGAAGTCTGGCAGAAGGAGAAACCGAAGAGGAAGAGAGCTCGTCAAGTGTCGTCATCCTCCTCTTCGAGATCTTCATATCTTCATGCCTTCATGCCTCTCCCCCTTCAACTTTCAGGCTTTGCCGTAAGAAAAGGTAGTCTCCCCCCCCAAGGACTTCTAAGGGTCTGTCTCCCTCCGGTAAGAAAGGTGGGTCTTCCGCTGGTCCTCCCGTTCCTTCGGGAACGGGTCCTGTCTCTCCTTCCTCGGGGAGGAAGCAGACGGGTACCGTGGAGGTACCGGCCACCGCTGGTATCTCCTCTCCCGGTTCCGAAGGTTCCACTTCCGGACCGGGAACCGTCTCAGCCGCCCGCTTGCGAGCGTTACCGAGTGTAGTTACCTACGGGTGACCGTGTAGCCAGGGTCCAGACTGCGGAGTTCGCTCCCCATGTCAGGACCCAGGCACGGAGCGTAAGATGGTAGGAGTTGCTCGGGTGACTCTCGCCAGATCGGCAATCGCCCAGGGTTGACATGACGTTCCCGCGGGTCCGTGCACGCAGAGACCGGTGGAGGCAGCCCCACCCAGACGACGGTTGCGTTCGCGCGACCGACCAGTCTCGGGGATGGCAGACACTTCACCTGCCAGGTAGGAGTTTCGTAGCCCTCCTCGAGGAAGCGTTCTCTCCACTGCTACTCCCGCAGGTCCCTCTGGACAGGTGTAGTTGGGCTGTGTTGCTTTGGTAACTGCCCCAACTCCATCCTGAATGGAGGACCTGTCGGTTGTCCTCAGGAACTAGCAAAGAGGAAGTCTAGGAAGAAGAGGTAGGTGTCGCCGTCATCTTCTGCCGCCTCATCCCCTTCGACTTCTGAGGCCCCCAAGCCGAAGGAGAAGAAGGTAGCCGCCTCCTCCCCTAAGAAGTCTCGCTCAGAGACCTCTAATGGTTTGTCCCATGGCAAGGAAGAAGATGACAGGGACCGGAGGGGTACCGTCTAACACTGGTACCTCCTCTCCTGGCACCAGAGGTTCCGCCTTGGCGCCAGGTACCGTCTCGGCCTCTCGTTCGCGAGAGGTACCAAGTGTACGGTCACCTGCGGGTGACCTTGCAGCCAAGACCCAGGCAACCGAGTTCGCTCGGCGCCAGGATCCTGGCACGGAGTGAAAGACTGGTGGGAGTCGCCCAGGTGACTCCCACCAGGCCAGCGATCGCTCACATGGCGAGTCGCCGGTACCCAGGGTTGAAGCGACGGTCCCAGACCAGCCGTGGGCCGTCGCCGCGGTTCTCGGTCCAGCCGCTCGACCAGGCCTGCAGATCGATCGCCACTGCAGGTTGGCGAGCATCTGCAGCCCAGCCCCAGCATGCTGGTTATGCCTGTGGGCGAGGGGGGAGCGTCAGGCCTACCTCTCCTATCCCTTCAACTTCCTCGGTCTACACCGGGAAGAGCGAGGTGATCAGGAGTGATCGCGAGGGGCACGCTCCCACCGCGACAGTGGACTCTGCTGGTCCCCTGACCACCGCTCCCACTGGGACCAGATGGATAGGGGAACCAGCAGCAGCTCTTCTGACACTCGGGACCGTCGCCGCTGCTCTCAGTCAAGCCGCTCTCCCCTGGAGAGCCGCTCAACCAGTGCAGCCCAATCGCCAGCAGCTCTCCTGAAGAGACTGACACTCCGTTCTTGGTCCAGCGTTTCTCCGCAAGAAACCGCTGGTCCAGACCGGCAGCTCGGTTGTCACTGTGGTTGATGATCGCCTACAGTCCTCCCAGCCTACCGGTTCTGCTGGTAGGCAGGGGAGGAGCTCTCATAACAGCTCCCCTGACTGACGCTCCGTTTCTTGGTCCAGCGTTTCTCTGCAAGAAGCCACTGGTCCAGACCTGCAGCTCGATTGCCACCGTGGGTTGGTGATCGCCTGCAATCCTCCCAGCCTACTGATTCTGCTAGTGGGCAGGGTAGGAGCATCAGGTCTCCCTCACCTGTCCCTTCAACCTCCTCAGGCTACACCGGGGGGAACAAGGCGAACATGAGCGACCGTGAGGAATACACTTCTTATAGTCCGGCCACGGGCCTGGTTCGGTCTTGGGACCAACAGATCCTCACTCAAGTGGTTGGAGGAGATCGTGGGGGGCTGGCAAGGACGAATGACACTTCCCAGACTCTTGGAGGGACCATCACCGCCGTTCATGTGACAGTCCGTTTGGACCACGCACTCAGAGACCAGGGTGGGCTCCCCCTTCGGTCCTCTTGAGAGGTTTCGACCTCGACGAGGACTGGGACACGTCGGAGGACCCTATCGGCTCTCTCCTGTCAGGTGCTCGCTCAGCCCCACCCAGACGACGTTCATGGCGGCGGCAGACGTTTAGCCTACAGTATTAATTCGTAACCCTCCTCAGGAAAAAGTTTTCTCCTGACGGTAACGGTTTCCTAGACTCTGAGCGGCCATCACCGCACGGTGATGGCTGCTCATACTCGCTTCTCTGACTGCTAGTTCCGCTGGGAAGGCGAGCGAGTATCCAATCTTCCTCCCCCATTCCCTCTCTCCCTATGGCTGCGAAGGGAAGGGGAGGGATCTTGCAGAGCGTTCTCCGTAGGATTCCACGTTGGGGACTGCGTTCCTGGGGGGACCTTCGGGTCCTATTGGACGTAAGTCCCAGTCGTTGAGGAAGGATCTTGCCCCATCCTCGATTTCTACGGGAATCGGGAGGACCACCACCCGATGATCGTCTGACGAATTCAGTGGGGGTTTCGCCGAGTGCTTAGAGTTCTTCGGAATTTCTAGCACTCAGTGTTTTCTGGTCTTCTACGATCTGCAAACACTTGGGCGAAACCACGGTCCAGAGTGGGCGAGACGAGAATCCCAGATAACTGTTACTACGATAATCAGGAATCTCGCCGAATGCTCGAATTCCTGGAATTTCTAGCATTCAAGAAAAGAACTGCTGCTGAAGGAAGAATATCTCGGGAAGGGCTCAGTCTGGATGGACCTGATGGTCCGTCGCCTCAGTAGGCAGCCAACCCCGGGATAGAGAAGAACGGGTGGGAACATCCAGTTTGGCTTGAACTATCGTCTTCGGTATCCTGTTATCACCATAGAAGTCTTCCTTCGGAGGAAAACTTCTCCTTCACTCTCTTCATTAGAGAATGAAGGGTGTCGGCTTCAAGTCCTTATTCTTGTTCCTCGAATGGAAAAGAATTTAGGATGGAGGTCTATGTACAGGAACCTACAAATATACTACGTATTTTGCCCTCGTGATATGCTTGTGTTATCAGTTGAATTGTCCGAGGTGTAGGCACATACTGTAGTTAACTCTACGGGTTGTGACCGAGACGAATAGTATCTTCTTAATTGAACTGCAACTCGGGACTGCCCTGCAAACCTCCCAGGAGTTACCAGTTTCGATTTTGAGATACTTATGGTATTGTTATAACAACACCACCTCAGCGTTTGCATTCACCGAAATCCGTTTCGATTAAATGCAAATGCTCAAGCGTATTTTTTTGCGCCCGATGGTTCTAGCCGAATGCATTCCTTCTTGGAATGGATTACCTGGCAACTCAGGATGACGAGTGAGCGAGAGCTAGCAGTGTATTGGGCTGCCTGCCGCAGCCCAGTACCAGCTGGCTCTCCAAGATAGCACGGTCGGATTGTCTCTCTCCTCTGCAATGATTGACTACCGAACCGAATCTCAGCCCGGCAATCACAGACTTAGGTCTCTGGTTGGCTGGAATTCTCGCATACGTGAATGACCATCTCTACTGCATCGCCTTAGACATTGCAAGAATTTTCAGACAGATATCTCAATAGACTCGCTATCATCTTTCTGTTTACCGCACGGTAACAGAAGTCTGCAGCCTAGTCCCCCGCTGCATCGCACCTGCCGCTGCAATAATGCGGAATGATTTCTTCAGATATCTGAGTTTGTCTTCTAAATATATCTCGTATTCGTAGGTGTGCAATTGTTCATTGTAGATGTATAACGGAAGACATCGCCTGTTCCCCGCCCTGCCAGCTCTACTTCCAAGTATATAGATGTCCTCCCTGGATAACCTGGGAAGAAGATGATTCAGCCCATGAGAAGCGGTTCTTCAGGCAGTACATCCCTGTGTTTTCATTACTGAAAAGCGCTCCGCTTTCATTGGAACTCCGACTTGACTTCTCACCGAACAGCAATGAAGTAGCAGTTTAGCATTTTCAGTCCTTTGTAAATCACAGGGATTAAAACATCTTCGCGGGTTGGTGTCATCGGTGGGACTTTTCTAAGTTCAGAATCTTGAGAGTTACTACTCTCCATTCGGCTGTGAAGACATAGGTCTGCATTCACCTACCACCTTCGTCTTCAACAGCGCATAGTGTTGTTTCTCCTTTGCTGAGATTCAACTACTATGAGAACTTCTGTGTTGCCATCAGGGACCTCGGTCTCTAGAAGGCAATTGACTTTCGCCTGTTGGGCACATGCCTTGAGAGAATCATCATCTTGCCTTTCGGCATTGGTGGCAACAGATAAGACGATTTGTATGGTCTCTCGGCATAACCCTTCAAAAGGTGAGGGTCACGTGACTACGCCTCGGATGCTTGGAGAGCTCGCCTCACACAACCGAACGCAGTCAGTCGGCAGCTGTCGAAGTGTCCAAGACCGTCACAAGCTACGCTGTGGACTTAGTATCTGTTGTTCCAGATCAATCGTTACTTTGTCCTACTAGCGTGTTCCGGTACCCATAACCATCGACACCCACCTTGGAGTGTTGGTGTTCTTCCACCGCGGAGACGAAGAGACTTTGCTGCAGTGGGGTACGAGACTGCAAGCGACTTCGGTGCAGTGGGATACGAGACCGCGAGACACTTCGCTGCAGACGGATAGACCAGTATGGGTACTGGACATCACTCCGAAGAATATGTCGGACAGGAAGATGGGTAGGTCATCGCGACCATATCCTTATTTCCCTCCGGGACTGCCCACAGGTCCTTGGAACCTCATTTCCTTGGACCAGTGGTGGATGCTTCCAAGATGTGTTTGCTTACCCAGCCCCTCGACATGAAAAGTTGCATCTCGTCCATGGTGTGCAGTTGTAGAGGTAAGAAGGATGCGAGAGTGACTGGCTCTCCCCCTTCCACGCCTTATCTCCCCATTCCTTGTCCTTCGGGTTGAGGATAGGACTCGAACTCACACTGACTGGTTGGACGATTGATGCGGTAAGCCTATACATAAGCATCCTTTTTAAGTTTCTCATCAGAATCATAGAAGCAAATCCCGCTCCTTCCTCTAGCAAGGGGAGGAAGGAGACTGACAATAATGCAAACCCTTCCCAGAACTTTGCATTAATGTCTCCGACGCCAATATTCTTCACAGCCCTTTTTCGGATGAGTCACGATCCCTCACTCATTTCGAAAAGGCCCAGAAGTCTGACTCTTGATCATGCAGCTCCTATACTCTGATCAAGTTGTCAGAGGCAGCAGGGCACTCCTCACTCTTACGACCAGGAGGAGTAGCCTAGGTGTGCAGAACTCGAGTCAGTTCTAGAGGCTCACTCAGATTCCTCCCACCAATCAGTGAGTCTTCCTATTGTTAAAGGACCGAAAGGTTTGTATTACGTATTGGAACAAATAACAATTTGTCGAAAATTGTATTTTTCCTAACTATACAAACCTGAGGTCCTTTTAACAAATATGCCCACCTCATGCCACCCGTCAATCTGAACCTGGGCCGAAAGGCAAAGTGGAGTGTTTACATCCGGGCAGGCTAGCCTGCCCCACGGTAGTTACTGCCTAACCACCTTGTTAAGGATTCAACGGTCATAATTCCAGCTACGCCAAAAGTATATTCCTATTGTTAAAGGACCTCAGGTTTGTATAGTTAGGAAAAATACAATTTTTGACAAATTGTTATATCTGGCAGTAGATGGAAGATATTCAGGAGCAAGATGTAGAAAATCATAACCCATTACTTAAGACCCAGTGGGAATTCAAGAAAAATGTGTTTAAGATAGAAGAGTGGAGGGAATTCTAGATGTCTTTGTAGTGGGAAATATATGAAATAAAGCCAGCCTCTCTCGGGCTAGTTATTTTCTAATAAAGCAATGGATAATTAATCTGAAGTAAGGATAATAAAATTAAAATATCAGTAAACATTTCCAAGGTTTAACCAAACAGCTTATAACAAATTTACACTTACCTGATTACAGTTAAACCATAAAATAACTACATTATAGTTACCTTTCTAAATTTTTGAAAACAAAAACTGTGTACATACATATAGGTCATGATCATAATGAAAATTTATTTGACAGGGATTGTGCTATACTCTTTAAAGGTTGTCCCATAAAGGGGGGGGCGCCATTTCATGGACAAGACACATTTAGAAAGCCCATAAGTGTACCATAACTTTCAGTAGGTACATTTTACTTTTCGAAACACTACAAGTGGAAAATACACATGAGGCTAACATGAGCAATTCCATGAAAAATCACAGTACATAGAAAAGAAACTTTTAGGCACTTTATATTCTCTAGTTTTTTCAACAATAAATACCATATTTTTTTTATAATTTTATATGTTCAGTAAAATTTTCTATACTGCACATTTCACTAGGTTATGGGCAGGTACAATATTATTATGTACATTTTAGATAAATTTGAGCAGATTTTAAAAAATACAGGTACTGTACACTATATCAACATAAAAGTAATAAAAACTATGGCAGTGTGTTAAGAACAAAGTTTATTAATGATTTTCTTTATTTGGTTAGAATCCATTTTTTCTTTGATATTTTGCACTACCAAAGTACCTTCTCTGTTTGTCACTTCTTCCAAAAATTTTCTAAGCAGCATTAAATCTTTATGAGCCAGAGCACTAATACCTCTCATCTCTCTATTTTGATGCAACATTTTTGAACCAAAGTAAGCACTTCGTTCTAAAGTCCTATCATCAGAGCATTCCATTCCTGATGGAGGCATCAACTGGGGCACTGTTCTACACTGGGTAATTATCTGTTCATCCTGGGACACTCCTGATCCATAAAACATAGAGTTGCTCGAGTAATGTGGAGCAGCAGATTCCATCATGCTCATGTGCATGGCCATACAAAGTCGTTTTTGTATATCTCCAAGTTTTACACAGTCCAAGGTGGACCATGATGCAACTTTTTCCTTGAATTTGCTTGACTGACCTCCATAAGGAGCCATCTGAGAAATAGTAAGAGTTGCTAATCTCTCCTCTACAGCAATAACTTCTTCTTCATTTAATTTTAATGTAATTGAAGCCAAGTCCTCAACGTGAAGCAACAATGCATCCAAAAGTTTCAATATTTCTGGGAATAACAATGAGGCATTATATGTCCCATGCTTCCATGTAATGTATTTCAGCAGTAGATTTACATACTTATTTCTAAGAACATCAATTTTTTCCATTTCTTGAATTACCCTCTTTAATGGTGTATACATCAGGATACAACTTGCTATGACACCCATTGGCCAGTCAAATCCTAATTTTGCAGCAATGCAGTGTAATTCATAGGTTCTAGTAACAAAGGATTGTGGGAATACTTGCATTAAGTCTGAAACATGTATTACAGGATGGTTGGCTTTATTAGTTCCTCCTGGAATGTGCCAACATCCAGCATCTTTATTGAATAAATATAAACTAGTGCACTGTATGGCACGCAGTGTACATCCATCCAGTAAAGCAATCTGGTCATGCATGACTAAATTCAAAAAATCTTCATTCTTAAAAACAAAGAAAAAATGACGTAAGACACAATTCAAATGAATATCCATGTAGTCTAAAGGTGTAAATCCTTTACTTTTATATAAAGTCTCAGGAAGAGATATAGTTAACATGGCATCGGACACACTTTTAATGAGATGATTAATGTGCCCAATTTCATGTGGCTCTAAAAACTTCTCAATAGATGATTTATCTAGAGAATAGGGAGAAAGGTCAGGGTCCCTTATATATTTGAGGAGGGTGTCAAGGTCTGGCAATTTCCCATTTTCATCTAAGTAACCACTAGAACAGTCTTCTTCTTCTAAATCGGAGTCCTGTGATCCTTGAAGACTCAAGTCTCCTACATTGATGTCGGAAGATGTGCTTTCACTACTTGTGTACCGCCTTCCTCGTTTCTGATTTGGTCTTGCTTTTGATTTTTCTGTCATGTGAGGTTTTGTACTTTGTCTGCAGACATCAGGGGGACCATTGGTCTTTGAATACTCTTCTACAAGTTCTTGGTGGGCCATATTAAAAGGGTCATAAGGCCTGAAAAAAGTTCAACATTAATTAGCATATTGTATAAATAAAAACTGATAAACATATTGAGTCTTGCAACTAAAAACAGAGCAATACAGTATTGAATATTTCCTGGAAACAAGATCAACATGACATTGCAAATTTGTAGACCATGCCACTGGCTGTATACAAATACCACATTGTGAAGGAGTTAAATCAACCAAAATATCTGATGTTATACTGTATCTTTTATCCTGTTGTCAGGACCACAATTAATATTGCATTTTTCTCAATATGAATGATGAATAGCTATCCCATACATCTAATAGTTCACCTTCTTCCCACTTTTCACTACTTTAGTATTTTTTTTCTTATTAGGACACTTCTAACCCTTAAACGCCGAAGTGGTAAAAAAAAAAATTGTCTCCCGTGTGCCGGAGGTGTTTCGGAGTGAGCGCGGAAGCGGAAAAAATATTTTTTTCAAAAAATCACAGCGCGCTTAGTTTTCAAGATTAAGAGTTCATTTTTGGCTCCTTTTTTTGTCATTGGCTGAAGTTTAGTAAGCAACCATCAGAAATGAAAAAGATTATCATCATAATATATAAATAATGCGATATATGATAGCGCAAAAACGAAATTTCATATATAATTATATTCAAATCGCGCTGTGCGCAAAACGGTTAAAGGTAACAAGTTACTTTTATTTTTGTTGTAATGTACACTAAATTGCAATCATTTTGGTATATAACACATTGTAATACGATAAAAGCAACACAGAGAAAATATTATCACAAAATAATGCATGAATTCGTAACGCGCGGACATAAACAAATATTTTTTTCAAAAATTCACCATAAATCTAAATATTATCCTAGAGACTTCCAATTTCTTTCAAAATGAAGAAAAATTATTGAATATTACTATACTGTAAGAGTACTATTAGCTTACAATTACAGTTTTCGACCATATCTGACGAGTTAAAGTTGACCGATTGTCGAATTTTTATATATATATTTTTTTATATGCAATTATTTCGGAAATAAGAAAAGCTACAACCTTCAAATATTTTTCGTTTTATTCTACATGAAATTGCACACATTTTCATATATAAAACTCTATGAAATGACTAATATGAAACGGAGCAAATATTCCGAGAATGGGACGTACACATTTCGGAGATTTGTGGCGGAGAATCCGCACGCGGAGGGAAGTTTAAGTTTTTTTTTTTAATTCACCATAAATCTAAATATTGTGCTAGAGACTTCGAATTTGTTTCAAGATGAAGATAAATGACTGAATATTACTAGACTGTAAGAGTTTTAGCTTACAATTGCGTATTTTGACCATTTCGGTAGAGTCAAAGTTGACCGAACGTGGTTTTCTTTCTATTTATCGTGATTTATATGCAAATATTTCAAAAATGAGAAAAGCTACAACCTTCAATTATTTTTTGTTGTATTCTACACGAAATTGCGCACATTTTCATATATAAAACTTTATGTAACGGCTAATTTAAAATGGTGCAAACATTACCACAATCGCACGTATGATTTTTTCGGAAGAGTTACCGCGCGGACGTAAAGAAAATGTAATTTTTTTCATAAATTCACCATAAATCGAAATATTGTGCTAGAGACTTCCAATTTGTTGCAATATGAAGGTAAATGATTGAATATTACTAGAATATAAGCGTTTTAGCTTACAATTGCGTTTTTCGACCATTTCGGTAGAGTCAAAGTTGACCGAAGGTTGAAAATTTGTCACTTATCATTTTGTATTGTGCATGAAATTGCGCACATTTCCATATATAAAACTTTATGTAACGGCTAATTTTAAAATGGTGCAAATATTACCACAATCCCATGTATGATTTTTTTCGGAAGAGTTACTGCGCGGACGCAAGGAAAACGTTTTTTCATAAATTCACCATAAATCGAAATATTGTGCTAGAGACTTCCAATTAGTTGCAAAATTAAGTTAAATGATTGAATATTACTAAAATATAAGATTTTTAGCTTACAATTGCGTTTTTCGACCATTTCGGCAGAGTCAAATTTGACCGAAGGTTGAAATTTTGGCACTTATCGTTATTTATATGAAAATATCTCAAAATTGATAAAAGCTACAATCATGAGTATTTTTTTTGTATTCTACATAAAAATGCGCACATTTTCATATATAATACTCCATGTAACGGCTAATTTAAAATGGTACAAAAATTATGTCAAAGTGACAAAATAATTTCCGAGATGTGTCACAGATACTTTTGAGTGCGGTAAGAAAGAAATTCGCGCTTGTGCGCCTGTGTAACGACTGTAAACAAAACAACACCTTGATCCGTGAACTCCCAGCATCCCCCAAGGCGCGTGATTCAAGAGTTTTCGGCTGGTAGGCCTAAAAGTATTTTTCCGCGAATTTTTAAAAAAACTTTTGTATGCGATGTAAAATACGTCCAGTCGGCACCCGAGAGACAAAAAATGTCGACGTAAAATACGTCTAGTCGGCGTTTAAGGGCTAACCTTGTATTTACAATACCTCAGGCCCAATAAAAAAAATGCTAAAAGTTCTGCTGATGAAACAGTTGCATTATTATTATATGTACATCTCATTTTTTCAACTGATATCATCCCCCTCAGACCTGAATCTAAATTTTTTTTTCTTATATGAAGGTATCAAAATTGCTTTCTTAGACATTCAAGCTGTTGAATGTGTCCATTACCAGCTAAATTCAGTATTTAATTGTTTTTGCAAACGGGCTATGGTTAACTGCTCTACTACTACTACTAGTATAGTTAAACTAAGCCTTTTAGGCTGCTAAGGCATTGGTCGCGTATGGCTGGGATTTTTCACACTGTTGCCACGTCTCCCCAGGTACTTCCGCCACATCTATCTCTCTCTCTCTCTCTCCGACTTATTTTTGTTCTCCTTTTGACTTTTTTCCATGGTGTATCTCTCATTCACAGACTTATCTTGTTCTCATTTTGACTTTTTTTCCACACCACCATGGAGGTAAAAGTCTAGGTGCGTTTTTTTTATAGAGGTTTCCCCAGTAGACCTAATCCTCTCCATGGTGTCTAATTAGAAGATTCGGGTCTGAGCTCTCCTTGATGTTGATGACAAATGCCTCTTATAAATCTCTCAACTGCTACATCCTGCTTTGCATCTTGTTCCTTAAGTTTCTCCGTGTTTTATTGCCTACTTCCAGCTTTCCACTTGTCACAGTGCTTAAAGCTTCCTTGACCAAATGCTTAAGTTCAGCAACTATAAAAGTGTTTTTCTTGGAAATGTAAGTTTTTACCTGAGCCCATATAAGCTCTTATCGGGTTGTAATGACTGGTATGGGGGAATTCATACAACTATGTCCTGCTTCTGAAGCAAGTGTGTCAATCACAAAAGTTCTTTCATTACACTTTTTGGCGAGGTCATAGAGCTCCTCCACTTTCAGCATGCCATCACTTGGATGTGCACCATTCTTTATCAACCAGTCCTTTATCACTGCTTAACTCCAAAATGACGAGTTTCAAGCACCAACGAGTGGTAGGATGCATTGTCCATCACAATTACAGACTTCAGTGGGATGTTAGGTAACAACCGAGTCTTAAACCATTGCTCGAAAACTGCAGCATTCATCTGATAGTGATAATCACCAATATTTTTTTGCTTGAACAAATAGTTCAGCATTCTTGACAGCCTTATTTTGTTCCTGCATGAAGAATGATGAGGTGATTTCCTTTTCCAGTAGGCGGCTTTACTCCTGTTGGTTGTTTGGAGGCCAAGTCAATCCAACATTTTGCAACAATGTATTTCTGATTAACCCAGGTTGCGTCAAGGAAAACAAAGTTTTCAAAGACTGTCTAACTTGCCACACCGCTCTCAAAAATCTTGTGCGTGCAACGGCAACATCACTTCGTTCCACAAGGAACTTGCAAAAATCGGAAGCCATTCTGCAACAGAACTCTTCGAAGTGACTCAATGCTGCCATTTGTAAGATATTCTCTCTTTTAGCTCTTCCGTGACTTTGTAGAGTGTAAGGATTTCATTTGTTTCGTAAAATTCCTATATGTACACTTCTCAAGATACACTTATCAAAGTCATCAAAATTCGTAACCGTTGTAGGCTGAGGTTTTGTCGGTGAATAGAAGAGTGGTTTCTTGTGTTCAGCCTCTGACCACCATTCTTGATTCTCTCCTTTCACTTACTTTGGTGGCTTTGGCTGTCTGAGTAAGAGCTTGAGTTGGTGGTAACAAAGGTCCGCCATTGGCCTTTTCATCTAAAAAGTATCGATTCACATTATAAATTATTTCCTTCGCTTAACTGTGCAGGCTGGGGCAGCGAGAAGTGGGAGATGTTTCCATGCTGGGTCAGTGACATGGAATGACCTTGTCTGGGTGAGGTGGCAACGGAGCACAAACCCAGCATAGCGGTACTGTCAAATCTCAGGAGAACATTTTTAATAATATTCTTTTTCCCATCATAAACTTAGTTTTTCTTAAACATATGAAGTTTTATTATAAGACAGATACTATCAGACATTTTGTCATTACAGTCATGGTGTATTTATAGAATTGTGGCAACTGTGCGGAAAATCCTGGCTAAAGAAGGCCAATGCCTTAGTGGCCAAAAGGCTGAGTTTGACTCTATATAGATGTAAACTCAAATCTGCCCAATTTCTGATAAATTAAAGTTTGCACTGATTTTTTTGCAATTAAGAAACATATTTCAAGAATTTCTTATATGTTCTGACATAAACGTAACACAAGATGAAATTAATTAGAATTCTTAGCTTTTGTACTGGAACATAATTATTTCAACATTTTAAACTTTTTGTGACATTTATGTGACCAAACATAACTTTTTCAGATGGAAGTTTTTGAAATTTGCTGCAAAACTTTGACCCAACACATTCAATAGCTTCACTGAGCGTCTGCTCTCCAGAAAACCATACATGAATGTTTTTCTTTTAGGCTTTTCTTTGCTAACTAATGTACAAATCACTGACACACGAAGTCTCTTGTGTATTAACACTAAAGAAACTACACAGGAAGTGCATAACTCTTAGATCAACCACAGATGGAGACATAGAAGGATACTTTTTTGTCCACCAAATGCTTCAGCTACTGCAATACCCAAAATAAATTTGTGCCAAGCAAAGCAAATTTTTGAATTAAAACATCGAAGTCTGGATCTGTTATAATGGATTAGGTTATTGTGTGTCAGAATTTTTTAAACTAATGAATTCCCTATTAAAAAAAAAAAAAGCTTTAATTGGACTCCATCACAAACAGCAGTCTGCTATTGGCTGCCAATCAGCAGAAAGGATTGTAGGAGAAACAAAGACTATGATAGATGGCCATAAGTTACAAGGAACTCAAAGCATGCAATCACACTTTCACCATAAAGCCACTTTTATGGCTCAAGGCAAAATAAAAAGCAAAGAATAAAAAAAAATAATTAGAGATATTATTCTCAAGACATTCACTAACCACTCACTAACTATTCACTGAATACTTACTAAACATTCACTAAACCTTAAACACTCACTAAACATTCACTGAATACTTGCACACTAAATATTCATAAAACACTAACATTCACAAAACATTCACTAAAACCCTAAAGACTCACTAGACATTCACCAAGAACTTACATACTAATACTTAGACAATGAACATTTACTAAACTCTAACATTCACAAGGCATTCACTTAACACTCAATAAACATTCACTGACCATCTACACACACACTAACATTCACAAAACACTCACTAAAACCCTACATCACTAAAAATTCAATGAATACTCACACAATAAACATTCACTAAGCACTCGCTATACATTCACTGAAATACTAACACAATAAACATTCAATAGCATTCATAAAACATTCACTAAACCCTAAACTAAACATTCACTAAAGAATTTCTCATAAACATTTGCTTAACACTTACTCATGAAACATTAACAATAAAAAAATTCAAAATCGCACTAATCCCCTGTTAAATTTTGCCAGTTACCAGACCTTTAAAGATGGCTGCAAGTCTTTGCAGCGCCACCCCAGTGGAAAACCACCGAACTACGTATGTAGTATCTGGTATAGAGATCAGACCTTTAAAGATGGCTGCAAGTCTTTGCAGCGCCACCCCAGTGGAAAACCACCGAACTACGTATGTAGTATCTGGTATAGAGATCACAACTCCAAGTATAAACCCTCTATGAATGCAAACCTCTCGCTTGAATGGTTTGTGGGCACATAAACCAAAACACATATCACACGCCTAAGATATAAAGGGAAAGCCTAACAATTGTCCTCCTCACCTGTCAAGCAGAATCATTGCCCTTGACGGCTTATATAGACGAAAAACATACTGATGCTATGAGGGTACTCCCAGACAAATAATAATATTTGTATTTTTAAAATATGAAAATAACTGCACTTTAAATTTTGTTTGTACATTCCTAGCTCCACAAATTTGTCATCCAACTGAAGATCTTGGATAATGTAACTTTATTTATTATGACTTTATGGCAAAAGGTCAATTGGCATTGTACCTTATACTGTAAGGCATTTAAGGTGTACCAACAATTCAAGTTACCAGTCTTGAGATTTCACAGGTAAGTTGAGGCCTTTTGTGTAACTTCTAACACATATGTAACTTTAGTAAATCTTAAATCCTGCTCTGAAACTGAAAAATTATATTCTTGGTGATCTTATTGAAACTGATGAAGATGAAAAAATCTGGAAGACTTGGGTCTGCATAATCCTATCCTTGGGTATGTGTGTGTTCTCACAAGCCAAATAATTATATCTTGCTGTCTCAAGAAGTCTGGCAAAAAAAGAAGTGTATGTAATGACAAACTGCAATGAATTCCTCCTTGCATAGGAGAGTAGTTACAACAAAAACTCATTTTCATATGAATCACTTGGACAAATGCCTGAAAGGCTTTTTCATTATCCTAGAATATGCAAAGTAAGATCTGAGGAGGAATACATTATGTTTTGTAGAGCTCCCTTCAAAGGTTCCACATTAAAGTTAGAATTACCACAAATACAGCACCTAGGCTCATCTTACATTGACTCCAGGTGAACTGAGGAAACTGCTATTAGCATAAGAAAATCTTCTTCACAAGTCAGTGAAATCTCTCTAAGAACCAACATTTCTGCTTAAAGAGCAGGTGATGCTGGAACCCTAGTCTCCAGGGAAAATCAAGGAAAACTATCTTCATTCTCCTTGATTCAGCACTCATCAGCTCCCTCCCCCATCAGGTGAAGGGTAATGTAATCCTGTAAGTCTATGTCTTGTGGTCATTAGTTAGTTCTCCACAAACCTACTTTTGCATATCATTACCAAGGGTACCGTTATATTTGTAGATTACCCAGGCTTATCCATGGGCAAGTTGTTCTTCATATAGTCCAATATTCCCCCCTGCTTCCTTATATGTTATGCACTAATGAATCTGTTACATCACAATTCTGAATCCCAGCTGGTACAAACTCAAGTAAACACTCCATTAGATTCATCACCTACTGGAAAAATCTATTAAAATCTGGCCAACTTGGGAAATGCAAGTTGTCAACTAACCAGCAAAGTGGACAAATGAAGGTTTATTGCTCTTGTGGAAACTTGAAGAGCCACAGAGAAACTGCAGCATCCTGCCAAGAAATGATGGATGATAACACTTCCAAATAAACCTCAGGTTCAGTATTTCTTTGGTTGGTATCAGGAAATGTGCAAACTTTCACACAAAAGATGACAAGTTTTCACCTTTTTAGGATTACAATAAAAAAACATCCGTCTTGCAGGGAGCATTTGTCAGTACCCTTGGGCACAAAAGAAATACACAATAACCTGCAAGAATTTCTGTACATAAATAATGTCATGATTCAGAACACACACAATTATAAAATACAACAAATATTTGTGAATATAAATCCGCCCCCCCCCAAAAAAAAAAAAATACTGAATATGTAATAGCTACTATATACTATGTACATTCAGAAAGGTACTGTATATGACAATTACACTATGATGTAACAGGTGATAATGTTGCTGCCTAAGATACAAAACAACAAAAGAAACTTGGAAAATTAAGTGAATAATCTGTAATATGGTCAAGTATAGTGCAGGTAACAACAAAAACTTGCATCTACAAGACACTGACCCCCCCCCCCTTGGTTTGTGCCCCTAGCCTTTGAAATAATAATAATAAAATTCACTCCAAGGCGAATCTTATAAGGCTTCAAAATCTGCACAAATTTCCAAAAATTTCTCAGGAACTTACTTTTTTTTAACGTGGATTCCTAACCTGAAAAAAGAGAGCCCTTTGTAAAAGTAATGGGGTTGTTGGTTGTCCTCAGCATAACTGCATTAATTTACAAAATTTACAACACATCTGTATCCTGGATACATAAACTTAATCTAGAAAGTACTTAGTACTTACTGGGCTGATTCTTGATGGCTGATGTAACTGCTGGACATACTAACGCTACTAGTTTCACTCATTGAAGGTGATGGGCAGTTTCTGTATCCCTTGTCTTCCTGATTTGTCCCTGCTGTTAATCTTGCACTGAGTCGTGAAATAAGACTGGTTGGAGTTTCCCAGTTATCTGAAGTCGCTGAAGAGGTGGGGACATAGTTTCCTTCAGACCACACAGGAGAACTGTGGCCTGGCCTCTCCATGGAAGAAGAACGATCATAAGAGGTGGATGGCTGAGTTGGGCTAATGCCTCGTGGTGACCTTGGGGGATCTATGCGCTCTGTGGGTGGAGCAGCGCATGCTTTTAAAACTGAAGGATTACATGTACTGGGACTATGGTCTTCTTGAGGAATGGTTTGTGAATTTGAAGTGCCAGGACTGATGGAATGAGGACTGACTGATACTACTGGCACTCGCAACCCAGGGACTCGGTTGCTAAAATTCAACCCTTCTTCTACTGCAGACATGCTATGGTGAATATTATCAGAAAAAGAGGATGTGTGGGAGCTTCCATGGTGATCTGGAACATAACCTTTTTCTTTTAGGCCACCTAGGCCATAAAAGTTGATCCCATGTTGCACAGTTGCAGGACAATGATGTACTACACCAGGGTGAACTGGAGATCGGCACATGGGGCACCATTTGACGTCTTTTGTATAAGTTTCATGTCCTTCAGGTGTGTCTTCAGTTTCTCTGTAAGTACGTTTCTGAGATCGAATTACACTTTCACCAGAATCACGGACTGCTCTTGGCCATCCAGATAGATGAGATTTGTTTGTCATGTTAACAATGTTGCTGCTGCTGCTAGAAGCAACAGGAGACACTGATGTAGATGAGAGTGAAACTTCATTTCGAGAACGAAGTGGTGATATCCTTGTGTCAGGTGGCAAAATGTTTTCATACTGATTATCTATTCGAAGCTGCAGCGGAGAACTTTGAGATGGATTCAAGATAATTTGCTGTGACTGGTGGGTTTCACCCTCGGTTCTTATTACTGGATAAGGATAAAGGTGTTGGTCTGCAGAAACTACACCCCGGTGACCAGTGTTCTCCCCACTGGGTCCCCGAGAGCCTGTTGCTATTCCCAGCCTCACCATTTCTGCAGGAGCATCTGAAAGAAAAAAAAAAATTACCAATACAATTTTGAATACTTCTCGCTACCAATCATGGCATATTTTATTTATTTATTTTATTTTCAAGGGTTAAGGACACTGATGCCTTCTAATAAAAGAAAAATGGAATGGAAAGTTGCATGTGTAATATTCAGTGTATGCTGAAATGAAGGTACTATACTTAACCCTCTTACGCCGATTGGACGTATTAAACGTCGAGTCAAAATGTCTCCCGTATGCCGATTGGACGTATCATATGTCGGCTCAAAAAAGTTTTTTTAAAATTCGCGGAAAATACTTATAGGCCTACCAGCCGAAAACTTTTGTATCACGCGCCTTGTTGGGGGATGCTGGGAGTTCACGGATCAAGGCATTGTTTTGTTTACAATCGCTACGCAGGCGCGCAAGCGCGAATTTCTTTCTTATCGCACTAAAAAGTATCAGTGACACATCTCGGAAATTATTTCGTCACTTTGACATAATTTTTGCACCATTTTAAATTATCCTTTACATGAAGTATTATATATGAAAATGTGCGCAATTTCATGTAAAATACAACAAAAAAATACTCATGATTGTAGCTTTTATCAGTTTTGAAATATTTCCATATAAATAACGATAAGTGCCAAAATTTCAACCTTCGGTCAACTTTGACTCTACAGAAATGGTCGAGAAACGCAATTGTAAGCTAAAATTCTTATATTATAGTAATATTCAATCATTTGCCTTCATTTTGCAACAAATTGGACGTCTCTAGCACAATATTTCGATTTATGGTGAATTTATGAAAAAACTTTTTCCTTACGTTCGTGCGATAACTCTTCCGATAAATTTTTTCGTGCGATTGTCCTAATGTTTGCACCCTTTTAAATTTGCCGTTACATAAAGTTTTATATATGGAAATGTGCGCAATTTCATGCACAATACAACAATAAACAACCCATGGTTGTAGCTTTTATCAGTTTCGAAATATTTTCATATAAATAACGTTAAGTGCAAAAATTTCAACTTTCGGTCAATTTTGACTCTACCGAAATGGTCGAAAAACGCAATTGTAAGCTAAAACTCTTATATTCTAGTAATATTCAATCATTTACCTTCATTTTGCAACGACTTGGAAGTCTCTAGCACAATATTTCGATTTATGGTGAATTTATGAAAAAAAAAAAAAACATTTTCCTTACGTTCGCGCGGTAACTCTTCCAAAAAAATCAAATTTTTTTGTGTGATTGTCGAAGTGTTTGCACCATTTAAAATTAGCTGTTACATAAAGTTTTATATATGAAAATGTGCGCAATTTCATGTAGAATACAACTAAAAAGGATTGAAGGTTGTAGCTTTTCTCTTTTATCGAAATATTTGCATATAAATCACGATAAATAGAAAAAAAAACCACGTTCGGTCAAATTTGACTCTACCGAAATAGTTGAAAAACACAATTGTAAGCTAAAACTCTTACGGCCTAGTAATATTCCGTCATTTTTCTTCATTTTGAAACAAATTTGAAGTCTCTAGAACAATATTGTGATTTATGGTGAATTTTTGAAAAATATATTTACCTTCACTCCGCGCGCCGATTCGCGGCCGCAAGTCTCCGAAATACGTACATCGCATTATCCTAATATTTGCTCCATTTCATATTACCCTTTTTATAGAGTTTCATATATCAAAATGTGCGAAAATTCATGAAGAATTGAAGGTTGTAGCTTTTTCCATCTCCGAAATATGTGCATATAAAAAAATAAATATATAAAAATTTCGACATTCGGTCAAATTTAACTCGTCCGAAATGGTCGAAATCTGCAATTCTAATCTAAAACTCTTACAGCATCGGAATATTCAATCATTTTTCTTAATTTTGAAACAAATTGGAAGTCTCTAGAGCAATATTTAGAATTACGGTGAATTTTTGAAAATAACATTTTTTTACATCCGCGCGTTACGAATTCGTACATCATTTTGTGATAATATTTTTCCGGTGTTGCTTTTATTGTTTTACTATGTATTATATATCAAAAGGATTGCAATTTAGTGTACAATACAACGAAAAAAAAGTAACTCGTTAGCTTCGACCGTTTTTTGTACAGCGTGATTTGAATACAATTATCTATTATTTTTTTTTTTCGCTACCATATATCGCATTATTTACATATGATAATGATATTATTTTTCATTTCTGATGATTGGATACTAAACTTCAGGCAATGAAAAAAAAATGAGCCAAAAATGAACTCTTAATCTTCAAAACTAAGCGCGCTGTGATTTTTTGAAAAAATTATTTTTTCCGCTTTCGCGCTCACTCCAAACCGGCGCCGGCATACAGGAGAGGTTTTGATTTTTAGGGCTTCGGCGTAAGAGGGTTTAGTAGCTATACTTAAGTACATAAAATGATATAATGGTGGTATAACTAAAAATTCTTTCTTACTTCTACATGACTTTTTTCCAATTCTCAACTTCTACATGACTTTATTCCTATTCTCACAGTAAAAACTGGATTGTCAAAAATCAACTATGATTACCTCCAAACTGCTGAGCATACCCTTAATTATTTCTATGAAGCAACCTTTAAAATTATGACCTAAATCACAGATGAAGACTGCATATATAAGATGAAGTTTCTTTCACATTTCCAGTGGTCTTGTCCCCCCCCCCCCCCCATCCTACCACTTACATTCATAAAATTTCAAAGTATTCTATAGTCACAGAAAATTTGAGCATTTTTCTGACCAGATTAACTCACAATACCACCAATTATCAGCTATTTTAACATTTCACAAATTCCTCTCATTATACTGTGCAATTACTTTTGTATAAACCCTTCAGTATACACGTTTGCACAGCACGATGTCTATGTTACATTCAGTGAAACCACAAGTGAATGGGACTAGCCAGTGTATGAACACTACCGCAGTATTAGAGACCTTTAGTTACTGAATAGTTTAAATAATTTTACACACTGCGCAGTAACATGAATTACTAAAACACAAGACAAAAAATTGGTACAGCACAATAATTCTTATCTTATAAAAATTAAATTTGTTTTTAAAGTTTTAAATATTCTATTTTTTCATAAAACAAAACATAAGTCAGGGTGGACACTGCTTGGCAAGATGTTGAATGTTGCATACCTGTAAAATCTCTCTTCAAAGTAATATCTGACCTACATATATTTACAAGAACTTCAGCTTTCTTCAGATCCAAGGGTCATTTTAATACCAAAATTCAGCATCTTGTACGTATTTGGTCAACTCCTAGAAAAATACTACACTCCAAAACCATGTCACAACACTTCATTCGTTATCAAGTTGCAAGTTAACATCTACTTGCCGTGCCTAATACAGCTAACACTAACATAGACATTTCTCAACATTTTCAATAGACAAAGCATATACTGCAAAGTTAAAGTACATGTACTATGTATGAACCCTACAGCATATAAAGAATGTGAAAAGATTGCTAGCACTTCAACATCAAACACAGAAAACTCTGTTCCCAATTCATCAAGCATTTCCTGACAACATACACTGTACTTCTGGGATGAAATGTTTAAAAATCCTGATGCTACAAAGCTATACAGTATTTTTATGTAAAACACAGGTTAAGTGTTTTTCGTCACAGAATTGCCCAGTTAATTTTCAAAATCTTTAAAACTTTCGAGGGGGTAATTTATCTTTAAAAATAATAACATACAAATTCCCAGAAAACACTTTAAAATACAGCATAAAAGCTTTCCTACAATCAGGGCATTTGGATGCAAACCATAGAAGAGAACTTGAACCAAGTAAGACTTCAAATAGAAAATACATATCATGTTTAAAAGATTTTTGGCACTGCATAAAACCAAATAGATTGGATAGACTTTCTCATGCATGTAACCATGTAAGGGGAGAATCTTACGTAAAATTAATTATTCTGTAATGTGAACTCCTACGTCAAGTCATTAAAATCTTAATATAGTATACAAATAACATTAAGGTTGACATTTTACCTGAAATGAAGCAGTAACTTCAACTTTGTGAGAGAGAAGAGAGTTATGAAAACTATAGTCCTATTGCTGAATAAGGCCTTCAACGTTGCAGCATTTCATCAAATGATTATATATAGTTGAACTCTGGTAGCCAGACAAGACAAGAAAGGAACGAAAATCAGAGTCAAGTCATGAACCTGGACGACTCAAAATACGAGGTATTTAATTAGCCTAAACAAATGATACCGTTCTCGAGATAAATTGGCCGATTTTGAGCATCCACGAGTTGCATTTAGCAGCAGCAGCAGCAGTGCTAAGAAATAATGGGGCAATAAAACTCCCTTAAAAAGGTATTCCAGCCTTTGGCACTTCTGATCTTTAATGAGGAAAATGCAGACAGTTTTATGCGTCTCACATTTGGAATTCTGACATTTGCTAGTCAACAGAAACGGTAACAACCAGTTTGCAGAAGATAGTAAATTAAATTATAAAAGTTCTACCTCAACGCGAAGGCTTTAATGAGAGAGAGAGAGAGAGAGAGAGAGAGAGAGAGAGAGAGAGAGAGAGAGAGAGAGAGATGAGAGAGGAGGAGAGAGAGAGAGAGAGAGAGAGAGAGAGAGAGAGAGAGAGACCTTTAATGAGAACATAGTTCAGTAACTATGTGCCTCAATGTTCAAAGTGAGGTATAACCAAAAGACAGTATTTTTTTCGAAATATTTACTTAATATTTCGAGGGAACAACTGTTTTCTGTAAAGGTCTAGAAAAATCATAATTCAAGTGTTGGAAATTATTAAATTTAGACAGCAACAGCATGATAATAGCTAGCCTTTATAAATACTTTTCGATGTCACTCTTATAGAAATCCTGAAACTTTATGAGTAATACAATGAAAATTTATATGAATACACACACACACACACACACACACACACATATATAATATATATATATATATATATATATATATAATATATATATATATATATATATATATAAAATCACAAAAAAGGCACACAACTTCACTGTGTACACTCGACAAGAAAACTGAAGATACAGTTTTCATTAGCTTTCGTTCATCGAATTTCCCATTTGTTTTTACTGAAGACATAATATCGCTAAATTTAATCTAGAATATGAAAATACACTGCAAATTATATCATAGTAGTTAAAACTGCAAAACAAAACCGTTCAGATACTTAAAAACACGATATATGTCCGAAGTAATTGGAATTTCTCAGATGGATTCGTTCATAGAGATCTGGTAGATAGAATGTGAATTTCTGATTGTAGTACTATGTATCACGACGACAATATATACTCGTTTTCCTTCATAAACGGCGATATTATTGTATCATTGTTAGTGGTGAATGCAATTATTTTTAGTTTCTACAAACTCATGTTTGTATTCCAAAGCGTTTAAAGTTAGCTGACGTCAATGGCAGCCAATGTTGCTAAGGCTAAGGTAGGTTGAGCAAATCTAGTTGCATCCGCAAGAGCGTTTTCTATGATATGGAGGAGCCCTAGAACTTCGAGCGGGAAAGCGCAAGTCACTGGATACTGGCTTACGTAATGGATTTCACACTTTGATTACTTTGACGTTGACATGGATCGAATGCTAGTTGCTGTTTACAAAGCTACCGTCTTTAAACATGAATCTTTATCAAGGTTACAGTAGCATGTCAGCTCAAAGATGTTCTGGCTATATGCTCCCATTGCAAAGCAGTTCGTAGTAGCCTACAGCCCTACACGACTGCATTTCTTTGCTGCGAGGCTGAAAGATCTCCCAACACATCAGCATTATTTGCACGATATAAAACTTTAATTGCCTGTGCAATACATATTGGGTTATTTGTGGCAATAACTATTTTTACTTAACACAGCTTTTTTCGGGAATTATTTGTGGATGAAACCCGATTTTCAAAAGTACAGATTATATCAAGAGAGCAAGAATGACCGCAGCCTGTGTCTAAAATTTTCCACGTCTTTTTACAATCTTTGAATGTTATGGCAACTGTCGAATGAAATCAAGATTAGGGTATGAATTTCTTAGAGAATTGACTTGAATATTATGATCCTTCAAATTTTATCTAGCATAGTGCAGCACGATCTTGGCAGTCATATCATCCCGTTTCCCAGGTATCTGTACACCGACTCACCGCTCTTCATTCTGCCTTTCCCCGTCACAAGTCCGTCACCAATACTATAATTTCTCTCTCTCTCTCTCTCTCTCTCTCTCTCTCTCTCTCTCTCTCTCTCTCTCTCTCTCTCTCTCCACTTCTAAAACATACTTTAAAAATATATATTACCACTCAATCTCCCAAAGAAAATATAATGAAATTAAGTAGTTGTAAATAGGCCTAAGCTTTCACATAAGCAGATTTTGTTCTCTCTCTCTCTCTCTCTCTCTCTCTCTCTCTCTCTCTCTCTCTCTCTCTCTCTCTCTCTCTCTCTCTCTTTTAAAACACATTTGAAAAAATATTATCAATCAATCTTTCAAAGTAAATATAATGAATTAAGTATCACTACATATAGGCCTATGCTTGTGCTCTCTCTCTCTCTCTCTCTCTCACTTTTAAAACACATTTGAAAAAATATTATCACTCAATCTTTCAAAGTAAATATAATGAATTAAGTATCTCTATAGATAGGCCTATGCTTGTGCTCTCTCTTTCTCTTCTTCACTTCCAAGTTTTTTTTTTCTCTCTCTCCCCGCTTTTGAAACATTGGAAAAAAATATTGTCACCCAATCTCTCAAAGTAAATATAATGAATTAAGTATCTCTATCGATAGGCGTATGCTTGCGCGCTCTCTCTCTATCGTCATAATATTTCATTCTTTACTGTAATGTTCCTCACGATTTCCACAAGTACTGACCAAATTTTAAAACACTTTCTCTCATTGTTTAAGATCCGTCTTCAATTACGAATGAATGTTACGTCAGTTGAGTGTCAAACATTACTTATAAATAAGGTTTCACAGTAGGTTTTAAAGAAGGATGACCGATATTCTACCCTGAACTGACGTTACCAAACCAACATTAACGAATAATATAGAGCCTGTTTCTACATTCAAGTATAAATTATTGAAGGACCTCTACAGAATCTTTATGGTGTAAAGTTAATGGAAATCTAGAAAGCAACAAACGCTATGATTTTGAAGCTCCGCCCCCTTTCTAGAGTTGCCAGGTGTGGCATTATTGAACACTATATGTCCGAAGATTTAAAACAACTGTATCTTAACATTCCTTGCCGAGTGTACATTACTGCACTGGTACACGAAGACAAAGAATGTCTCAGAAAACTTGTTGTACAATGTAAATGAAAGAATCTGGAAACCAAACAATTCAGTCTTATTGAAGCCTAATACGAATATAATTATATATATATATATATATATATATATATATATATATATATATATATATATATATAAAACTCTTGAACTTCTTGACTTCAAAAAGAGGAAGATCCTAAGGTGATCAAATTCACAACTAAATCAAATAAAAGAATATTTTGGCCATTAAAATAAAAAAACAAAGCAAACACATCTTGACACACGAACACCACAAGTTCCACATTGAATTCAGCCAACAGCGAATCGATCATGTATGCGTACACTTTTCTCATCCTTGATTAAGGAGAGGTTTGCCGATGCAAGTGTTGGGAATTGAGACACACAGTTTTCTCCCCTTTCATTAACAGATACCCTTTCGGTTGAACGAACTGTGAACATGCAAAGGGCAGGAAACAGCTGTTGATTCACTTGGGGGTACATCTGTATTTGGAAGAGATCAATCACAGATATCTAAACGAGACAAAG